>NW_024962273.1:9365059-9564941 GCF_019238085.1 Lagopus leucura | reverse complement strand
AAAAAAAAAAAAAAAAAAAAAAAAAAAAAAAAAAAAAAAAGCAATTCCAGTCCTTCAACTCATTCTGCAAGCACTCATCCCTTATTTACATCCAAATTTGGTTCCTTTTTTACTGGAAATGGTTTATATCAAGAAGTAGTCTTTAGAGAACACTGCTTATATTGATGGCACAAATCCTAAATCATTAAAAGCTTCTACACATGTTTTGCTTTTGTCCCTTGTTTTTGTTCTCTAGCTAGTATTGCGTTTCATGTTTGAGTCTGATATGCTGAAAGAAGGCAATTTATAAAAAAAAAAAAAAAGCTTAGTTTTATGAGGATTACAGCTGTTGTTGACCCATGCAAAGCACTGGAGCAAGAACACTGGGACGCTCGTGAAGGCACTGGGACAGACTTTCTTTGATAGCTAATATTAGCTCTGCTTGTGACAGCTTACCTCTGACCTCTCAATGAAGTAACAAAAAAATAAAAAATGCCCAATTTTCATAGAACTCTGAACCAATTCTTAATCATAGCCAAGCAGTTCTACCAGGCTAGTGGTCTGGAATATCTTTTGGACATTTAACAAGATTAGACTTGTATATTTTGGAAAGAGTTTATAGTCCTTTATATTTATGCTACACTTCAAGTATTGCAAATTATTTCAAACAAATATTGGCTTTGAAAAGCTGTCACAACTATTTCATCACTCTGGACAAATTGGACATCACACTTCACTTACCTCAGACAGAAGTATATCTCAGAGAAACACAACTGTAGCCTCTCATAAAAGGATTCAAAGAGAGGTTGCTTATTGCAGTGATTACCTTCTTAAAAAGATTAATGTCTACAAGAGGTCATTATGAGATAGAAAGGAAAACAACCCATGATTTAAGAAAGAGTCACTCAGCAGTGGAAGAAAAGATACCTACCTGATAGCCTTTCTTTCAGCTGGTTGTATTGTGTAGTTCCACTCACACCAGACAGAGGAGTGACAGGAGCAAAACAAGCTGTTTTCCCAGAAAGCATCTCCCTTTACTGCTTGGGTAAACTGGTTACTAGAGCAGAGACTCTGACAGGCTTCCAGGTGACTCTAATCTGCTTGTCCAATGCTCAATGAATGACTACAGTAATCAGATTACAAGGGCTACAAGCTTCATAACATAGACACTTATGCTGGGGGAAACTGCACTAAAAGAAAAAATAAATGTGTGAACAGAAAGCAGTTAGGGAGAAAGGGGAACAGATGTGAAATCAGGAAAGTGAACTGCTGGCAGGGAGGGAGAAATGAGGTCAAGAGGCAATGAGCAGAAACAACAGTATTTGCTTAATAGTGTTTGTTCACTGAGGGAGGCAGTGCTAGGCCTCTATTCAAGATGACAATGTACAAAAGACTAGCACCAGCAAAACAGGTCCGGGAGGCTGCAGAGCACTGGAGCCCCCAGGAGTACCATGGCTCCAAGTCTGTGCTGCTGATGTCACCCAGGCTTTGTGCCCTCCCTCTTGAAAACAGAGATGCTGCTGTCTGGAAGGGGGAAGCTTGGGAAGTCCACATGATGAAAGAAGAGCTTCAGTAGGTCAGATATTCTGCAGTGGGGCAGAAGTGCAAAACAGATCACTCTCCTATTAATCAGCCCTCAGGTAACAAGCGCTTCATCTTTATACTTTGGAAAAAGGAAATAACTGCTTATTTTACTTGCAGAGTCTGTTTGCAAAAGAACAAAAGCTTCCTACAGATGCTATTAGTTCATTACAACACAGTAGTAGATGGAATCCATCACGTCCCATCTCTCTTCCTGGTCTCCTTCACCTCTGTAATCTTATGTTGCACACCCAGATATTGGTGTTTATAACACCTTTGCTAGAGATGGATCTGTATCTGCCTTTCAAGATCTGGCTTTTTTTTTTAATGAGCTGCATGGTGTATTTAGAAAATGGCTTGTGTGCTTAATTGGATTTCTCCAAACAATAGGAAGAATGTAATATTAAATAGGAACAACAACACTATTGCCTACTTTGCACTTATAATAACAGCGACAACTCAGTCACTCGCACACTGTTTAGAAGCTTACAGAAAAACTTGCACATCAGCCCCACAGCTTCCTAAACTCCATTTTTTCTATGTATGGAAACTGATGTCTAGATTTAAATGAAAAAAAAAAATCTAACATTTACAGAGTGACACAAAAGATAATGCTCCAGGAACAGGGAGGTCTGTCACTAAGCATTTGAGTAATCTGGATAGTTTCTCACATCTCAGCATTTTTTTTGCATTAGACTGATTAATCTAGCCTTTTATCTGCTAGGTTCGCTCTCAAGAGTTCATCTCTAACCTGTATCTCAGCTTTAAGAAAACACCACCAGAGAGAAGAGTGTCAAGATTCAATTTAGTCTGCTTAGTGTTTCACGAGATCAGAATTAGCTTCACCTTGATTAACTCACTTTCTTCAGTCTACCTAATGGACCTCTGCCAATTCAGTCAGGCTGCCTTTACTGAAGTGATCTTCAGTTGAATGATTAGCTTGAATATGCTTAATTTTTAAGACCTGAACATTTCTTATATAGAATCATGGAGTAGTTTGAGTTGGTGAAACATTTAAGATTATCTAGTTCCAACCCCCCTGCTATAAGCAGGGATACCTACCACTATGCCCCATCCATATGAAGTGTGAGATTTTTTCAACAAGATTCCAAAACTCCCCGACGAAAATTAATTGCCGTGAGGTTTTTTCATAGAAAACCATGGAATGACTGATCTTGCTGGGCACTAGGCAGAATTTGTACTGCTTAAGAATAGGGAGGCAAAATTAATCCAAGACTGATGACTTGGAAGGAACACTTTGCCACTGTACAGGGCCAGACGAAAAGCATAATAAAGTACTGGAAAAAAATCTCCCTTATAGGCCTTTCCTTTGTTTCCTTTATAGGAAGTAAATAGGGTCTTCAAAATGTTCCCTATAACGATTCCACGGTTTTCCTCTGACAAAAACAAAGTAACAGATCTTTGTCCTTCAAAAGAAAGCAGGAAAGATCAGAAAGAACATAAAATAGAGCCAGAGTATACCTGTAAAATCTTAGCAGATATAATTATTAATTGTTAATGCGCTATCATTCAAATATGAGACTTCCTTTTTTTTTTTTTTCCCTTTTAAAAAATCATTACTGACTATCCTTCCTAAAGTCAGGGTTGGACTTTTGTGAGTTATCTTTGTGCTTATTTTAATTTAGAAAGTGGAGCTTCTTACTTTTGAATAAACATACTGTGCTTTGATGTCAAACAGACAAATCACTCCAGGTAGAAGTTCTGCCCCACCATGAGATGCTGCATGAAAACACTGAAGCCAAAAACAGCAATTTGAAGTGAAATGCAGCCCCAGACAGACTCAGTGAGGTGCCCAAGCACAAGAGCAGCAAGTTAAAGAAAAACTGGATTCTGACACGGCTCAGATACTATAGCAAGATGATTAATTCTGTCTTAGATTAAATACAAATAGATTTCAGGTACAAAAGAAAAAATATTTCTCTAGCCATGAGTGAACAAACAGCACTGCATGAAACCTGAAAACTTTAAGTCATGTGGGAGATGAAAAGGAAGAGATGAGTTACAATTCAGAAACAATTTGTATGGACTTTATCCCAAAAATCGGTGTCTGGTCAGGATTTATGAAGCTCTCTCTTTGTACGTACACTGATTTCCTGCTGTAATCTCTGCAAAAGCCAAACGTTTAGAGAAGCCTTAGCTGCAGCATTGAAGATCTCAAAGAAACCTCAAGGCAGTAAGTATTTGATATGGGATCTGATGGAAGTAAAAGAAAAGAGATTTGGAAATCAAGATCTTAAATTTACTATTTCTGTCTGGTAAATCCACATCACTCTGAGTCTTGGGGAAAGTTACTGTAATCCTCATGACAACGGGAACATAATGAGTTTTAGGGAGGAAGTGAAGAGCTAAAGCTTAAAAATGTTAAACCCATGGCCTGACAGCCTGTCATGAGCATTCTCAATTCTCTGTTTTTCCCTGCATGTTCCATGTTTTTTCCATGCATGTTCCATGAAAACAAAGTGGGATGCGAAATGGAGGAATGAGCTCCCCACTGCAGAGTAACTGCAGCAATGCAGCTTTTGAGCCCTAGATTAGTTGAAGTATGGGAGGGATTCAAATCAGTGCAACAGTGACTAAGTAGCTTGAAGTAGCTCAAACAGAGTACAGAGCTCTTGGGAAAAGATAGGCGACTTGTGCTCCCATGTTAGCATTGTATGTCACCCCTAAAATAACTCTGATTTGCTTAGTAAGAGGGGGGCTGTCTTTTTTCTGTGTCTCAGTGAAGAATCAGCAGGTCCCATATCAGTGACTGCTCCCTTGAGGTGGAATTCTCGATTTGCCTTAGCTAATCCAGATGAAATGCTTTGGAGAAATTATAAGCGACAGCTTTGAGAACAGATTAGGCTCAAACTTATTTTAAGTCAGTACTTTCTTACTTTGTGTCCTTTTTTTGGGAAGGGGGGTAGGGTAGGTACTGAATTTCCAATTCTGTAATCAGGAATTTAACTCATAGATTAAACAGAA
The DNA here is from genome assembly GCF_019238085.1 of Lagopus leucura. Taxonomy (NCBI): domain Eukaryota; kingdom Metazoa; phylum Chordata; class Aves; order Galliformes; family Phasianidae; genus Lagopus; species Lagopus leucura. Next base: position 9,560,396 of record NW_024962273.1, on the reverse strand, counting down.
TTGCTCTGTTTTCATTTTAATCTTGCTTGGTGTTTTAAGTGGATTCAAATAAACTAAATAGGGGCAGGTATATTGCTGAAGTGCTGAATCTTGGAATCCTAGGGCACATTTCTCATCAAGCTGCCTGCACTGATTTGGGACAGGTATTATTTGTCCTAGACAAATTAAATAATTCCCATGGCAACTGACACTCATCAGTATGTTGCAGAGGCAGTGACAAAGTATTATAACTTTGAGAATAAAATAACTTGCAGATGACAAATACCAAATAGTCCTGAATCTAGGGGGAGGTGAAGTCTGATCATGTGCAGCCATGAAACAACCACCAAAACAAATACCAGATGAGATTATAAGAACAAAGAGCATAATGCTGTAACTGTAACAACTGTTCAGTTTATCCACAGGATTCTGTCAGTATGGCTGTCATCACTGCAGTAGTTACAGCAGGCTGAGATACTCACCTTTGACTGTGACCTGAGCACTGCATGATGCCCGTCCTGTGTTGTTTTCAGCCAGACATGTATAAATGCCATCATCTTCTGGCAAGGCATCTTGGACAGTCAGTTTTGCAACTCCAGCTTCAAAAGTGGAATGGGCATACTGAATTGGTTGTTCTACAGACAGATAGGAAGAGAATTATCCTAATAGATCAAGTTTGTTTGAAAAGCACTTCTAATTTCCCCTGAAATCTGGATGCTTAACAGCAATCTGTGTATTAGAGTGCAGAGCCAAATGCTGCTCTCAGGTTTATATTTGAATTCTGAATAGATTATCTTTCAGACAGGTAAAAGATGTCTTGTGTGTTTGCTCAAACATTGCCTATATATTGGCCTTTGCCTGAAACAAGATATTGGCATTGCTGCCCCAACGTACAAAATCTGCTGGGTGTGATGAAGCACTTGAAGTTCTTTAAATCACGTAGTTTGCAACAGAAGACATTCCAAGAGAGGCAAAAAGATCTGTGATGGAGCCAAGAGATTGATATACCACACAGTTAATCTACATTGAAGCATATACAGTCTGGTAGGAGACAGGCACAGTCTGGTCTACAGTGACATAGCTATTAAGAAGTACATTTTAAGAAACTGGTTCTGTAAATTGGTATGGAAAATGCTTAGATGTTAATGTAGACTGGTTAAAGTTGCCTTGCTGTTGTTTCAGAAACAGTCATCAATCTCAGCCCTTCTGAAATGCTTCTGCAATCTGTTTTCTCCATATTAAATACTTTCCACTACTGACTCATCATTGGTTGCTTTCCCAGTGTATGCTATGCTTAAGAGGGCCTGATATCTGCTCATGAACACCATGCTGGAAAGAGAAACTAGCATCATCTGAAAAGAGGGTGAAACAGATGTGACATCTATCACTTGGGGAATCACGATCAAAAGGGAGGTTAAAAATTAATTTCATTGCTAAAGTGACTTTAAAAAAATCAGGACAAAAAACTCTGGGGATTCTTAGAACCAGTTCTGCAGTATCAGCAGGACAAATTTAGCGATGGCCCAGATTTTTCTCTTATTTCTGATTTCCAACACTAAAAATATTTAGAGGCAGTTATTACCTATGCACTATCTGCTTATGAAATTTAATTCTGAAATACATATATACCATGAACTTGATCCAATATCTGAAAAATAATATATAATTCAGGGTAGGTGATTTTCTTGTCTTATTTGTCTTACAAGTTACTTAAGTTAGCAAATTGTCTACCTCATGAAAAAACGGGGTTGAACGTTTAATCAACTGCCCATAAGGCTTCAATTTCAGAATAAACGTTCTTTCATAGATCTTATTTGTATTACTAGTTCCCTCGAGCTCCCTTTCATTCAACTGAACAGACTGTTCTAAGTCTTGATTAAGTCAAAATATGTATTTTTGCGTATAAGAATAACATTAACATTGAAATATGTAAATGCAGAACTTAGGTCTTAGCAGAGAAAGCTTTCTGTAAGAGAGCATGTGGTGCTTGACTGCCTTTATGGTCTGAATGTAGAGTACTTAACATGATGGGAATGCTGCCTGGGATTCTTACTCTGAATCTATGAATGGTGCCTAATGATATTATGATGATAACCAGGTCAGAAATAAACTAAGGATAAAAGATGCATCATCATAAACAAAAATAAAAAGCACAAAAATAGGATAAGTGTTCTTTGTGGAAAATGTTCTCCTTCCAATATGTCCCTAAATGAAAATATAAAAATTTGTCCAGGGATACCACATATATCCTTTCTCACTGCAACTCAACAGAACTGTAACTCTTTTTTTTTTTTAAAGCATTGTTCAATATTTTGTCTTTTCATGAGACCCTGGAAAATAATAATAATATATCTGCCCTGAGGAATAACCTACAGCAATATTATAAGTTATGTCCACTGTACTTTTAGTTTGATCTAATAAAAACAATTCTCGCAGTAGTGAAATGTTCCCTTCTCTAGAAGCAGAACAGTCAAATCTCCATGACATTTTGGCAGCAGAAACAATAACAAAAATACCTTACTTGTGTGGCATGTTATGCCAGAAGAAGGGAAAATTTCCCCCAGCTCATTTATTAAAAGCTTTCTGGAAAGACCATAAAGCTATTCTAAAACAAAACACTTCTCAGAGAATTGTTCTGTTAAAGTTGTGGTCACATTGTTTTTGAATTCAGCAGAAAGATGTTCAACTGGAAAAAAAGAAAGGAAAGCACTACGGAAAGGAAGACATTTGAAATACCGTGATCCAGGCTTTATTCCTGCAAATTAAAAAGAAGTTACTAAAAAATATTTCAAGAAGCTAAAGTAAATTGAAGTTGTCTACCAAAGTACTACCACACAGAGAATGTGAATAAATTTATAATTGTTTGGTGAGGCACTACAACAAAAGAAGCTTGCTTTCAGGGAATTTGTCAGTAAATCAGCAAAAATTCTTTGAGAACAACTTAATTAAAAAGTAGAATTAGAGCAACAGGACAAAAGAAATGTCTCATAAGAGCTGGAAAACAGCTTTAAATCAATATAATAGAGAATAATCCATGGTTCAGCCAAGCTCTTATTTCTGCAGTTTGGGTGAATATGGAAGCAAATCCTTGTCCACACAGATAGTAAGTAGTAATTAATGACAACGCATAGCTTACGTCATCTATTTTTTTGTCTTGGTTGACTAAAAGAGAAGTCAATCTACGTAATGGCTTGGAAAATGTTTTGTTTTAAATTTGTATGCAGCCACAGCTGCTAAAATAGTAGTATCTACTACTGTGGATATTAATATGATGGAAAAGCAATAACATACAGTGATATATTCTAGGTTTCTAGAATGAAAGAAGTATGTATCCATCTTTAGAGAAATACACAATGTCCCTAACTTTTGTTATTATGATAGCCTATTGTACTTCTGTACCTCAGAGTCATTATTGCCTTCTGATTTAAGAACAGAGTTAATGCACTGGCTTTCACCTACAGAACCTTCGATGGTTTGAAATCGAGTGATTTGGGAAAAACTGCTTATGCTTCCTTGTGATATTGATCTGATTGCAGTTGGAAGCTTGGAAGCAATACAAATATGGTTATACCTGACTAGGTGCAGACTCAGCTGAGGTCAAAGGAGAAAGATCAAAGCATAAAAAAATGTACTGAAAAATGGCAGGATGGCAAGGTGCATACTGAAGACCTACAGAAACCTGTACTTGTTGATCTCTAGGCTGTATTTTTTCCAGGAGACAATGGTTTTCTAGTTGGTAAAGCTACATCAATGAAGATGTGTGCCTGCACTTGGAACTTGAGTGTCACTTGAGACACAATATGCTCTGTGTGATATGGAAGACAACTAGCTGTTACTACATCCCTCATGACTAAAGGAACTGTGTATGGGCATGGGGTACCCTTGAAACACAAAACTGAAATAGATGACCCTGTTGGTAGGAGTTACTCTTTCTGCGCTGCAAGACACAGTTCTTGAGTTGCCACAGGGATTCTACTGCAGACTGCAAAGGAGGAACTGCTGAGTAGACAGAGAAATAAATGATTTCCAATGGGAGAACATCAGAGCTTTCATTCACATATGTTTCATGTTGTAAATAAAGCAGTGGCCTTTCTATTCTAGATGTAGAGCTGTTGGGAAGGAGAACAGGCCAGGCTGTGGGAACATACCGATCTCAAGGTCATGGTTCATTTGCCATGCCACCTTTTTGAGTTATTCCATTTACTCTAAGCAGCTTAAGAAAAACAGAGATCATTTACAAATAATTCATTTTAAAACAATTCTGGAGGAAATAGCTTTATGGTGAAGCATGCCGTTCTTTTAAATCACACATACTAAAAGATAGGGAGAGTCTGCAAAAAATCAATTGTGCTTCAGGAGTAACAGAAGTGATCAAGGGTTGAGAAGAATAAATCTGTCCAGTGTTTAATAGATATGACTCCAAACAGAAAGAGCCCATAGTCAAATCATGTAATCCCTCAGTACCTGAAATTATTTGGAATCTAAGCAGAACACAGATATTTGAGAACATATTAAAAGGGGACCACTAAGGAAGCTTCCATGTTCAGTTATCTACTTACAGCATGGGAAGAGAGCCTGAAATTAAAAAATATCATTTTTTAAATTGTCTTTTGATAAGCATTCCTGTGCAGCATTGGAGTCCCAAGGAAAATCCTTCTAGCAGACAAGGAATGAGAAAAGCTGTGATTTTATTATCTTGGGCATATATAATGGTAAAACTAATTATGACCTGCCCAGGTGAATGACAGGTGAAATCAGGCATTTCTCTACAGCCTTAAGGAGTAATAAGGCACTTAATTTGCTTATAACATATTTTTCCTGCAGGATTGTGATGACAACCCACTACCCTCAGAGCAGAGGCTCTTAACAAAGGAGTAGCATATCATGGGATTCAGCATACAGTAATTCAGCTTTTAATAGCAACACAGACTTTGTTGCAGCATGGTAAAAACTGCATTTAACATAACCCAGGAAACTCATAAGCATACAACATTTTCACTAAAGTCCCTTCTAGACATACTAGAAAACTGCAGTAAAACAGAAAGGTACTTTTAAAACCTATCCTTTCTTTGTATTATGTGCATATAAATAGATTTTGTAGTGTACCACATTATGATGAGTTAAGAGTCCACCATTCACAGCCATGCTCACAGTGGCATTTGAGACTGAGAATGCAAATGGGTGCATGTGTGTATTGCATAACAGAAGATTCCTTACCATTGAGAAGCCATGTGATCTCAGGCACAGGTACACCTCCTACACAGCATTGCAGCACAAAGTCTTGCCCTTCACTCACAGTGCATCCTTTCAAGACACTGGAAAAGCATGGAGCGACCTCTTCAACTTTAGACCCTTTAAAAACACGATGAAAATAGTTTATTTAGCCCAAATTGACAAAAATTACCTTTACCACTCCATAATGTTTTCTAGGCACACTTAGGTGACATGGCCGAGCTAATAAAAGAAATCCATGTCAACCAGCAAAAAATAAAAGTCCACCTATTGCAGTCAATCACAAAAAGGAATATGCAACACACTGATTGAGAGCTCAGTGCAAGGAATATGAAGAATAATTCTCTTCACATTTTGGAAGTGAAACAGGGTGACTTAAGGATGCTGCTTATGGATATCTCATGAGACAGAAAGTAAGATAGTTTGGATATGCTAATTTAAACTCAGGCACAGTAAACAGAAAAACATTGCATAAACATGATCATAGCTCCAGACAAAAACCTAAAAGTAGGTGAAAATATTAGAATTGAGGACAAGATTTCCTAAGAGGCCAACAAATATTTCAACAGCCAGTAAGACAGTGCTTTCAAGCTCAAAATTATTTGCTGCTGGGAGTCTGCACTTGAATTTGGCAGCATGCAATTCTCATTCCTTCACTTTTTTTCTCCTTGCTTTACTGCACAGGATCAGTTTGTACTCACAAAACATTTCAGATATGCAGTGTCTTATAGAAATGCTAAGCAACTCTGAGAGAACTACATGCAGAACAACAACAAAATCTTTGGCAACCTGTATCAAATGCAAGCACTAATGTAAAACGCCTCTGGGGAACAGTCCTCCCTGTGTTCAAAGCATTTGATGAGATCGTTTTAGTTACACAAACAACAGTAACAGATCAGAGAGGAAACTGATGTAGGAAATGGTTCACCAGCTGTTTGTCACATTAGTGACAAAAATAGAAATCAAAATTTATCTGCATTGAGAAATTCAAGTAAGAGTTTAGCACTGACCAACCTCTGACAAGATAGGAAAAACCCAGCCACAATTTTCAAAGTGAAGATGGGCTCACGCACACTTACTTTTGACAGTTAACAACCAGCTGGTGGAAGTTTGGCCTCTGGGGTTGAAAGCTGCACAGCTGTAAGATCCACTGTCCCCCAGGCAGGCTTTCTTTAACCATAAGCAATGAGTTCCATCTTCTTCATAAATTTGAACACCTTCTCCAGTTTTAATACGTGCACCCTCTTTGAACCACTCCACATCCGGTTTTGGTTTCCCTGAAACTAGACAATCAGGTGTTTGATTTGTGTTTGAACAAGTATTCTCCTTAGTGTAGTTCACGGTACATCAGTAGGTATAATTTACACACACTCACTGAAGTTTCTGTAATTGTGTAAGTGATATACTGAACTATATTCAAAAGGACAGTTTGATATTTCTGATCCTCCAAAACATTTCAGCCACTCCAGCTTTAAAATGACAAATGTTTGGTAACTAAAAAAATCAACAAGCACTTCTGTGTGAAAACTGTTCCTCTAACAAGTCACACACACACACACAAAATGGATATTAAAGAAAAAACAACCTCACCACCATTCCTTCCTCTCCCGCTAAGCTGATTTTTCTGAATACCTAGCAATACTTTGCAGACCATAGTACCTACCATTGAAATTGTTATTGTGGTTGCTCATCATGGGAATCTACAGACTGGATAGAAGAAGGCTAACAGTATATACAGATACGTGAAAAGAGGGTGCAAAGAAGATGGAGCCAGGCCCTTTCTTTTCAGTGGTGTTCAGTTATAGGGCAAGAGAGTATGGGAACAAATTGAAACAGAGAAGGATCTGTTTGAACACAGAGAAACACTTCCTTATTGGGAGGCTGGCTGAATACTGGTACAGGTTGCTTAGGGAGGTTGTGGAGCCTCCCTCCTTGTAATATAGTTTTTCCCAGCTAAAGTTCAGATACAGAGAGAACAGACAGCATTCTAAAACAGTAACCTTTCAGGAAGCAGAAAAGCAAAACAGCAATATATATCTTTACTGTCTGCTTTTCTTATATCAGAGGTCTGGAAAGCCAGACTGGTCCTAGCAGTGCTCAGTGAGGCAGTAGCTATAATGGGTGAGAGGAGAGGAATGGCTGCCAGAAAAGGACACCCACACCAACCCTGACTTCTTTTCAGCAAGCAGGATTCTCAGGGACTTTCACCTTGCTGATATTCCTTCTCAACTCAAAACATTTCATCCACTGTAACAGTGTCTCAGCCTGGAAGGAAGCTACAGACAGTAAGCAAGGGCAGGAATATCAGCAAAAGAGATGTATCATACACTGCAGGAGACCTTTTCCATGGAGAGCATACAAGGGTAGAAGAGTCTCTTGCACCCTTCTATAAGAAGTCCTAAAACTACTCTACAGAAATGGTGGCACTAATTACATCTGAGGAAACATCAGAGAAGGCATGGATGCTACTGTATGGAATTATTTGAAAAAAAATTTGAAAATTTCATTGAGTACTGTGGAAACATGAAATATATTATTTATTTCCAAAATCCTTTAGGAGGAGGGCAACTTGCAGAGGAGGAAATGCTTCACCATACAGAAGGGGAACCTGACTAAGTCTGGGGCTCTAATAACTTTCACCCTTTACCTTTGCTCTTGAATTTAATCTCCTGTCCTTCTGATGCTTCCAGGTTCTGTGGGCAGCTCTCAAACTGGGGAGGCATTCCCAAAGGCTCTCTTTTTTCCTCCTTTACAGACTTCTGGGCTCCAGCTCTGTTTTCTGCTTCTCTACTCCTTGGACTTACTTGTCCAGTCACAGATGGGTTTTCTTGAGTTGTCATCAGGGGCTGCACAGTCCTTTTCCTGTCTTCAGCCTGTCTGATGAAAGTAGTCTGGGGTTCTGCCTTTGGTTCTGGTTGCACTTTGACGGCTTGTAGTGTGATGGTGCTTGAAGTTTTCTGTAAGACCTGAGGTGCCTTGGTTCCTCTAGATTCTTGAAGAGGTACTGCATTGGCTTCTTGGTTCTGTCCCTGCTTAACATCTTTGGCTTCTCTGGAGATGTAAAAGGTCTCTTTCTTTGCTGATACCCTGTCTTTGGTTTCAACCATGAGTTCAGTGCTGCTAGATTTTAGCTCTTTAGCAATCCCATTGCTAGTTGCCTGTTTGAAATCTGAGTTTTCAATAGCTTTAGTAGCAAGTGTTGTTGGTTTTGATGGCATGCTGAAGGAAGATGATAAGTTTACAGATATATGACTAGTTATTGTAAAGACTAGTTATTATAAAAAGTGATATAAATGTCCAAACGCTGAGAAGAAAACTGAACTGATTAGCCTTTAGTAGCAAATGTGCTACTCTACTTCAGACAGATTAAAAACGTGGGTGGAAGAGGTAAAATGAAATTGTTAATTAAATATGATTAGTGCTCAAATATTGTCTCAACTGAGAAATTCCTGAGTACAAATCCTCTGTTCAGGTTGTAACAGGTTGTATGTGAGCAGATGTTAACCTTGTATGCGCTGCTAGAGAATAATTACTTGAGACTCTAGAATGTCCTTAGTGTAATGCTACTACATGCTTTAATAACTTCAGGCCATGTGTACTTATAGCTGAAAACACTACATAAAATAGCTCCTTAAGGAGAAATTAAAATGTTAGTTAGGCAGTGAATTTACTGTTTCTAGCTATGGTATCTTGTAAATTAGGTGGTTTCAAAAGGGGACTAATCAGTAAATTTGACAAAAGTCTAGGGGAGCAACAGGGATCAAAAATTAGTTATCAAAAAATAAATTGACTGGATGTAAAAATATCAGTTATGGCTTCATTAGTAAGAGTTTCTCATAGTTACGGTGGATCTGCTGCTCTGAAATTGAGGCACAAGAGTACTGAATAATTAGAGACTTGAATTTAAATATCATAAATTGAAGTTGGCATCCCCTGACCACTAAGTTGTTACCCAAGTGTTGTGTCTGCCTCATACTTCCAAAAGCATAAACGTATTTCCAAGGCAGAATTGGAACATATTTGAAATACTAAAAGCCATTTCTAATCCACATCTGCTTTGCTATATGTCACTGTCTTTTTTCCTAGGGAGATTCAGGATATTTATTATGGTACTTTTTTTCAGTTAGAGTTAATTGTACTAGAGACTTAATGCACATGAGATTTACTGTTACAACAGTAAGATTTTTACATTTTACAAAATATCCTTCATCCATAAGTAAATGATGGAGCAGGCAAAAATACTCTGGAGAACCCACACTATGTAGGGAATTCTGGCTGTGGAAAAACACGGTTATATTTGCACTAAAATTTTTTGAAAGCATGTTCCTAAAAATCACACAAACCTTAACACAAGATAATATGGCATTTTCAGATCTACTTTGCAATGGACATGAAGTCAGGACGGTGTAAATGTGTACTTGTGAAATTTCATCGAGGGCATGCAAGGACAGATTTAACACCCTAGAGAATGTAAATCAACTGCCCTGAAGGCTTAAAGCATGTTATACAGTCAGATTGGACCATTCCTTTTCTGCATTTCTATTTATGAGAAGAAGTAATTGTATAAATTACTATGATTTTTAAGAAACTATTTTAATATTAATAATCTTGACTAAGTTCTAAAATATTGATTTGTTTGTTTGCTATTACTTTACCCTTTCTTTTGTAAACAGTTTTCAGACAACATCGAAGACCATGGCCATAGTGTGTTTTGCTTATGACAGCAAGGAACAACCTGCTCAGCACTCAATGTGTAGGTTTCTGACTCAAAAGTAAAGTAAGTAAATAAATGATTTGATAGTTGGAATAGAGCATATATACCAATTATGTGTGAATATATGTGGGTGTCCACACATAGGTTTTCTTCATAATATATAAATATTTGACTATATGGAAGCTGTGAGCATAAACCCACCTAAACTTTGCTTAGCTGAAGCAGACCAGCACTCTGTATTTCAGAGTTTAGCCACCAGTTCCACCAACTATTTCATATTACCAGAAGACTTGAAATTGGCACTGTCTCGTTTCAAGTTCACATTTTCTAACTTCCAAATACAGACTAACCCAGAGAGATTTATCACTGTATGAAGAAGGCTTATGCAATAAATGTTGAAATTACTGCTGAGAAAGAACCCCAGTATATGCTGGGAAAGAATTCCAGTAAAAACATACCATATTGGCTGAGCGTGGGTGTCAGTCTTATCTGGACCTGGAATTGAGAAAAAAAAAGAAAAAGAAAAAAAGAAGAAAAGAATACATAACTTACATATAAAATACCATGCACACCACTTTGGGGCAAGATTATACATGAGATTGCATAGTTTAAAAAAAAAATTCACTACTTCTGAGCCATTTGACTGTCTGCTAGCATTTTGCAGCAATTCCTACTACTTGATTTAATCAATAATGAAAGAATTAGGTATTATGTATAGTGGCTAGGTAACTGAAATCATCCAATTAGTCAAGTTCATTGCAAGAGAGTGCCCTTTTTACTGACCTGCGCTAATCCCAGAAAGAATGCATGCATTATTCATAGTTGTGGTCAGCATCTGAAGCAAACATATACCACAAGCAACTTTGTGCCCCCAGTTCTGCCTCATCTGTGCCCGTTGTACAACAGAAAGCCACCCACTTCAGGGAGATCCAGTAAGGATCCAGTTTCATGTTTTTTTAAAAAATGGCTTAATGTACTTAATGGCCCTTTTATCTATAAAAGATCAGTAGAACAGGCAACCTAGAGGGTCTCTACAATGACTTCATCAGGTTTCAATACACAGATAAAACATACAGCTTTAGTTGATAAAGGCCAGTAGTAGTTCTGAGGATCCCAAATGCAAATCTTATTGTTGTTTATATTGATATCTTACAGAGTGACATCACTGATAAGAACCAAAAATTACACTGCTTGGAGTACATGCAACCTATTTGTCTTGTGATTGCAGCTAAGGGCGTCAGCGGTTGATTTAATTATTTCATTGGGTCCAGCAACTGTAAAGCCATCTGCTTACCTCTTGAAATTTATCTTTAGTGTGGTTGCTAAAGGCGTTACGACTTTGAGGCTAATGAAAAAGATACCCTAAGAAACATCAAACTGCAAAGTGAACGGTATATGGTAATGCATGTATGAAATAGAACATTTAAAAATATTTATACAAAAGCATTTATTTCCTTTAACAGTAGGGACATAACGTAAAGGTAGGATTTGATTTTAAAGTTTATTTTAAAGTTGTTGCAAACAAGCATTTTGATTGTTTATTCCCACTGAAGCAACATAGTATTTTCAGCCATAATATGCTCCAAGCTATTGCAGTGTCAGTTGATGACAGGGAAAAGTAAATGCTCATCTTGAATAAACAAAGATTTTTTTTAAAAGGAGTAACTGTGATTCATTTATGCTCTGTCCTTACTGTCTTTACTGTACCTTGAACTGTGAGCTCTGCAGACACAGATGCCTTCCCTGCACTGTTTACCACCATGCATGTGTAAACTCCTGCATCAGCAAGTTGAACATTTTGGATTTCCAAGTAGTGGATTCCTGTTTTCTCAAACATGTTGAAACGCTCATTTTGCTGCAAATGAATATCACCCTGCAAATATCACGAGATACGATCAGACAGTTAAAGGCTGAATGGGAGCAGGATGCTGATAGAGCAATCAAAGCGTGTGTTCTTCTAAATTAAATAAAGTGATTGTAACTCACTGAAATGATAGTTAAAAAAAAAAAGAAAGAAAGAAAGAAAGAAAGAAAGAAAAAAGAAAAAAAAGAAAAAAAAAAGGGCCTAATCAGTGAAATATTTAATAATCACTTGGAAACTCTCACATCACTGACAGAAAAGTGATTGCAGATCTTGTGTATGCCCAAAGGGGGCAGTAGGACTTAATCTTCAGTGTCGTTTATTAGTCAAATGAATTTTAAGTGTTTATTTTTGTTTTATTTATGTACATTCTATATGCTCACAGTTTCCCATGTTGATGCAGGCCCGAAGTTGACAGCTCAGGTCTCTTGTTCTGTCATACTCCTTTCTTTTACCATGTTTTAGCAGAAGTCAAACTGAATCAGCTGAACCTTTGTTCAGTTGCCTTAGATTTTTTTTTTCTAAATTTGCAAAAAACAATCATGCATGCCAAAATAAAGTCATGTCTTTTAGTTTCTAAACTGTTTTTTTTTTTCTTTTCAATTAAATTTCGTTTCTTTGCAGATAGCTTCCTAATTTTAATGTACAGGTTAACTTACCCAATATAAATGAAACAGAAAAGGCAGTTTATGATTGAGGAACTGACATAGAACTTGAAAAATGCAGCTGTAATTTTCAAAGCTGTCAGAGACTCCTCTGTGGCCACAGCTAAAGCATTAAATCCCTGCAGATCTTCTCTATAAAACAGATATGCTTATGTTCTTATTTCCCACTCTTTCTCTATTTCTCTTATCTAGATAGCAAGGTCTTTGGGTAAGTTCATCTTGTACTTGCTATTTTTATGGCTATTTTATATTAAGTAGGTACACTATTATCTTTTTTGGATTCATTAAGTATGAAAATGAGAAAGAATAGGGTTTTCCTTGTTGTACATAAATTCTTGCCATTGTTGATTTCTCATATTGCAGTACCAAACGCATTTCACCAAGTAACAAAACTTTAGAATAGAAAGCAAACATTAATTTATTGGGAAATCATACCTTAGACCAAGTTACTTGAGGCTGAGGTCGTCCTGTTATTTTACATGAGAATTTGCCTGTTTGGCCTTCACGCACAACAACTCTATTGGGTTTTGTAGCAAACTTTGGTGGACTCTCTCCCCAGATGCTTGGCCTAAGCTCCACAGGTGGAACAGTAAGTCTTCCCCTAAAAAGGTAATTGACATCCTGATTTTAAAGAAGAACAACTAGAAGTTGTTGTTGTTAAAGCACATTTCAGGAAGCATTTTAGAGTAGAAGATTTTCAGCTATACACTTTTTTTTTGTTTGTTTGTTTTTTGTCAATGGAAGAAATGCAAATGCTGGTGATAACTGCTCTTGACTCCTCATGCAGCTAAATAGCACAGTGCCACATTCTCATCCAGCAGACACATAACTCATAGGACAGATCCTGGGGATATGAGTTGCTTATAAGAAGAGCTGGACAAACTAAATGAAAAGAAACACTGCATACATTTAGTTTTCCCTCTTTTCTGTTTCTTAATTGTCCCCTAATAGATTATTTCTGCGTACTTGTTCAATGTTCACAGTTCTTTATCATATAGTTTGTTTCAACATTCAGTGCAATTTCTGAATATAAATCATCAATTTCTTTTGGCAACATTTTTGACATATCCTGCTAAAGCAAACATGGAAATGGCACAGAAACCCGTCGAAATAGCAGTGAATGTCTTTTAAATGTAAAATCCAGCTCTATTTAAATGGATGGCACATCTGGGAAACCACATGTGGAATGAAACTAGAATGACAAGAGTGACTGCAATCCAAAACCCACAGTTAGGTAGCCATAAAACTTCAAACATCAAACAGTAACACAGCAAGAAAAAGAAATTTGCAACGTCAGGTATGTTAATGTGAAAGAGAACACTCACATTCTTTGCTCTAAAGCCCTGGTACAACAAAGACACACATTAACAGATGGCAATCAGTAATTTTTTCCTTTTTTTTAACCTTTAATTTCAAGCAAACGGAACCACTTTCAAGACCTTCATTTCCAGATGGCCTTTTACCATATGCAAGTAAGATGTCAGTACCTCACAATTTCTACCAGGTGTCACATACTAAAAGAGAGCACATTGCCAAGGTGCTACCAAGACATGACGGTTGCCAAATAGGCAACTCGAGGTTTCTAAATAAGAAACAAGACCATGATGAAAGGATTTATATGGACACGAGGATCAGTAAAAGCTTGGGAGAGAGGACTGTAATATGCGAAAATGGGAAACAATCATAGAACTAAATATCAGATAGCTTTTAATGTTGTCCTCCTCAAGCTACCTCTAAGGCATGGTTGAAAGAAGGCTCTTCTGTGTACCAGAGTAAATCATTGCAGATCTCTTAATCAACCTGGCACCAGGCTACACCAAACCAGAATATGTCTTTCTTCCAGGCTACTATGTAATATTTGAATTATATATGAGAGAATGCTGGTTTCAGTTGGTTTTATTTCTTTCTAATCATTCTAAAAGCAGTATTTTTTCTGATTTTTAAAAGATGCCTGTCAGGTTATGGAAGATGCAGGAAAGGCTTCTGGAATATCAGAGAGCAAAGACAGGAGAGTGCAAAACTGCAGCACAGATACCAGCAGGAGATTCTGTTTTCAGCCATAAGAATTCCTGTCAGCATGAAGGAGCAGTAGTTGTATCAAGCTACTTATGCCTTCCTGGTAGCCTCAAACATTTTACTGACAGAGCAGTTCCCATAGTATCTATTCTGCTTCGGTTAAATGGAGGGTTGGACTTAACACACTTGACTTCACAATTATCTGTTTGTTTTCAGATTGTTCCTGTAGTTGACACTCAGCTCTAAAGGAGCTAAGAACTTTGAACTGATGAAGCTAACCTTGTCTTTCCTCTGTGAGCACAGACATTCCTGCTATTCTCATCTTGCTAATGTGAGCAAATATGCCAACCAATTACTCTATTCCAACGTCATGATGTGCAAAATTGAGTCATTAACTATCAGGCTTTTCTTTCCTCCATTTCCCTCATTCTTGAACAGGCAAAAAGCATTGGGGATACATTTCCAGTAACAAACACAGTCCAAAGAGGAACTGTTGAGATCTAGACAAGAATCCAACCCTCAGTCTGGCTCTCAGACTGAATCAAAGCTAAGGAGAAGATGCTGGAAGAACTTGAAAGAAAAAGTCCATATCCTTTAGAAAGAGTAATTTTACTTGTTTACCCTCCAAAATACATTCATGCATCTGTTAAACAATATCAAAGCCCTTGGACTTCTTACCCAGGGGTTTTGGCACTGGACGGTAGGCTGTATTTCTTCAAGGAGTTTCCTGTGAGCACAAGACAGGAAAATAGGAAGTAAGAATTTTTGACAAGACCATTAGGAATTACAGATACTAGACTGTGTAAAGCATGCATTTCTCCAGGTTTCAAAAATGAAGGAGGAATGCAACACCTGCAGTATGAGGTTACGTGATCTAAAGCCTGAAGTTAGGCTCTCCAATTTCAAGAACAGGTTTTAGCAGAGTTACCACTAGCCTTTGACCTCAGTGGCAACTACACTGCTGACTATTCATGCAAAAATATTTTTGAATGAATAACAATGTCTAATTTCTACAGCACTAATAATAATTAGATAGCATATATATATATATATTAGACTCTGAAGGAGGTCTGGCTTTGCTTGCCTGTTTTTGTTATTTTGGTTGTTGCTCTGATGAATATCTTTTCAAAAAGACCGTTCTTTTTGAAGCTCTGAAGTTCATCCTACTTACTGGCGTTAGCAACAGGGATATGTGTATATGAAATCATGTAAGCTCAGCGCCATCTACTGCACACAGCATTCCTGGCAGATCTGGCGCAGAAAAAATGGATAGTGGCCTGAGGTAGATCCAAAGTGGCAGCTTGAAACAAACAGCTCTGATGGCTGTGAAGAAAGAAATTATGCTAGCACTTCCTAAGGATTTACACTGACTTTCAGATAGAGCGGTAGGATAGAAAAGCTAGAAAGTGTCACTCGTACTTTCAAGTAACAGTCAGCCCAATGTAGAATTCTTTGCTGAAAACAAAAAAAACCCTGTGCCTTGCCATCCTGATGTGTAGAGGGGTTATAGATCCCTTTATGAGGAGATAAAGACCACTTTAATTCTTAAATTCTGTTAAATTCAGTCACTGGGTGCTACCATGGAATTGTTTTTGAACAGCACCAAAGCCCATGTCAGAACACCTGATATAACAACATGTTTAAAAAAGCCCCACCTCCACAGAAGTTGTTTCTCAGATAGCTTTAAACTAGGGAATAAAATGATTTTACACATTTTTTTTTTTTAAACAGAAGGCAATATATATCATGTCAGACATATGCATGATTCAGTGTGTACTCCAAAGATGTGTGTAAGAGATTTTTTGCTCAGAATACACCAAGTGCTGATTGTTTCAGGCCAGCTGTCAATTTTTGCTGTGCTTCAGGAATTCAATGCAAAGTTGTGACCTGAGATGCTTTGATATTTAGCATATTTCCAGGAGGACTGAACAGCTAAGAGAAAAGAAGCACAGTTGATTTCCATTATTCCTTGGCTTTTTGTCACTCTTTACATTTTAAATATGGCAGTTTGCAACTATTTAATATGCAGATGTTCTCTTAAAAATTCCTGGGCTTGATCTTAGCTGTTTCCATGTAACATTAAATATGCAATTGCAACCAGGCGTTCAACTTAGCAAAGGGAAGCACACATGCAGAACGCCAGGAGCATATTGCCTCAGTGTGCCTGTTTGATATGCTGTGAAGCTTCAAGATCCCCATTGCTCTTACTGCCCAAGAGAAAATGTTAACTTTGCAGGCAAAGATGACTCCCCTGCCATGTTAACTTGAGCAATCAACCAAAAGTATGGATAACCTCCAAAAGAGATCCAAAACAGTATTGGATCATTGTAAAGCCTGAGTAACTATCACAGAATCACAGAGCTGTAGTGTCTCTTGTAGGGGCTGGAAGGGACCTCCAGAGATCATCGAGTCCAACCTCCCTGCAAAGCAGACCTGAATTGTCCATAAACAAATCCAGAAAGGAAATAGTACTCAACAGTTAAGATAACAAGTAGTTCAGATGTAGGAGTAGAAAGGTTGTCAATACCACTACAATACTTGGACTAGGAAAGGAGGAACAACAGAAAGAATGTAACTTGAAGTAAGAAAAATTGTTCAGGCCTTGCACCTCAGAAGCTGAACATGTAAACTAAGCAGTCCTCCTCTTGTAGAGGAAAAATGAAGTCTGGTAGAGGTTCTCTGTTTCTTTCAGGAAAGCCTCTGAAACAACTTTCAGGCTGCCTCAAAATGGTGGCCAAACTTCCAAAGGAAGATGTACTTTACAGATATTAAATTATTTCCAATATTCTGTTAGGATAAAAATTCTGTTTTAACAATATCAACAACAACAACAACAACAAAAAAACACAAATAAAAAAAAACCCTAAACACTCACATTCTGTTAGCAAATATTTTTCTCAGGCAATTTGTAATTTGCTCACAGCTTTGTAAATGTGAATATCTGTGGCAAAAGCAAGTGCTTTCATCTGCTTCATTTGTGTCTCTAATAGGCAGCACTGTGTCAAATATTAAATCTTAATTTATAGAACTGGACTTCAACAAAGAGTACAGAAAAATAAAAAATATGTAAATGTCATTCTTAGTAACCATGTGTTTCCTCACTGGAATGCATATTAACATTTAGCCATATAATATGCTATAGTACATAATCATATCACAGATCCTAAAGGTTTCATCAATTTAATTGAAGTCTTTGCATAATTTTTCAAAATATTAGATTGGATTTAAATGAGAATTCTGTGAATGACCTGAATTAATATCCCATTCACGGTTAATTGATCGTAAGGTTTGGGGGAAAGAAGGCATTAAATCTAGCATCCAGAAATGGAAATATTACAATACAGATGCCCCACTCCCTGAACCCTTGTTAGACTTACAGCTATGAAAAAGGGATTTCTCCTGTACCAGAGAAGAGTGCTACTCTTGCAACAGTGAGAAAACATGTATGTGCTGTTATGATCTTAACTGGATGGGT
Source organism: Lagopus leucura (assembly GCF_019238085.1). Taxonomy (NCBI): domain Eukaryota; kingdom Metazoa; phylum Chordata; class Aves; order Galliformes; family Phasianidae; genus Lagopus; species Lagopus leucura. The sequence goes on along the minus strand of NW_024962273.1, from coordinate 9,542,454 downwards.
GTTTTAACACAACCTATTCATTTAATTAAACTCTATTATTATCACAGTGGCAGTTTAAGTATTGTCTTACCTTCCACAGTCAATTCCACAGTCACTTGACGAACCCCACCATCATTTGCAGCCTCACAGGTGTATTTACCACTATCACCTTCCTGCACACCTTTGATTACCAAGCTGAATATCCCCCGAATGCTGTGGTCCACCACATAATGGTCTCCTTCTGGGAGAGGGCGTCCATTTCTGTACCACGTGATCTGTGGCTCAGGGTAGCCTCTGACCTGGAACGATGTGAGAAAGAGTGGAGAATGAAGGCAAACAGATGATGGTATTAGGAAGAAATGTTGGACATTTAGCAATACAGTGGAAAGTTCTTGACACAGGAGCTGTTTAACACATGTTTCTCGCAAGCCAAATGGCAGAACATAATGAAATGAAGAAACTTTTTGGCTAAGTCAAACTGTTAAAATCATAAGACTGGAGAAGCAGATAGATACCTATGCAAAAGTTTCCCACTAGAATGGTTTGCCTACGGAAGCACAGAAACTGTGCTTATGAAAAATCTTGATGCGTGGGTTTTCATTGTTCAGAGATTCAAAAGGCAGAAGTACTACTATATATCTCTAAGTATTCAAGACTGCAAGGTATCTATGCCAAACATTTTTAGCATGGCTGCTAAGGATTAGGCTTATACTGTAAATCTGCATGGAGCTATCTAGTTTCCATACATGCTGTGATGTAGTGGCTCCAGCCAGTTTACAGGCAAGAGGTACAAGTACATGCCACCTTCTGTCTTGAAAAAGCAGAAGCTGTCTTTAAAAACAGAAGACAAGGGGTTACCACTTGAGATAGTGTCATTAAGGGAATTCTCATGTGATGGTGGCAAGTGAACAATAAAGACCTAGATATGTTCACAAAAACATACTGATATGCTTAAGGTGCTTTGTGGTCTACTGGTCGCCCAAAGAACAGATTTCAAGAAAATAAAGCAGCCCTATGCTCATTACACAGCAACCACATTAATATATCCTTGCCTGCTAAGGCATTAGTGATACCTTCAGATTTGCAGACAGATTCTGAGTAACTGAGAACCAAGTTATTGATTTCAGTTAGGCTGTTGAAACCTGCCTGCTGAGAATCTGTCTTTTTCAGAAAAGGATGGAAAAACCAGACATATACCAGTTTCCATCAATGAATTATCTCCTCAGGCAAAGTTTCTTCCTCTGCTTTATGAGATGTGCCATCCGCTTTGAAGGTTGGTTTAGTATGTGTTAACTGCTAGCACACTTCCCCTGTTGTCATAACAACCTCTGATTACAACCTCTGAAGTTTTCCCCACTTCTTTCCTATTCCCCCACTCTGATATGATAGCATGCCATCTTCTGACTCTTTGATCCTTTGCCTGAATGCCATGAAAAATAAATAACTGAGTGGACCAAGATGAACTCGGGTAAGCAATCATGTCTGAGTTTGCTCACTAGGCAAGTGGCAATACTGCATATTTAACTATATTTTAAAACCTTGGCAACTGAACAGGAAGTCCCTTCAAATTCCAGGTGGGCAAAATACTGATTATCTTGATTTGAAGATGACTTGATTGTGGCTTGTCCAAATTCCTCCTTGCAGACTCCTCTCACCTTCAAATCACCAATTCAGCTCAGCTTTCACACAGAATCACAGAATCACCCGGGTTGGAAGGGACCTCAAGGATCATGTAGTTCCAACCCCCCTGCCTAGCAGGGCCACCAAACATACACATTCAGATCAGGTTGCCCAGGACCCCGTCCAACCTGGCCTTAAACACGTCCAAGGACGGGGCATCCACAACCTCCCTGGGCAGCCCGTTCCAGGGCCTAACCACTCTCCTAGTAAAGAACTTCCCCCTAACATCCAACCTAAATCTTCCCTCCTTCAACTTAAAACCATTTCCCCTAGTCCTGCTGTTATCAGCCCTTTTGAAGAGTTTACTCCCCTCCTGGGTGTAGGTTCCCTTCAGGTATTGATAGGCTGCAATGAGGTCACCCCGCAGCCTTCTCTTCTCCAGGCTGAACAAGCCCAACTCCCTCAGCCTGTCCTCATAGGGGAGGTGCTCCAGCCCCCTGATCATCTTAGTCACCCTCCTCTGGACCCTTTCCAAAATCTCAATGTCTTTCTTGTACTGAGGGCTCCACACCTGGACACAGTATTCCAGATGGGGCCTCACAAGAGCCGAGTAGAGAGGGACAATCACCTCCCTGTCCCTGCTCGCCACCCCTCTCCTGATGGAGCCCAGGATCCCATTTGCCTTTCGAGCTGCCAGAGCGCACTGCTGGCTCATATTCCTTTCCTCAGACTACATAGTACTTATTCTCCAGATCACAATTCTTAGCCAAACAGACTCACCCATCCTTAGGTTCTCCTCTTTCAAAACCTTTCAGTTCCACCTTACTACGTCTGGGCTTCTCATCTGTCTGAGCTTAAGCTACAGCTATCAGAAATTTGTCTCTTTCCTTTAATTCCTTACATATCAATTCAGAAAAATTAATGTTGCCAGTGATGTTGTGGCCACTTCTTCCTGACATTTCTTAATATACGGAGAGGGAACATTACTGAATCTGCTCAATAAATTTTCCACTTCTGGTACAAACTTCCTCAGTTCTCTCCAAGAAACAATTATTTTTACCTCAGCAAGAGCCATGTTCTATGCTGAACGCATTGTGGATCCCTGCGCAGTGGGATCAATCACTGTTTACAAACTACCCTAGCATCTTGAAAAGCTCTTTTGGCCATGTCTTTTTTTGCTTTCTGAAAAACAGCAGTTCCTACTCAGCCATGTCCCCTACCACTACTCCAGAATTGGTTTAGTGCTTAATGAGAGGGCAGGCTCTCAGGAATGGATGTCTTTCTCAGTATGTCTAATTTTCACAAAAAGAAGCTACTGGAACTTCAATTTTTTGTTTGTTTGTTTTTGGTGGTGTAGTTCTTGAGAGTTGATGATATGTTCACTGGTAAAGAATGTGATTCGTACCACAAAACCATTTCTTATCGTAGTATTGTCAATGCCCTTCTGCCTGTCTTCTCATTTTGGATTAAGTGACTTATCCAAAACCAAAGAATGTCTTAGGAGGGAGTTTATACCTGCCATTTATGCTTTACAAAATATCAAATTTTCAATCATTCTTTGTGGTGTTTTTTAAAATGTATCGTTCCATTAAGCTTCAAACAAGACTTCGAATACTTCCAAGGGAACTACTGGGGTTGCAGCAGTAGCAATCATCTTTTATTTTCCTTATTCTTTTGTCGTATTCTTAATTCCTTCTTGGGCCACATGAAGCCATTCTTACCCAGCCCCTCAAATTCAGGTAGACAATTACACATGCTTTTCCAGTATTAAATAGCTAAGCACACATTAAGTATTTTTCCATTTCTTCCATGTGTGTCTGTTTCATACTTGTTATACCTGTATTATTGTGTTTATCTGCAACTCTACACTGAGGAAATGGCATCCAGAAAAATGGAGACACAGGCAATCAGCACGCCATTTCTTTTCAGAACGTTGCATCATTCCATTCCCAATCTTGGTTGATTTTGTTTTGTTTGTTTCATTTTTGTCAAAATTGACATAAGGGGCAAGTAGGAGTTTTGTGAATTGCTCTGTTGCAAGAATTTATTTCAGGTTTTGGTTTGGAATGTGTTTCAAACTGAGCCAGCCCTCTCTGAAATACATAGTCTTGCCATAAAAGTGTCAGGGATCCTTAAACCTATCACTGGTTACTAGGTTTTGATTCTAATGGATCAGTTCCAGAACTGCAGCAGGTTTTATATTCCTTCCCAGCCTTTCCAGAACTCACTAAAAACATCTGCCTTGAATAAATCCACAGTGAAGAGAAATTTATCTGCTTATTTAATGCCCAGCAGCAGAAGGCTATAACCTTTATTTACAGCATGGTGTGTCTGAGCATTGCCAGTCCCATTGAGGCTGTGGCTTTTCTTTACCTGCTCAACAACACCGACAAGTGGAAAATTGACTGCAAGGAGTATATACACTGTGAGGTCTGAGTTTTTGTTAGAACTCATCAATCCTTCACCACAGTCTTGGAGAAGTGGACTAGATAAGTCAAGGTAAAACAAATCTCCTGCTTCACACATCAACATGGTAAGTGAGTAGAGCTGAGAAAGAAGCTGTTGCCTGTAAAACTTCGAGAGTTAAGATTCAGCTCTGCATCAAGGTTTGGGGAAATGCTAATGAAAAGGAATGATGTTCCCAAATAAAAGAAACAAGGAGAAGTTGTCCAACAAGTCTACTGAAGCTATTCACTAAAGGACAATATTATTAAAAAATCTGCTGAAAACTAGTCACTGTTGTCACAAACCTAAAGGCATTCAGTGACATCTGAGGCCAAATATATTCAGAAACCCTTTTAAATCAAAGAATCATAGAATTGATTGAGTTGAAGGGACCTGTAAAGGTCATCTGGTCCAACTCCCCTGCAAAGAATATGGACACCCACAGCTTGATCAGGTGCTCAGAGCCCCATCCAGCCTGACCTTGGACATCCCCAAGAACAGGGCATCCACCACTTCTTTGGTCAACCTATGCCAGTGCCTCATCACCCTTACTGTAAAAAATTCTTCCTTCCCCTTCTTTCTTGTAGCCTCCTTTAAAATACTGGAAGTTCTCCATCAGATCTTCCTGGAGTCCCTCTTCTCCAGGCTGAACAGCCCCAGCACATTCAGCCTGTCCTCATAGGGGAGGTGTTTCCCTGTCTGTTCCAAAGTAAAGGAAAGCTTTTTCTAAAACTTGGCCTGCATCTATGCTCCATAAAACAGCTGCTTATATATCAATTCCAAAAGGCATAGGTTTGCCTATTTAACTGTAGCAGCTTTAGGTAATCTGATGAGCTCTTTTGGATCATGCTTTTAACTCCCATTCAGACCCTACTTTGTGATAACTGCCACTGCTTTCAGTGAGATTAACAATGAATGCAATCCCAGAATCTCCAAAAAGAATCAGGCACAAATAGCAAAAATCCAAAGCACAAGCAGCTGTGAACTATTGATGGGCTGCATAACATTGTTGTTACTCCCTTTGACAATAGCACCTTAAGATTCTTGGAAATGTTGGCAAACTGTGCATGGCATATTCAAGTATATCATTCATTACACTAGCTGAAGCATTCCATTCTTGATGTTAAGGGCTTGATAAATGTCACTTGTTTCTACTCAAGGTTACAGCAACACACAAACAAAAAGACCAGAAAGAAATTGCCCCTAATTACATCATGTATAGACAAGCACATCAAAAGCTGTACCAAGAAAAACTGGCAGTGATACAACTGTCATGAAATTGCTATTCAAAATAACTCCCCTCATAAAGATGACTTCATATGCTGCAATATGAATTCCACTAACCACTAAAAGTCTTCTCAGAAGGCCATTGTTCCCTCATGAAATCAGAATTTTAAAACATCCAGAATCTGTCAGCACACAGTGTTCAGTACTGCTGCTTTCTCTATAGCCTGCCTTTGCGCTTTACTTCCAAAAAATTCAGAATTAAAATCACAGTAAGTAAACTATTAAATCACTGAATAAGAAGATTGGTTGTATTTGGGTGGTTTCAGTTCATCTGAAGAACGACTGATTTTGAATTTATCTTTGAAAGACACAAATGTGCTTTTTTCCACTGTCATCACTGTGAGTCCATACAGCAGTTTGAAAAACATCTATCAGGAATGGGGGGTATGAAGTTGACTCTGCCTTGAGGAAAAATGAATTAATTGAACACTAGTGAGAAACAGAGCTGAAAGAAACCATGGCTATAAGGTCATGTATATTAAATTCTAATTGAATTCACAAAAAATGGTTGAAGTGTAATCAAGTTAGGCTAAATTCCTTCTTTCTGTGTTTATATTGGTATCAACTTGGACACGTCATTTTTACCATGTTTTATCTCAGTTCATCTGGCTTTTTGGATGTTTCTACTGATCAATTCATTCCTCCTACATGAAAAAAAAAAAAGATTTCCAGAAACAACTTTGGCCAAAGAACACTTAGAGAAAATGCCCAGTGGGTTGGTAGATGATGTTCACTCTGATGGGAGTGAACTTCTTTAGAGGAACAGAAGTTTTCTTGCTTATTTGGCTGCCTTATCTTGTCTTAACATTAAAGAATGAAACAGTGAAGTAACTTTTTGAGAAGGGTTTGCAGTCTATCCTCTGTCCCATACCTGCCTTCAAATGTAAACCATTTTTTTTCCTAGAAATTACAGCTCAAGGAAAGACCCACCAAGATCAGAACTTACTAAGGAATAAAAGATTGCCTCACTTATGCTTGCCTCCAGTTACAATTGACCTTTTCCAAAGAATGTGCTTTGGAGAGATCATTAGACGCCACACCAGGAGGAGACTTGAATGAGATGCAGAAAACCGTTTAGAATATCTGACCAACTTTGGCCTTTATTCTGCAGCCTGCAAACAAAAGCTTGACACAGAGAAGAAGGCCTGGCAAACAGCCATTACAAGCTGGAAGTAAAGCTCTTGTACCTTTGCAAAACTTAAATCCATCATACTGTATCAAGAAAACAGGAGAAGAAATGTGATTAAGCAGCATGACAAATTCTGTAAAAGTAATTATATTCAAGTAAGTGTAAATAAGGGAATAAACTATTTGTAGCACTGACACTTGAAATATGATACGGACTGTATTACATACCTCTTCTGCTAATGTTTAGGTATCAGAAAGTGAAAATTATTCCCTTTATTGCAAGTTACGCAGTAGATGGTCTCGTCTAAAAGTCATACAGTTAAAGCCGATCCAGGGCCCTCCTGCAGCCCCCAAGGGATTCAGTCTAAACAGCAACAGTCTTTCTGTGGATGTGGCTTATCCCACAAAAGACTCATCCTAAATCCTTCCCAAAAAGAAGTGTGTTTCCCAGAGTCATTAGGCTCTAGCTAGTGTCCTCTACCTTCAGCAAGAGCCAAATATTTCTGGACCTTGATCAAAAGACTTGTGAACTGAATTGAGTACTTAAGAGCAGAGGATGCTACAGTAGTAAATGCTCTGTCCAGCTTGCTCTGCAACAAGAAAAAAAGCTATTTCTTGTATAAGTTGTATGAGTTTACACTCACGTGAAATATTAAGTCAATTCTAGGAGAAAAGTACTACAAACCAGTGGAGGTTGCAGTGAACGTGACCCATACAAGGTGATATATTTTTGTTTTTATTTTGGTTAGCACAGGTGAAAAATATGGTTCTGGCCAGCGTAGCTTTTTTGCAGGTCATATAGAAGTACTTCTGCCAGGTTCTAACTGCAGTTTGCTTTAACAAATGAGCAGCAGATTTTCTTGATGAAGAAAAGTGGATATGATACACTGTCAAGTTCTTTCTGAGAGATTAAACACACACAAACTCTATCTGAAGATAGTTTATCCATTAAAAAAAAACTTTGTTCTAAAACAGAAAACCTGCCTGGCAAGATTAAATATGAAAATACTGAATATTTGGAATGTAGTAAGATATTTGTTTTGTATGAAAGATTATAGCTATCTCTTATCTCCTCAAATGAGCAGTCTAAAATCTACAATTGCCTCATTGAAAGCAAAACTGGAATACATCACTAAGACTAAACATAGCTCACTTCAAAGCACTATCCGTAGAACCCATAAGAAACAATAATTCTCTTTCTGTAAACTTTGTGTATGTTTTTTTCAAGTGCTGAACTCTGGTACGCTACATCTGGTGTTTAGTTTTCTCATTCTATATGCATACAGCCCTCATAAATTAGTCCTTTGGCCATAATCTTTACTGAAACACTACTCTGAAGACATCAGTCTTCACAACTGGTGTGTGCAATTCTCTGGTTCTTCTCCCAGATGGTGTGAAGCAAGGAGAGAAAAATGGCAATGTGAATATTCAAACAAACTGTTGTCTTATCCTAGTACTATGACTAGTAAAAAGAATCAAAAATAGAAAGAATAAAACATCTGATAAGTGCCATCAAATCTGACAACTCATTCTCCTGGCACCTATCCCTAGCACTCATTGCATTCTGGCTTTAGGCAATATCAGACCATGCATAATTACATTAAATTCCTTTCTTGAACTTCAAACCATATGCATTTTACTTGATTCCAATTCATGGCCATGAAAAGAAAACCTCTGCACAACTGGTCTCCTTGATATTGCTAATGTTATCTTTGTGAGTAAGGGAAAACTCATTCTATCAGCCTTGAGTGAAAAGATAATACACTACTGGAGCATCCAAAAGACTGCAAGCTTTGCCATTATCCCTTTTGCCCTGATGAGAGATCAGGAGATATTATCTGAGGAAGATAAGAAGGCCCAGAAGTAAAAAGAGATTTAGTAACTCTTTTCCTACTTATTTAAAAGCTGTTCCTTTAAAATCATTGTTTCAGCAACATAATGGTTAGTGTGCCATATCACGCTTACTTCTACATAATCCTAGAAAAAGTTGTGGATACTAGGTAGTGTGTAGCTTTTATGTTTTATTGACTTAAAACATTGACTTAAAAAGTCCTGAATGCTTCTGGCTCCTTTTAACTGCTGTACCAACTCCTTCTAGAAGTCTACTAAAACCTCCACAATATCATAGAGCTAAATGTACAGTGTTCTGATTATGAACACTGCATCTAACCTGTAGATCACAGAATTCAGGTAAGACAGAAGGTATGGGAGAGTAAAGAGTTCAGGGATTCTTTCTCAATTTTTGTGTGAGAGACCCTTCCTTAAAATTCCATTTTACTATCTGGCAACCTGCAAGGGTTTCTGCAGCACCTTGGCAAAGAGTACATTCATCCATTCTAGAAAGCATGTAATGATTTGATCATGTAGAAGAGTAACTTTCTGCCATGCTTCTGTGCTTATTCCATCCCTGCCACCAATACTGACCATCTAGAACTCTGTAGGAAAATGCTTGACTTGCACAAAATTTTTGGATGAAAACTTCTGATTAATTTTTGTTGAAATCAGGTCTTGCTTCATTAGACCTCTAAAGCTGTATGTGGATTGATGTAGAGGCTGGAAGCATGTTTTCAGTTCGGATCATAAACCAATGTTGACATTACAAACATACTTATATAATTAGGGGAAACACTTCTATCCAGGTCTAGGGAACTGCTGGCACACACCTCAATTTCTAATTGCCTAAACAAGAATGAAGACCCACAAAGAAGATCCATCTTAAAACAGAATTTGTTATTTTCACCACCTTGACCTGATTATTCAAGAAAGTTGTTCAGGATAAGATCTTTCTTTCCAGGGGTAATAGATAATATAAGTTGAACTAAGTATGTATTATTTTACTGTTTTGTATCCATCAGTGCCAAGTGGCATTCATGTTTTATAGTCTAGGCAGAATTAAATTCTTTTGCAGATATCTCCCCACCAGTTTTCCTTTTGACTATCTTCAGTAGTTCTAAATTATCTGCAATCTTTGTCATCTCACCATTTTTGCAGATTACAAAGGTGTTGAGCACCACACATCAGCACAGATCTTCGGGGGAATCAGCATTCATGGTACTTCCATCGGGGAAGAATTTATGAGCTATCCATAGAAGACATGGTCTGTTAACTGAAATGCAGACAGCAGCTGCAGATAATATTGCCTTCAGTCTTCTACATTTAACCATTTTTGTTTTGCGTAATTCAGTATGGTGAGTTCCCAGAGGTGCACGAAGTACTCAAGGTGCTCAACCACCAGTGTATGGCTGTTTGATTAAGGCATTGCCTTCTCGGGTAACATAACAAGTCCATCTGTGCTGATTTTTTTTCTGAAAAACTCCAAGAGGAATTTCAGAGCTGCACTGGTGTGAAACTGCTTTGAGTTTATTTAATTCCCAAGTTTGGACATCAGTCCCGGTACGTAAACGTATGCATAAGCCTTACTTACATCTTTTGGAATTAACCACATGCATAGGTGCTTTTCTGAAATTAGCTTTTAACTCATTTTAAAAATGAGTTTGATGTTACTGAGTTTAAAGTAACAGTTTCAAAGGGCTCTTTATGCAGCCCCCAAATAACCCAAATTATTACTGTGATGAAGTAGGGAACACTATGAAGGTGGCCTCTACACTTTTTACTAAGTAGACATGAGTGGAACCCATTCAGTCTAAAAGATGACACTTGTTCTATATACATGCATCTATTATATCAGTTTAGTGGACTTGAGACTGTAAACCTCTGTTACACGAGTAGGGGGCATTTTAACTCAGGTGTTGCAATTCCAGACTGACTGTGCTATACTGATGAAGCTTTAATAAACCATTCTACCATAAGCAACACCTGCCTTTCTACTTCCCCATGTTGTAGCCAGCCAGTCAGCCATGACCTATAGCTATTAAAAGCATGAAGAGAATTTTATGCAAAAATTCAGGCAAAGATTGCTTAGATGGAGTGCGTGCACTGGGAAGTCCTCTGACACAAACAGTGTGAAATTTTACTATGCCATATGCAAAAGATGCAAGTGTCCACTTTGAAGGAAAACTGCAAATATTAAGCTGTTTTATCTCCCTGATCATAGAATCCAGCTACTCCAAGCCACAGCTCGTGTGTAACATCATCTGGTCAAAAAACTCAGGTCATATCACACACAAAAATCAAACCAAACCAACAACAACAACAACAAAAAAAAAACAGAAAAAATAAACTGCATTAATTATTTGCACTGAGCAATGATCCACTCTTGACAATAATATTTGGGTTTTGACATGGCAGCCATTTTGTTTTGAAGCAAGAAGCAGAGAACAAGCCTTTCTCAAGGCAACATTCTTCATTCTCTGTAATAACATATGCAAAACTATTGTTTTGATTGATAATTATTTCTGAAAGATTGTTATTTTTTCTTACCAATATGATGTTTCAATCTTAATGTGATGTGAACTGATTCTATGTGTTGTGAAATAGAGGCAGCCTAGCCCTCTTGTGGGAGCTATGCCACTGGCCAAGACAGCCAGTGTATCTTCCTACTTTCCTAGCTTGAAGATGGTCTTCCCCAGTGAGCAATATCAATACACGATGCAATCCGCAAGCGTTGAATCTATATAAATTTACATGAGCATTTACATATATATAATTATATACATTTATATATATACATTTATATAAATTTACATGTGTGATCTACTGTGGAAAATTAATAAGAAGAAACAAAAAGAAAAAAGTGCTCACTGTACTCAAAACACACTGCTGCAACATGCTTGGAGCTCTGAGGTTTGTAACTAACAGCAGTAATCCACATCTGTAGTGTGGTGTGCTAGCTAAAAGTTTTGCTTCTGAATAAACATGTCCCTACGATATCAATTTCCAGCCATGAAAGATTTCTTGCCATTTAGCAGCATGCCAGTGGCCACAGGAAATGCTAAAACTGGGCTTTGTTGCTGAGTTGACTGCACAGTTGCTTGTTCATTTAAAATCTGTTTGCTGATAGCGATGAATGCTGCTGGCAAAGGCAGTGGTTTGAAGAGGCTGTAAATATTCTCCTCAGTTATACATATGGCTTCATTGTTAATACTACTTTGCAAAGCTGACAACCAGATTGGGCATGAAATGTCATTTGTTTTACACTTCATTAAAAAGTAGAACGGATGCGATGACAAATTGATATAAAATGCAAGGTTGGATTGTTAAGATCTGAATACTTTAGACAACCTAGACATCTAGCCTCTATCATAACCAACTACAAAACCTAACCTATCCAAGTGTAGCATATGCATGTCTTAATCACAGTTTAACAGAGATAGCTCATGCAGCACAACATACAAGTTAAAGCATATATGATAATAGTCAATGGTAGAGGTTCAACTGTGTAAGAGAGAAAACCTTCAAAATACTAAAAGAAATACCAAACCTAAACTGAAGTGGCTATGAATTTCTAGCTCAACAGTTCAGAATAAATAATTATAGACCTGCTGAGTTCAAGAGAAATTTTGTGGGCCTCTCCTTTTTAGTGTTTTCTCTCAAAACTAAAATTTCTGTGATCTTGGTAAGAGACACACGTGCACTCAAAAAATAGCTGTATTTGTTTAAGTTGTGAAAAAAGTGCTTACTCTGCGTATGCTTTCAATAGAGCCCCACTTAACCGCAGTCACTGGCATTCCTGTTGAGATTTGAACAAATCCATCATAATGCTTTCCATTAAACCTGTGTGTAGTAGTCCACAGAGTAGACAAATCCTTGTCTACAATTCTGTCCATTAGAATACCATAACATGAAAACAACCTAGTTTTTGTGTCAAGGCAATGAGGACCTAATTCTGCTATTCTGATTTCATTAAGTGATGCTCTTAATCCAAATACAGTCACCTAGATATTGGTGGTATGTGCACTTAATTAGAAATCTTATATAGCTTCTTGTTTTGGAAAAGAAAGTTATCTCCAAGAAGAACAGGATCACATCTAAGGGATTGGGTGGGCACTGAACTTCTAAAACACACAGTTCAGTTTTGAATCCAGGCATGTACTTCTGTGCAATCTACAAACAAGTAAATCTCACTGTGCCTCAGTACTCCATACACATCACAGAGAGCAGCACTATTTTCTCTGCTGTTTTAAGCTATGAAGAGAAGAGCCCAGCTCTAAACTGGCCTATGTATCTGTTACTGTCAGCAATGCTATAGTAAGTTTCCAGTTGAATTAGGCTGCTTAAGTGGTACCATGAATTAAGAAAAGATAATTATCATTTGGTAGTTTAATTTGCATTCCCAAGATTTTACCATACTACTTCTTCCAGAGCACTGGCTTTTAACATCATTTTGTTATGAAATATTGATTTGTCTACCTACAGTGTCAAACTGCTGAGGTATTCTTTTATCAAAGAACACTAACCTTGTATAAGCAGAAGAATGAAGCTGAAGTCCAGAGTGTTCCCAGAAATGGAAATTCTTCATCCATTGTTTGATGAGTATGGGAACGTGACATATAGTGGTTAGATTTCAGATAAAAGATGCCAGATAAAACTAAGAGGAGGAGGCTTTTGTAATTTTTTTTTTAAATTATTTTTACAAAATAGAATGCATCACACTAATACTCTAAGGCCCTGCAAAAACAAAGCAAATGCTACATTCACCGTAACGATAGGGTTACTTTTGTATTATGAAGCACATGGAAATAATGGCAACCTCTTAAGCCACACAGCTACAGTCTGAGATTTTACTGCACAGCTAGAGGCAAATTACCACGGTAAACTATTAATCATGAATCAAGAAAGAGGAGAGCTAGATGAATTCTGTCACCAACAGTCAAGTGACTGCAAGAACTAATTCGTTATTCTTTATGTCCTGTTTTCTTTGGGCCATATGTGCAAATTGTTGTCATCCTCAGAAGAAAAGTTACTGTGTATGCTACATGTGGGCATACAATGCAGCTTCTAATTGGCAGTTTACTAATCTCAGTTGTTCTGCTTGTAGTGAATAATATATTCCATCGAGTAACATCTGCTGAAGTATTGTAAAAAGGTGCAGAAAGGCAAGGCAAACTCAGAAACACTGATAAAAATGTAGTTTTTCATTTCACCTCATTCCACACATGAATTATAAAGATCTCTATAAAGCAGTAAAGACATACAGAGCTGACGTGGAATTTGTAGCAGCTTTAAGCAAAGTATTTTCAGAAGACAAGGATTACTTTGTTCTGTCTGCCCGCAAGTTTACAGTAACACACTGATTTACAGAAACTAAGGCTATTATCATCACCAGAAAGCCTAACAAGAGATGCTTTTAATGTTGTTGTTGGGTTTTGGTTTTTTTTTCTGTAAATGGGACATTTCCAGGTGTTCAGACTCATGCAGAATCATGAATAGTGCTATAAGCTCTGTGAAGAAGAAAAGTGTAAGAGCTTAGATCACTTCTAGAGAATCATTACAACACATTCTCAATGTGAGAAGGTTAGCCCAGATGTCAGATCTCTCATTTATCAGTCAAGAAGAATGACCATCTCTGACCTCCTGCTCTGCCTAAGTTGTAGCGGGCCTTCAGCACGTCATTCGGAGGTAGATTCACTGCAGATTGGAGGCCTGGATTCCAGGATTATCTCTAATACCACATTCAGTACATAAATGCAGAAGCAGTCTTTGGAAAATTGGTCACTGTGATAGCTAGTCATATTCCTGCCTGTATCATAAAGAATTAAAGAACCTTCCATCCTATGTAATCAAATGATTTAGCTGTTACTGGCAGGCAATAACTTGCCTATCAAGTTTCCTAAAATAAATTCAACCTATGTGGACAGTCAGTTCAAAGCCCTTATACTGGTCATCTGTTCATGAACTGTACACAATTCACAGATCTTTTTTGGTTCAGCATGCACTTAGATGCTAGGAAGTCCAGATGTTACATGTAAAAATGCATGCTGTCTGGTTTTGCCCTGTAGGTTTCCAAACTTCAAACTGCATCCATGAGTGAACGGAGCCAAATAACATGTCAAAAGCAGAATATTTTTTTTAACTTTGGAGTCTAGATCTAGAGTGAGTATGGCCTCAAAAAAACAGCAATGAGTAATGACATGCTTTGATTATAAACCTTCTCCACATGTGGCCCTCTGCAGAGGTTTGGAATATATCGCGCTTGCTGTCTATTAATGACTATTTTATTTTCCTATATAGGAAAAGAAGAATTTTATTTAAAAAGTGTGATTGATCCCAGCACAGGTGGCAGGATCATTGTCAGTCTCCCCATTGCTTCTTGCTTCTCTCTGCCCAAACTCGGCAAATTTGCTCAGGCACCATGCTTCACAGGGTACCTGTGTAAACCAGCAGCAGCAAAAGCCACTCAGAACTTGTCAAGTTCACACATATCATTGAACTTAACTGAGATCTGAACAGACACAGATCCAGTGTTGCAGCAGGATAGTAGAAGGAAAATCAGAAAGCACATTACATAAGGAAAGGATTTGACGTGAACCTGGCTTGCCTTAAAATTTACCATCCAGCTCCCTTATTTGAAGGTGGATAGAATGGGAAGAGCAGGATAATAATTACTCAGTGGGTATCAAACTCTGTTCCAAAAGCCCCAACATCTACATAAACTCTGAACTACATCTGTCAGTAAATGGTTTACGTGAAATCCAGCTCCTTCAGATTAGAATACCAGACTAGATTTAATAGCTTGATATCTTGCTTCTGGCAGTGGACCGTATATGATGGTTCACATGAAGCAAAAAAACAACACGTACTGCACTGCTTCCAACCGTGCATCCAGGCAGCCGAATTCTTTCCTGACCCCTAGGCAGTCAGTCCATGATCTGTAGCACATTTGGCTTTTCCTCTCAGACAGAGCTGTAGCACAAGTACTCTTTAGGCTTATAGAATTAATGATCATCAGTATTACCCTCAAGAATTATACAAACATACAGACAAAGCAGGTTAACTGCTAGCAGCAATCAAATACAGACGTTAAGATCACTCTGGGCAGGGACAAGTTTTTTGAAACGTAATGGTTGACTTACCATTTTTTACTGATTGACACTCAGTGACATTACAGCAAAGAGCAAAAAATGTTCATGTTATATTTTGGTGTAGCCATTCTATTGCTATTTAAGTTCAGCAAAATTATGTGTGGGTTGCTAATCACAGGTTATCAAAAACAACAACCTCCTTTATTTATTTATTTATTTATTTATTTATTATTTTAAGGAATAACCTTACCGGTCTTAGAACCCAAAGCTTAAAATAGAGAGGGAATAATCACGAGGATATGGTTTGGTCATTAGAGAACAGCAAAGACTCTTGGTTTTGGCTCTCAGCTGTTCAATTAGTTTACATCCATATAGCCTTTGCTAATAGAATAGCACAGCTGAGGGAGATCAAGAAATTCTAAAATAAAATCATTTTTAAAGTAGATACATAGCTGAGGGTCTTCTACTTCTAGATCAGAACAGTAATGTACACCAAAATACCACCTTGCTTGGTAATTTACAGATTCTTATTGAAGTGCTTCATCTGAAAAGGATTTCCCTTTCATCCTGCGGTACACTTGAAACCCTCATGGTGTTTTCTACAAATAGAAGAATCTCCTTTGTCAGTATGGCAATGGGGATTATGAAATCCAATGATGTACATTTGAATTAGAAAGATACAAAATCACAATTTAATATTGCAAAGCACTGATAAATATTCCTGTGATTAATACAACAGAGAAACAAACAGCTTAAAACAGAGCCCAGTAACACTATGCTCTCCTTTTCCAAGAGTATCTTAAAAGGCACTGATGGACAAGCTAGAATGCCCTCCTAGCACAGGGCAGAAGTTATTACATTGACCAGCTCACCTCACATGAGATATGCAATGAAAGCCAGCTCATCAATCAATTCCTAACAAATTGGGAACTATAACGCAGTTTCAGAATAATCTGGGAAAACTGCCCTACTTGGCATCTCAGCAATGGATTGATGAGCAACTTAGATGTCCATGCAGAAGAGGCTAGAAGAGTGCCTGGAGAAGATAACCTTGTCTTAGCATAAGTGGTTCCACACCTCAGTTTGATTTCCAGGCCAAAATAATGTTCATACATACTTGAAAGACGATGAGCTAACTTTCTGCCCTGAGGTCACACTGAGAAATTGAAGTGTGCAGTCAAATATAGTTAAACTTGCTGAGAATTCAGCAAGAAAAACAGAGTGGTAATAGGAGGAATGTAAAAAAATGAGATTCATTTTAATGGTAACTCCAGATCCTTTCCACCTGCAATTTCCTACATCTATAGGCTATTTCTCAATTTCTGCCCTCTCTCTGATCTTCAGTTGGCATTTCACAGAATTTGTCTTATGTTCTGTAAGAAAGAAAAGCAAGAATCTTCACTTTAGGGCTCTCTCTCCCTTGTCCACTTAATGAGAGCACAGGATCACGACAATATCCTGTCTTGGATTCTCATAATATTTTTTTCTGTAAAGAAAGATTCCACTACAGAATAACTATTTGAAGAAAATCTCCTGTCTAGCCATATTTAAAACTTTTTACTTTCATTTAGCCTTAGTTCAATATTTATACTGTGTGATAAAGCAAAGTATCAGTAATAATCCATCATAACATCTGTAGCTTATTTTCCAGGATAGAACAATTCAAGTATGTTCAGTAGCTCCCTCTATTACTAAATTGTAATAAATACTGTCCTTCTGAATCTTTGGAATCTTGCTATGATAGAAGAAATTACATTGTCCACAGCAGCTACACATGGTCCCAAATGATATAACCATTGAGGCTGCTATCTAGCAGGACTACAGCTAGTGAGTGACAGCATCCTTCCACACTACACTGTCACATTTTCACCCAACCCTGCCCATATTACCAGACAAGGAGCACAAGGAAGATATTCATTTGAATCCAACAGTTGCAACAGAACTAAACACAAGCCCTCCAAATATATTACATTATAAACAACAGAGCACATAAACTGAATTTCAGTAGGCAGTATGATCATTAGAATCTCATTTTTCCGGCACAAGTTAATAAGGAGAACATGCAGTGTTACATTACCACTCTATTTCCAGCTATTATAGCATAGATTGTTCTCCCTCCCCCTCAGATCACAAGTTTGTATCTCAGCCTCCAACAAGAGTTGATTCCAAAGAATTTGAAATTAATGCACAATAATAGAGATTGGCTGTTTTATGTCTACAGCTGTGTCACATGCTGTTACTTCTCAGCTGCATCTGCTCATAGAGGCAAAATGAAACTGCAGTAAGTAAATACCAGACAATACTCTGCAAGGCAAGAGGCTGAAGTGCCAAAGACAGCGGCTATAATTATGCATCCTGGTTTGCCAATCTGTGAAGGCAGCCTATTCACCACAAACTAATTGAAGATCCCACATGTATTTCAACAAAGCTGTGATCTTAAGGTCCAGCACTTACAAAGCATTTTTGAACTTACAAAGGTTTAAATCAACAGTCCGACATGCATGCAGCCAGTGTGTTATCATCTGTGCTCTGGGGACAGAAGATCAAAGGATTCAGCCATACTCATATACCAAAATGAAATCTAAATTACATTTCTGTCATCAAAGAAGTTCAATCCAGAACCTCAATAAAAGCTTAATTCTTCAAGGAATTCTTAAATCTTTGTTTAGCTAGTACTGAATTTGTGTATTTTGTCCAAGCTACAGAAAAATAAAAATAAAAAACAAGCTACAGTTTATCCTGAAAAAAACCCTCAAAGCAGTGATTGCACACTAACTTGTGGGTAACTAGATTTTAGAGTTGCTTTAATTTAACTAATAAAATTCTGCAGATAGCACCAAAATTGGAAATATTTTACTTGAGTTTTTAAATAAGAAACATAAGAAATAGTAAAAGCTAAAACTTAGCAACATCACATGCTTTAACACTCATTCCATGTACTGGTATTGCCACTTGCAGTTCTGTCTGGAAGAACCAGTCACAGTGTAGTATTGTGCATCAGTGTCACATAAATAAAGTAGCAGCATGTTGTCATTTCTCTGCTGTTTGCAACTAAACAAGGTGAAATAATGAAAAAACAGTAAAGAAAGGGGATGCTTATTGGGGCTGGAATATGTCATACACACAGAGAGGTTTTCTGAGTCTCTTCTCAAAATGATGACAACTCTGAGATAAAAAAAAATATCATTTTGGACTTAAAACCTAATATAATTCAGTTCTTGTTGAAAAATCCCAGTTCCTAGCCTGCTCTTGCATAAATAAATAAGATAAATATCAGATGCCCTCTATTGGCCCTCTGTTTATGTTAGTTTCAGAAGTTATAAATTTCCCAAATTCCTTCTAGTCCTTGATTTTGTTACAGTGAAGTTGCAGTTTCCTGCCTCTGTCAGAGAAATCCCACCACTTCAAAGAACAGAACCACATTCAGTTTGAGGATATAGCTGTCAGCATGCAGTCAGAGCATGGACAGGAGAAAGCTGAGCAGGCTGAGACAGAAAACTAGTGACTCCAGGAGAAAAAAACTGGGTCAAGGGAGAAAAAGATAAACATAAGAGCTCATAGCAGGATTGAAGAATGAAAGAAACATGGATACATGTAAGGACAATTTAATGCCCTTGTTGTGAGGGAAAGGAGGGAACCTGGGATCCACGCACCCCAACTCCTTCAATCCTTTTTAGTTAACACGTTTCCTTGAACAAGTCAGCCTATCCTCTGAAGACACTCCTTTTCCTTTTGGATTAGCAGGTGAGGCAGCTACAAAAACATCACAACTCTCTGTATCAATTCCTAGTGTAATTAGCAGGAAGTACATATTGTAAAACATTAGTTTTACATGTTACACATGAAGCTTTGCCAACAGCAGCTCTGGGAGACAGAAGTATCAATACACCATAGGAGAATATTTGCTCCCTGATTAGAGATAGCTCTTGGGGCTGCTTTCCACTGATACTTAGTTTGGTCCCTGGTATGCTTATCTAGGTTACAATCAGCACATAATCAAGCTTTGCAACACTCTCCTCTGCTCAGAAACAGACCTGTAACTACCTCTGCAGGAATGGAAACACCGGTTTAGTCTTCTTGAATAAAGATTCTGTATTGGAGAGGCAATTTCACTAGCTGTGCAGACTACTAGGCAGCCTCAGGAAAAGACAGAAACAAAATGGAGAAGCGTTTCACCATCTCTGTTTCTTACCTTCCCCTCAAATCTTGCTGTGGCTCCCAGTTGCACTCGGATATTCCGAGGAGGCAGAGTAAATGCTGGTGCTTCAGCAGGAACCGAGGGGCTGAGCGTCAGGGAGGTTTTGGACACTCGAGTAGATGTCACCAGTTTCACATCCCCCATGATGTGGACTGTGGAAGAGAAAAACAAGGAACTTATGAGGATGAATTATTTACAGTTCCAGCTAAGAAACAGAACAGAGGAAAACTGTTTATATATATATATATATATATATAAAATGTACATTACATACATATACACTGCTAAGAGCCTTCAGCCTAAAGTAACAAGTGTTACTTTCTGGGTGGGGAACTGAGACCCAGGAAGATTGTGTGCATTACAGTTGTTACAGCATCACAGCCTTGAAGTGAACTCAGTTTGAACTCTCAAGTCCCAGGCCAGCTCCTTAACCAAGAAGTCATCCTTTACAACTGCGTTAAACTGTAATAACTTATTTCAGGAGGATATTTTTGCAATGTGACTTTGATTTTCCTGGCCTGCAGTACACCAATATCAGTAAGTCTCAGAAGAAGAGCCAGTGTTAAGTAAGTCTTATGAAATAAAGAGGCCTCTGTTTGCACTGGAGTTAAGTTGCGAGTGGGAATGTGGAAAATCTGATTTTTCATACCATGCTTTCAAGATCTTAAGAAATATCTGGTATCTCCCTCCAAAGTACTGCTAGTACATAATAGATACTTCTGCTGAAATTTCAAGCTTCCACTTCACTGCAAATACTTCTACAGCACGTACACGAGTAAAATAGCACCAAATTTTATGCTGCATGTATGTCATTTAAGGAATCTCATTACAGATACCTACTTCAGATATGACTGTTCTGCTATATACCTTATACTCCCCAATGGAAAACGAACAACAACAAAAACCCTAATATAATTTTAAAGTGTAAAAACCTAGGTTATCCAGAAAAAAATAGTAGTAGTTCCTCTGAGTCCTGCACTATGCCACACAAAATCAAACTAACCTTGCAAAGCAGGTTCTTAGAACTCTGCATTTGCCACTTCTGTAGCTAACAGCAGCACCAATTCCAGGAGTTATCCCTTGAAACTCTTGCTCAAAAGTTCCAACTTTTTGTTGAGTAAAGTGACCACGAAAAGCATTTTTCAAAATTGACTGGACAAGCCAGGAACATGAAGTTCATTTCTGATAGGATACATTGCCATGCATGTTTCTGAAAATCCACTGTGAGAACACAGTGATTCCATAGAGCGCACCTGACACGCTCAGTAAATACAGAGAATGTCAATCTCAAGAAACACCTTATCAAAGCACCAGGTGGTGATTTGTTCTAAAGTGAGGGAACCACAGAACTCCAGAAGACAGACAGATGGACAGACCAAAGGAAGTAAGGTGAGCTGTGGGGGAAGTAGAAGGAATCAGGTCCTAAGCAACTAACAGTCATTGGTATGGTCAAGTTACATTTCTATTGCATTTCGGTAACCAACATGGCAAAAGCTGTCAACAACTTGAAGCCTAATGTTAAAATGACACAGTAACATATAAAATAAAGTAACAGCTAGTCTTTTGCTTCAGGACATCTTGCATGGGCTTATGTTTTTTTCTAAATAATGTTTAAATAAGATTGAATTTACCAAAGAATATTAGCCCAAATGAGCACAAGCAGTTTTCTAGCAACATAAGCCTCTAATCATCCACATTTAGCAGTCTGACTCTAATTAGCTGTGTATGCTGAAGATGCTTCTTCTAGATAATTAGGAAGTCTTTTTTCAGTTTAGAGGATGTTTTACAATTATTTTCCCAAAGAGATAAATAAATCCATGTGCAGCCTGGTGTTAATATAGAACTAGCATGTCCAAATACTTTAAGAAAACAGCGTTCTGAAGAACAAATCTTATTCCAGCTTAAATTCAATAGACAGGAAAAAATGCAGACACTTAAAAGCTATGGAGCACATCTGACTTTCTTTCTTTCTTTCTTTCTTTCTTTTTTTTTAATGTAAGGAGTTTTCTAGAATGATCCTATCCATAAAGTGGTTTTCTCAGTTTGCTGCTGAATAAGATTCCAAAGATATTTCATAACATTTCATTTCACGTGCTGTGCACACCTAGACTATGGTCTTAAAACAAAACCAAGTGTAACTGAAGTTGCAATAAAAACATTGTGGCATTAAACATAAAAGAAAACCTTCATGCAAGTGCTGGCTGGATGGGCAGTGATGTGGTTAGACAGCATTTCTAATCTGGATGTTTTTTATTCTTAATCCTTTCTAAAAAGCACATAAATCCGTACAAATTCTCACAGTGTGCCCTCTAATCTTTGTAATACCAAAGCGGACTAATGAGTTTCAAGCATTTTTTACCAGGAACAAATTTGTCACTCAGTACACATTTGTCACTCAGATCACAAAAATAAACCCCCAAAAACAAACTCTGAGAATTCCTTCTCATCCTTTTTCTCATCCACTTCTTTTATATAAGTAAACACTTACCCTCAGCTTCCTACATAACCACTTAATTATACTAATTTCATTTTAACGTGTCCTTCCTCTGAAGCAGAAAAAAATGAGCTTCAGAGAGGGCATGAGTGTAAGAGAGAGTGAGTGCACACAAGTGAGAGAAAAGCAGAGCTTTGAGTCTTCCTGATATTGCAACTCTCCACCTAAGCAGCTCATTTTTACTTGGTCCAGATATTCTGTTATTTTAGCCAGTCTGCCCTCAATAATCTCTGAACCGTCTCTGAAATCTGGACAGAATCTTTTGAGCTCTCTAAATACAGGAGCAAAAGGCCAGCCCAGAGGCTGGAGCATTTGTCTGCTATTTGGGATCCTGGCTGAATTCCCTGCTCGCTGATGGGGCTGCCTGCATGACCTCAGGCAAGTCATTAAGCTTCTCTTCTGCCACGGTTCCCTATCGATGAAGTGGAGATTATTGTACTTCCTTACCACAGAGAAGTGCTGTGGTATAAATATAATAGAGGATAGGAGTTTGGCTACAGTCACAGGACCATATAAACAGTATAGACTTTAAAAAAGGCAGAAAAATGCTATGAAATTCCAAAAACATTGATAGCATGCTTCTTTTTCCCTCCCCAGTGCAGTGGTGTTTCCAAAAATATGCATTTTGAAACACTAGGCAAATTTGATTCCCATATATAGATCACTGAAGTCCCTAGAAAAACTGTTGACTAAGTGCCATCCACTATGCTTCAAAATGTTCAATATTTCAGAATTGACTTGACAGCTTCCTCTTTTCACACACCTCATTTCCTCTGCTACAGCTTCTTTCTTTACCACAAGGACTAACAACATGTGGTTACCATACATTTACACAAATCTGAACACACTGCCCACAGAATTACAGAAATGGTTTAATTGCAGCCATGTCACCTGTGACTATTTTTTCACCATTACCTTACCAGACCACACAAGGAAGCATCCTGCCTCTTGTCAGCTACTGGTACCAAAGAGACAGCATACAGGGAGAATGATGAACCACAGGGAATCACAACGTCATTTGTGGATTTAACAGAGAAAAAGAGGTTGAAGTGGGAACAGGAAGCAAAGAACTTGCAATCCTGCTAACTATAGCCTCACTAGGCAGCCTGTCCTTGTATCAGTTCTGACTTGACTAGTGTTCCTCCACTGCCTCATCCATCAATGACCATCTTGTTCCCACTGATTCTCTACCTAGCCAGCCTCTAGAAAAGCCCTTTCATCAAAAAACATCCAAGGTGTTTTCAACCCAGACCCCTAAACGTCCAATAACATTTTTCCAGTAAAATTTAATAGCAGCTATTAGGCACATCAGTAGGAATGAGATGAGATGCCAAATCTTCTCTTGCTACTCTGTGATCCAAAAATTTTGCAAGCTTAAGTTGAGGCAACGCCATGCATGTAAAATCCCAGGGTATGTTCCCACAAAGAGCATTTACATAACTGTCCTGCACAGTTCCTGGGAATTACAGGGCAACTTGTGATTTGTGCAAAAGCTTTGACTCTCTAAAGTGACAGCAAGAAAATTCCGTGCTGAATTACAATTTCATTTGGGACCATTTCGTCAAAGACTTTCCCAGAAGTAAGCAAGTTCTTCAGATCCTATCATTACAGTATATTGAATTTCACACTCCGCACATCAGCAATGAGCTTTTGCATCAAGCAAGACTCTTGCTTGCACAAGGGAAAAAGGACAAAACAGGTCGAACTGTTACAGGTGTCCATTTTAACAAAATACTACTGCAGTCCCTACATGGCATTTCAGAAACAGTAATGGTTTATGTGGCACAAAGCACTGAACTACTTTTACAAGATCAGAGTTAAAATTAGACCTGTCTAATCAATAAATCAGAGCTTTTTTATTTGCATGCCTGTTGAGGCATGAGCTGTACATTGAAATGTTTTCCATGGTAGGATTACCATGAGTGAAGAATTTAATTTCTCTGGGTAAGAGAATAATTCAATATGATATTAATTGGTATTTACTTGCATATAGGTTTATTAGAGCATGAGAATTATGACTGTCAACCACCTTTATTTATATATGCCATGTGAGAAAAAAGAAAGCACTTGCATATTTTTATCAACAAAGAAGAGAAGTCATACCCTCCCTAACCTTCAGCTTGTGCTGCTTAGCAGAGAAATTGCTAGCAAAGATGTGCGTTTCATGCAGACAGTGCCAGTTGTAACCATTCCCCAATTTTCCTCAATTAACAGCACCATTTAGGGTACTGAAACATCCCAGGCCTTTTGAGATACAGATAACCCAACCTCACTTACTGCCAGTAATCACGTTGCTGCAACAAATCACATCTAACAAGAGCCATTGTATCTGCTTTTGCACAATCACACCTTAACGGTTTATTGATATATTAAAGTAGCCGCAGAGAGTATTTCAGGTACAAAGAATGGTACAGAAAACCATGTGAAGAGGGAAATAGATTAATTCCTTTAGTAGCATATATTTATCTTGATTATAGACAGACATGCTACATTATTCAATTATTCCGTAACCACCGAGTATTAAAATTTAAGGAAAAAAAGATGTCCATTACAAAGCAGTTGGACACACAATTTAGAAGAATGCAATGCATTTCAAGACTCAAAAACCTTGCATGTTTAATTTGAAACATCAGATTAAGGAGCAGTAAATCAAGAAACACAATTTCTTTGCAGCTGTTATCTTGGAAAAAATATGAGTAACTAAATATGACATACATCAGGCAGGTTCAGTACAGCATCCATATCTAAGAATTATTTTATAGCAGAAAATTGAAGCCAGAGGGAAACACAGATGGTAAACGGGATGCAAGCTGGGCTTGTTTTTGCTGATTCCATAAAGGCTTCATACAGAAACACGTTGGAGAAGGTAATTCAATCTGACTTCAAAACCTGCTACAGTTGTATTTTATGAAAAAAATTAAAAAAAAAGGAAAAAAAAAAAAAAAAAAAAAAAAAAGGCAAGACATAAAGAAAGGTTTTCAGTGTACTAAGCAGCAGGTCAAAAATCAATAAAGTTCTACTGGATC
This sequence comes from Lagopus leucura, assembly GCF_019238085.1. Taxonomy (NCBI): domain Eukaryota; kingdom Metazoa; phylum Chordata; class Aves; order Galliformes; family Phasianidae; genus Lagopus; species Lagopus leucura. The sequence continues at coordinate 9,517,356 of NW_024962273.1, read as the reverse complement.
ATTTTTAATACTCAGTATTTACCAAACCCAAACATCTTAGTCTTGGGAAGGTTAGGTAAAACAGCAAATCTAAATTTCATCATTGACAGCTGGTGACGTTTTCTTCCACTTGTGACAAAAGAGAACCAGTGGTCAGACTGACAGTCCAGGAATCCCCAGTGTGGCTCCAATGGCCGCACCTTCAGGGCAGAGGTAAGGGCAAAACTGAGATCATTCTCTCTGGGGAACATGGCACTCTACTTAGTATTTAAGAAAAATCTCCTTTCACTGTTCAAGCAGCGTAGAGCTTGTGACTCCATTGAGAGACTGTTTAAGAACATTTTGTCTTCAGTCTTCGCGCTGTTTTTCAGATGTTTAGTCTCTACTCCACAATTGCTGGCCTACTATACGAGCTGGCCTTCCAGGGAGAAAGGTCAATTCACTCCCAAGCTCATTATATACACCTGCAGAATGTCATCACTTTCTGCAAACTTGAAACAACTGTAGCCATTTTAGAGCTGGGACTGAAGCCAGTTTGTCATGTGGAGAGGTAACTCCTTCTCGCTCATCTACCCGCAAAGACAAACCTGAGAGGAGACGATGGCAAATGAGAAACAATCTTCACTTAAAAGTGGAGCAGGCAAGGGGTCCAAACAGTAGAGTAATGTACCAGGACAGGTACTGGCACTAAAGGTCCTGGGATGTAACGGGAACCACAGCAAATATTACAGTTTTATGGAGACATTTTTACATACAGCTGAGTTGAGAGCCAGCAGTGTGTTTCAAATAGTCTATGACACCCTAAAGAGAGCAAAAAATCTCTCCACTGCTTGCCTAGAAGAACAACTTAGTACATTTACAAAGGTACCTACAAAGAATTAAAAACTACAGTGGTAAAAGTAAAGATGTTCAGACTTAAAGAACCGAATATACAAAACATTCTCTTATTAAGAATGAAAAACACTTCCTATTTATTTTGGAAGGTAATTCCATTTTATTTGAGTGCATGGTTTAGCAAGGCTTTCAGGAAAGCTAACAAGTTTAATTTCAGATAAAGTTAGCATGGAACAAGCTCTTTAGGGTCTGAATAGCAAGCTAGTTAGAGGGAAAAAAAAAGGCAGAAGTTAAGAGATCAAGACTTGCCTAGCATTATACAACAGAAGTGGGTCAGAATTTGGGAAGCAAGTATTTCGAGATACTTTCAGCAACATTTCAAGATAGGCAACCTAAAGGAAGCTAAGATTCCTTTCTCCTGATTATTAAGTTAAAAGAAGATTTACAGCACAAGTCGTACTTCTGCAGCTTCTTAATGGTGGTAGAACATTACACTAAATCAGCAGTTTGTAGTGGAGGTTTTTTTTTTTTTTTTTTTTTTTTTTTTTTGTTTGTTTGTTTGTTTGTTAAACTAACCCCTTTTAGGTGGCACATTTTTAAAATATGGGTAACTATAACATCAAAGTTTCTCAGATGGAGATGCTGCAGGTGGTACATGGCTGTTGCCCCTTTCCAAGCTAGCAGGGTCATAAAGTTGCATGAAAGGTGAGTCATGGTAGATTTGCAGTTCATAGAACACAGAATGTTTAGCCTCTACGTTTTGCTTTGTGATTTAGTTTCAGATATACTCAGATATACTTTTTTAAAAAAAAGAAAGAAAGAAAAAGAGACCCAAGTCTGCCAAATTCTACACCGTTTGGGAAAATGAACACATGCACTCTACTGCCTGAGGTGTGCAAACCCCAGGGTAGCAGTGGAAAAAAATCTGTTGATTTCAGCCAAATATAGACTGGGCTGTGAATAAACATCACTAAGCTTCAAATTATGCTGCAAATACTTAATACTAAGGAATTAGTTTCTCTGTTTGAAAGAGCCACTGGTTCCTCATGCTGAGATACTCTGCACGAAGCCAGACTCTGTTCTGCCCTCTATGAAGTCCCATTAATTGTCAGCATAAAACCTGGCCCATAAGATATCCCACAAGTTTATTTTTTTTCTGAAAACTGCAGTTTTCTTCATGTATGCAAGCCAGCATTCTCCAACAATCATTTTTTACACATCAGTCCTTGATGATATATTTGGCACTGCAAAGCAAATAAAAACAGCCTTGCTGAAAAAATTAAAACCAAGACATGAGATGGGTATAATGGCAATTTTTTTTTTTTAATTAACAAAGAGATAGTTGGTTTTATTTCATAAAATAATCTAAGTTTCACACAGAACTTTCTGCTGCAAAAGGCTCCAGAAAGTCAGCCAGTTACAGGATTGATAAGTGTACTTCAGACTGCAGGAGAAATACTTCTACACGGTTGATAGCTCACACAACTTAAGGAGAAAGTGACACGTACAAGAGAGAATAAACATCTGGGAGGTCCACATCATCTTCATCCCCACATTAATTATCAGGCACAGAACAGATTCCTGTGATCTTTTCCCTATCTCTATTCATAGAAAGAAAAGGAGTGGAAGCCTAGAGAGTGCCTTCCAAAGAAAGCTGTACCAGAGATTATGAAGAACAGAAAGCAGTCCTTAGATGATGAAATGTGAACCCCTAAACACATCCTTTCTTTTCTCAGTTACTTCTGTCAAAAACATTTTAGAAATAACATAACCAAACAAGACCAAATTATAACACCAAACCAGTCTTCTAAGAGCTAATAAGGTTTCACATCCAGCACCGTACACTGAACTCAAAGCCTGAACCAGATAAGGATGTTTTGAAAAGAGCAAACAAAAATTTGTATAAATTCCTGCACTGAGAAATCCCCCAAAATGAACCCAACTAAATAGAAAAGTTAAAGTGGTAACTGTATCAAAACACTTAACAGCTTGCAGCAAAGAAGATGAAGAAAAATAATTCTCAGTGGAAAATGAGAAATGTGATGAGAAGTCATAAGCTGTTAATTACACCAGGAGAGATTTAATTTAGACATTAGGCAAGAAGTTTCAGTAAGAATTGAAGACCCAAAAAAGATTTCTCAAAGTGTCTGTGAAGTCTTCACTTCTGGAAGCCATACAAATATATGATGAGAACAGCATGTACAGTTGATTTGGCCTTGGACCTGGGAAAGACTAAATGGACTTCTAAAGTCCCTTCCAATCCCATGACTCTATGATTCAGCTGACAATTGATATTAAAATTGGAATATAACATAGGGCTTTCACACGCTGGGTCTAGGCTAGCAAGACAACTTGAAGGAATCAGCTTATGAAAACCACAACAGTATCAACATATAAATCATTAACATTGCAAGGCTTACAAGAGGGCAGACAGAAGGAATTTGGATTAATCTTACTTAAACAACAGTTTTCAAATCACAGCTAAATGTCCAGTTCTGATAACAAGCAAATGCAGTTTTGCTTTTTTTTGTTTTGGAGACTACAGAGTCAGATATGCAGGCAAAGACATTGGTGCCTTTAAAGATACTTCCTATTTGAAATATAAAGAAGTTAATTCATTACATTTAAGCACCTTACTACTTAAAAAAGCTCTTTTTACGTATTTGGGTCACTTATTTCTGTTTGTAAGTTTGGCAGGTACAAAAAGTTATGTGAATTACCAACAGATTTATTCAACTTGGATTCCAGAAGTGTACACAGTGCACGCTCTTGAATTTATCATCTTAAAAGCATCCATAGAAGGAGATTCATATGTGAAACAGTGGTTTGGAGCCCCTTCACAATTCTGTGGGGCTGCTACGGACAGAAGAGCTCGATGAATATATCAAATATTACTCTATCAGAAGGAAAAAGAAGTGGAATGAATAATAAAATCTTTCTTTTAAAATCTTTGAAATCACATTTACAAAGCACAGGTTTTCCTATTCGCTCTAAAAGGCCTAAACAAGGTGTAATACTACAATGTTCTGGTGAAGATATTCAACAGATGCTTGATTCCATCTGTCACATCAGCTGATCTATCACACTGGGAGTAACTGACCTAAGCTCTCTCCTCACTGGCAGTGAATGATGGAAGGTAAATATTATTTTGTGCCACTGCCAGGCAAAAAATTATACCTGGCAAGGAGAGAACTGTGAAGAAAAGGAAGATCTGAAATTAACGAAAACATTAACAAAATAAACGCAGGAATAAAATGGAAAAAAATTACAGGAGACAAGTTTAAGGATGCAGAGAAGAAAAACTGCATTGGGAGAAGAGTTCAGTCACGGAGAAGAAGAAAAAAGAATATATGATGAGGATTGCTAAAGGCCAACCAATTTTCAGCTGAACAGGCAGTATGGCTGAGAGTTAATAACGTTCCATCGTTGAATTTCATGACACTTTCTTTGATTCTCTTTCCCCTCATAAGAACAGAGAAATAATCCAAGAGTGACTGAGGTTCATACAAACTTATTTTGACAGACTTTCATGCACAAAGTCAGGTTGTTGAAGAATCATTCTTCCCCCTTATTTCTTTTAAAGCTTTGATGTTGCAAACCGTTTTATATTCCATACTTCTCCCACCCACAGAAGTTAGTCATATAATCTGTCTAGTTGCCAGTCTAAGGCAATTTTCCTTTATGAAATATGCCAACAACTACTCTGAAAGTCCATACTGAAAGCAAGCAGGTCAGAAAGATGCCAGTTATCTAAGCGTTTACACAGATGTGAATAAAATGCGAAATATTGATATTAGTAACAGAAATGCATTCTCGCTTTTTAAAGATACAGCATTTGAGGAGATTTTTCAAAGATGACATGAAAAATGCATGGTTTTCAAAAGTCGCTGATACTCACCACATGATCTTTTTGGTATATCTCCTCTATATACAAAAAAAAAAATCAAGATTTCTCTACCGCCTTCGATTCCCTTTTCTTGAAGGGATTTCTTCTTTAAAAATAGACTAAGAGAAACATCCCTTTGTTTCCCTTAAAGTAGCTTCCTAACCACACCTTGAGATACGCATAATAAAGGAGCACACTGAAGCCCTAACCAAGATGGAAATTTGATCTCTCTTCATCAGGTTAATTCTGACAGTCAATTTCAGCAAAGGAGACCAGAAGGCAGAACTGAGCCAGTTGTGTTCTGTTCCTGGTCACACATCATTCCAGAAGTACTTTATCTGAGGTGAGTAATAGACAAAACAATATTGTCTTCGGTTTCAGCTAAGTCAGTAAAAAGAGTGTCAGTGCCCTCATGGCATCAGAAGGGGCCAGGCCCAAAGCAAGCTCTTCCTTATGGGCATTGCAGTTTCCAAAGAGCATTTTAGAACTGGACGTGCTTTTAAACTTCACAGAGAAGCTCTAAACCAGATGTGCCTTGGAGGATCATTTATCAATTAAAAAAATGACTAAGCTTACAGAATAAGGACATCTTGAAAATAACTGTATGCCTCAGCTTTAGGTATCTGGGAACAAAAAGTTCTGGATTAACCTGGAAATAACAAAATAAAAGGGAGAGGGAAACATGAGCTTTGATTAGTACTAATGGGTTTATAAAAGTTCAAAGAATTTTCTAAATCTTGGGAAGGATGACTAAGAAACTATCACTAAAACCCACACTGCTTTTTCCCATAAACACAGTCTGTTTTTCCTGTATCAGGAACAACCAGAAAGTTGCCCTAAGAAACCAGCACACAGCATCACATAGGAATCAGAGTTCTCACAAAACACAGGAATACCCTTTCAGAAACCCCCTCCAGCCTAGAAACCAGCACTAAACGAGTAAAGGACAGAAAACTGCTTATTCCAGTGGACCTACTGGGAAGATGAAATACAGGCACAATTCTAGGAAATAACAGTTTTATCAGTTGTGCAAGATTATTTCATTTTCTTTGGAAGTTTTTAAAAAGACAGGCAGTCATTTCTAATACAAAACAGTTAAAAGGATATTCATATCCAGAACCAGTAAACAGAGTAGAAATCAGAGCACTGAAAACTGCAAAGGTACATAAACAGAAAGTTCATTGGTCTTGCTGAGGAAATGCCTGGCATATTTGCACCTCATGTGATACATATCCGTGTCCGCTGATCTTGGAATGCTTAGGCTTGAGTTGTAAAAGATACCTCCAAAATCACATGCAAAGTGATTGATTGCTGAAAGAACTTTGTAAGCACAAACACTTAGAGAAATCAAACACCTAAGGACTCAATTATTTCTAGGAAAAAAAAAAGAAAATGAATTAAAGGAGTCAGAAGGAGGAATTAGCTTATTTTTAGTATCAAGTACAGTTTCTGAAGAATCTAACTGCGAAGAAGAGATAAAGATAAGGTAATTGAAAAGACCAGATGAATATATAGACTAGATACATGCATCACTGAACTCCAGATAAATAGGACAATATTTTGACAAGTCTCAGCATATCTCAATCTCAGTTACTACCCCCAGAGTCTGCAACACAGGAAGATAAGATCTTTCTGTGTAGCATCACCTTATGACAGTTTGAGTCTATTGGGCTTTACTGAAAAATTCATCTCCTGCTTTCTGAAGGAGATGTTTTTGTTTGTTTTTTTGGGGGTGTTTTGTTAACATTGAGTTCCTTTTTTGGGGGGTGTGGTGAGGAAGGATTTGTTTGCTTGTTTGGGAGGGTTTGTTTTATCAGTACAGAGATGCATTCTTCAGATACTACCATTCGTGACCAAAATGCTGAGTTTGTAGTTCAAATTGCACTAGCATATTTAAAATTGAAGATAAAGTACAGAGGCCAGACAAGCACAGGTAAATATTGTTGGGTTGGTTTTTTTTAGTTGCTATTATCATGTTTTCATAAGGTAGGAGAATCTCTTAAGGTATGAATATAACTTACAGCTGGTTTATTTTCACAGTGTCACAGAAGTGAATCAGCATACATTGGCTGGGGATCTGGTAGCACAACCTTCTGTAAAAGTTTTGGCAGCTCAGTGTAAACCCATTAATCATAAACTATGTGCTACTGTTCTGTGAGGTCTGCAATCACAGTGACCTAGCATTATTTATTTTATTTCTTATCTGGAAGAAAATAGCAGCTTCCAAGAATCTGCCTTGATAGGGCACAGGACAAAGGATTTCTGCCTCTAGGGCAATAGGCTCTTATTTAGAACATCTAAGTTGTCTGAAACAGCAGACAGAGCAGCTAGCAAGTTTTCTTCAGGTTAAATAGCACAGTCCTGTTTTCAAATAGCAGAGATATTTCAAAGCATCTTTTTCATTGCTTTAATAGATAATCCTTAATAGAGTAAATTCCACAGAAGATGGAGTAATATGAATAGAGGATGGGAGCCCAAGCTGCCAGATTGTATTTCTGATCCTGATTCCCTCTCATTGCGATTTTCTTCTCCACCATTCTCTTAATACATCTCCTGATTAGTACAAAAATGCTACTTGCATTTGAGATGGTTGTGAGCTTTTATTTTTAAATGCATTTGAAAACTCTGGATCAAAGCCCTGCAGCAAAAACAGTAGGGCTTTAGTCTTTGGTTTCTAATCAACTTTATTATTTGCACCATATGTGCCATCCATGTTAACTTTGTGTGACCAGGAATGACAACAGTTTATACGTAGGCATTCAGAAACAGAGGATGCCTATAAAATATTGTGCATAAGGATAAGATTGTACAAGGAGGTACATAAAAGGTTACAGAAATTATGCAGGTCATCACAAGGTGCCTGTTACAGCTTTGTGCTTTGTCATTAAATCAAAGACCAAAAAATCAAGAGCAGGGTTTTTGTTTGTTTGTTTGTTTTTATTGTTTTGTTTTGTTTTTGTTTTTTAAGATGATATTTCAATCTGAGTGATCAGAGCTAGCAGTTCTGCTTATGTTTGGTTCTACAGCAAAAAATAAATAAAACCAGAATAGTTCATGTAACAAGTGACAATGAGGCTTCAATGAGGCTTTTCCAGGATCCTAGAAGATAACATTACACTATAAGATCAGCAGAGCATCAGTAATTTTAATACACTCATACCATCACGAACACAAAGCCAAAACGAATTCCCTTCTTGAAGAATGGAGAAAAAAAAAAGACATTCAAAAGATTCACTGCTGCTCAGTTTTCTATTTTAAAGTTTTTGCTAGGGAATAACAGCAAAGTACAAATGACAAAATGCAGTAGAATTTCAAACAAGAATTGATTTGTTAGCATAACAGACTAACAGACAAGAGCAGCTTTTCCCAGCACTGTTACCTCAGCCCGTAAAATATCTGTAACAATTATTAACTGTTTTCTACAAAGAGGCTCCTTTGCCTGAAAATCAGACACTGTTCTGGATTTATTGGTGCTATGCATGAAAAGAGATCTGGCAAAACACTGCGGTTAAGCAATTTCCACAGGTTTTTGATATCACAATTAGAAATTATTAGAACAAACTTGAATTAAGAACAAAATTGCCCCATTTGAAAGTGTTTCTTGTAAGTCTAAAACTTAAGCTAATTTCCTGAGGCTGGCAAACATCTCAGTTACCATTGCCATCCCTAATCACAGCAAGCTTTTCCTTCCAGAAGTGGCCTTTGTCTGCATTTGAAATCCAAGCTTAATGCAAACCCACATCAAGAAGAAACAGGATAAGACAGATCCACGCTGAGCCTCATGTGTGAAGCTGCAGTTATTCTTGCTGCTCTATTCACAATAATTGTCTTTCAGCTGAAGATCTACTGGTCTGATTCAGCAAATGACTGCTTTGCTCCTGTGTCACACAAAGCCACCGGAAAATGAATCTACCCTTCTGCTAGGATTTTAATTTTTTTTTTAATATATGTTAGCTGGGTAGCAGCAGCACTGAATCTTCGAAGCTTGTAAAATGAATTAAGCAGACAAATGCAGTGTATTTGTTTTCAGTTCAACAGGAGGCTCTTCTATTAAATACATATGAAGGAAGAGACATGCTAAATCGAACTAGCCTGAAGGCTCAAAGCGATATTAATTCCACTTGCATTCTACCATGTGGATCCAATGATCAAAGGAGTTTGGAAGCGAGAAGGGAATAATGGAAATATCAACACTCAGCAATACTCCATTGCCTCAGGACAGCGCTGGACGCTAACAGATGTCAGGGAGCAGCAGGGCTACCTCTTCTCACATCGAACAGAGGACGGGAACTACAGGCACACTGGATTTTCATGCACCAGCCTCAAGTCTTCATGAGGCTGTTATGAAAAAGTGCTTATTTCACTTCTACCCATCTCCTTTATAAACTTAGAAACATTTTATATAAAGCACCACTTGTGATGGTTGACAGAGTTCCTCTTACCATGAGTTTGAAGGGATAAGAAAAGAGAGCCAAAGCACATTTACAGCAAGTGAAACTTAGCAGATAAGATTTTGAAGAGGCCAGGGAAAGATCTATCGAATAGGCAGGTGTTTATTTGCCGAGAGCACTTGACATAGGATCACAGAATGGCTTGGGCTGGAAGGGACCATAAAGATCTTCCAAGTTCCACTCCCTTCCGCAAGCAGGGTTGCGACCCTCAAACAACCCAAGATTCCATCCAGCTTGACTCTGAGCACCTCCAGGTAAAAGGGCAACAAATGGTTTGTTTTTGTTCAAGTTCTCTTTGCCTGTCTGCCATTGACTTTAAAAAAGCACTAGTAACTTTTTTAATATTCTTAAAATGCAGCAATGCTTTGGAAATTTTATTTGGATAGCTCCTGTGTTACCTCATATCTCCCAGAGACGAGAAAAGGATTTTTCTGGGCTTTTTTTTTTTTTTTTTTTTTTGCAGATTTCCTGCATGCCATGTATATTTCCCCATCATGTATATTCTACTTTCTTTAGATTCAAGCACTGCCTGTGATTTAACCACTCTCCTACAGTGCTACTACACCTGCTGCATGGAAGGATCAAGTGACCTGAGCCCAAGAAGTCTGTTAGTGGCAAACCTTATGCGTCACTAAAATAACTGTCAGATGCCCTTATCACTCCAAAAAGACAAAGTCTGCTAACATGTACAATAAACTAACAAGAGAACAGTTTCTAAATAGAGATAAACCCCTGGTGGTTTGAGTCTGCACCTTGTATGAGAGTGATCAAGGCCATTTTAGATAGTAGCAGAATTTGTTGACTTCAGTCTGGCCCTATAAAGATCCTGCATGTAGGAGATGATTCCATGACTTACTCATTGTTAGTGCAATACTTCTTGTAGGTATATACATCTACATCCCCACATCACGATATTAAAAAAAAAGAATTATCTCTGTTGACAGCTCTGTACCAATGTAACTCCAGCCTTAAAATCACCAGAAGCCATTGACTGAGATAAAGAACCATTCTTAGTGCATTATATATTTCTACTAGGTAGAGACAGAGAAGGAGATAAGGAACACTGAACTGTGAAGTTTCTTCAGAATACCAATGAAGTCACTTTGATTTACCCTCATTCAGTATAACTGCTATTTTGTTTCATGCTGAAAAAGCAGTTTTGTCACTATATTGCAAATTGGATTTAGGAAATCACAAAGAGATCAGGATTTTCCAGGTGTGGAATGTTCAAAATCTCTGCACTTGGTCCTGTGGGGATTTTCAGTGGGTTGGCTCTGTAGTGGAAGTACTGCAGCATCAACAAGCAGCGAGAACAGATTAAGCAACACCTGATTATGACCAGTTCTTGCCAGCTCTTGACTTCTCACTAATACCAAAGCTTGGTAAAAACATACTAAATAAAAACCTAGTGGCTTTAAATGCTGGAAAAATATACTAGTCTGAAATGAACTTCTAATCCAAACAAAAAAAATTAACATCTTCTGCTCCTTTGAATTTTGGCTGCTCAAGCTATATTCATTTTCTTTCTTTATGCCTGCAATGACATCACCCAATAATGGAGAAAATGGAAATTCCTTGCAAGATTAATTCACTGCCCTTTAAAGGGCTGAAGATCCACACTGTACTGAATAAATTAATTTATGGGGACAGGGCTACTTGCCTTCAACAGTTTTGCACAGATGTTGTTTAGAGATCCAGACACACACACGAACACTGGAAAATGCAGTAATAAAAAATGCAATCATTGACATTCCTTTAACTAGAAGTAGGCTGTAACTTTTAATTGGAAGAGGAAGAGAAAGAACCTCAAACCTTGCAGTATTTTGAAAGCTGATAAGGTTGCATAATTTGCAAAAATGTTTTAATCTATACTTTTCATGTTTAATACCTATACTTGTTTCATTGCTGCTCTTTCTGTAGACTTTATATAATAGTCTTGCTTACTAAAATGCCTCAGGTATTTCTGAATCCACTCGAGAAGCAGACATTCATGAGAGGGGACTGAAAGGATTGCAATGACTACATCAGCTGCTTGAAAAATTATAGGTCCTTGAACACAGCCTCTAAAATACTGTTACTATTGGTTGTGTTTTTTTTTTTTTTTTTTTTTTTTTTTTTTTTTTTTTTTTTTGCACCTGAGGAATCTTTACAGGGAGATGAGAGGGGAAGAAAAGTCCAATCATAAAATATACTGAACTTTCCTCCAGTCCCCTACATATGGGGCATTACAGGGGTCACAGCTCACACAGCTATGGGAAGCAGTGGAATGTAATGTGAAGAGAAATATTCACTGATCTGTCTTACTAATGATAATATTATGGGTACATAACAGAAATCACAATTTTTAGAACAGGCAGCAGGAGAACACATTACTGACATACACAGGAGGTGTTGCCATATATTAGACATAGAAGACTGCCTAAAGAAAGTTGCAGTAATCAGACTAATCTTTGCTGATTGATCTTCAGACTCTTAGTACAACTGACTTGAGAACACATGGTACACAGCAAAATTCATCTCAACTTTCCCAGATAAGAACTGCCTTGGAGATTTCCAGATCTACATGCTGGCTCAGGCAAGAGGAGTTCCCAGTTACTTCATGGTGGCTATTGTTTAACTACTACAATAAAATCCCAATATGAAGCCTATTCATTCTAAACTCATATTTATGAAGTACCTGCAGATATATCTGCTGGCCCAGGAAGTAGTGTACCACAAGATAGAAATTTTTACCATTGGAGAGAAAAAATGACACTGAAATAGAATTCATTTGTGTAGCAATCATGTCTAAAGTTTGCAAGACAGCACACAGTTTGTTTGTCAGAGTACTCACACAGGATCTTGATAATTCACCCAGTAATCATCCTGGATGAATAATGACTATTCAATTCATGGCTCATCTTTGGGATACTGTGATACTGGCATCTGTATTGTATAACTTCTGCAATGCCCTCTTTGAGGCTGAGAACCTGAACATTTTATAGAGAAAGAATCATAAATTACACAGATGATGAAGGTATCAACACGCTACTCTGGACTTCATTTTTTTGAGCAGCCAGTTGTACAAGATAATCTCTATGAACCCACTGTTGTGCCATTAGACATATTCCATGACCTCTTCCCTCTTACTATTTCCAAGAGACATTCATAAAACCTGCAAGAGGGAGGTACAGAGACCAGCAGAACATAGAGAAAAGCATTTCTCACCTGTGCTAGCACAACCAATTTTTCCCCTCAGTAGTGGAAATACCATGCTGGTAATCTTGAAAATTTAATAAAGCTTGATTGCTTTTCAGCTTTTTTTTCCTGAAACTCAGATCAGTACATTCTAATTGGATACAGGATAGACTTATCTTTAACTGGTACAGTGGCGACTCTCTGGAAGAGATTTCAAATGATTCTGCTGTATTTGTGCAATACTGTGTGTTCTCACTATCAGTAGCTGACTCCTGAGGATGAAGCGAATTTATTTCTCCTTTGTTTGACTTCATATATGAGCTGAGAAGTGAGACATTCTCAAAGGCTGCCAGATTCTCCATAGTCCTCACAGAAAGAGACAGCAGGCCTGCCTGTAACTGATGCACCAAATACTAACACTACCCAGCTGCTCACTGTGGCTCTCTTTAATCAATATAGTTTCTCTCTATTTTTTTTTAATTATTTATTTTGATTACCTTCATTAAAGCTTGAATTTTTGTTAAGTTTCCCTATTTCATACACAAACACATGAGCTTTGCTTGCTTCTACCGCCACAAATCACACCCTTGAGCATGCTCACTCACTAATAACATTTTTGGCCAAAGTGAGTTCTCAAAAACCATAGCAGCAGCATTAGAGCACAAAAGTGTGCACCCTGTTCATGTGCTGCATACTCAAGCCTTACCCTAATTTATCTGTCCTAGACTTACTATACAAACAAACAGAGATTTAAGTCTTTGTTTTGTCTTTGAGTCCTCAACCCAATTTATAGGAAGACAGCCAGCTGTAACTCAGCAGCTAAAGCAACACAGCAACAATGAAGAGCTCTGAAAGTCAAACAGGCTCTAAAAAGGCTTTCCATTGGCACCAGTTATAAGGAGGCTTTTTGACAGATATCTGTCCTCCAAAAATAAGACAACACTAATTATCTTCCTAATAGGTCTTAACATAGACTATAAACAGGACCTCAAGCTGGAAGACTGAATTGAAGTCAAACTGACAACTGAGAAATTTTACTGAGTTCAAAGTCAAAAGAGATTATTCCAATCAAATGTATGAGCTTTGCGGGACGCTGCCCAAAGAAATCTTAGAATAATTTCTCCACTTATTTAAGGTCTCTAGAGAAGATATCCAGACACTCTAAGATGGCTTTAAAGGCAGATTATTATTATTTTAAAGGTGGTTTAGTATTTTAGCATCTCAAATCTAACAGCAATTAAGGTCTTCTTTGGCTTCAAACCTCCACTTGTACCATGAGTCACCTCTTATCCAGATAGGCACAATTATAACCAGTTAAAGTCAAGTTTTAACCTTTTGAAAAGCGACATGGACCAGCTTTTTTCATCTCTGGTTTCAAGGCATTTTTCCAGACAATGACTCACTCTTTTATCTCTTTCCTGAATCCTTTCCAGTTTCAGACTCTTTCATAAAGTGTGCCTGCTAATATTGGATATAGCAAGTGTATAATAGCCCCTGAAAAGTAACGCCTCACCTCTGCTTCTCCTTGATTTTTTCCTCCTCTACTTCTCAGTAATCAAACCTCTTGTCTACAGTGTCACCCTTATTTCTTTGTTTCTCCAGTACTAGCCCCCAAACCTTTCCAAAGCTATTCTTGTCATGCTTTGTGCTTTCTCCTATCTTATGTGACCCACACTCTGCTCTCATTGTTCGTGGTCTAACAAGTGACTGTATTAGCATAAGTCTGCTTTGTGATAAGATCCAGATAAGCATGTTATAAGTCTGCTCTCCTTACATTATTAGGGTAGAAAAAAAACAAACAGAAGTCTCCACACAAAACTATAGAAACAAGGAAAACAAAAAGGAAAGTAACTCTGCCCTACTGAGGCTTGTGTGGTGTCAGCAAGTCTTTACATTTAACTACTCACCTAGGAACAGAACATGGCATACTGCAGTCAAGGTGCTTCTGATATGACGGAACTTCTCAAAACATTTCAGCTGACACAAAGCTCACAAGAGGGTCATGTTTCTGTACTTGTTGTACAAGAACACTAATCCAAAACTCAGGGGGGGATAAAAATAAGTGTTCTATTTGATCCATTGGCTCTCAGAAGCTGACACTGGGTTTTTACTGGGATATTTATAAGCAAAGAAAGTTCACCTCTAATGCAACCGATGCCAGTGATGGATTTACTTGGAGCATTTAGACTGTTAATCACATTAGTCCAACTGATAGAAAAAACATCCCTAGAGATGTTGCTGCTTTCCCATCCAGAAATACTAAGAAACAGACAGTGAATGATTTAAGGAATGATTTTCCATACATGATATTTACCCAAATCTTCCATTGCTTCATCTAATGACAGTCAGACAGGTAGCAAATATCATAAATCAGAAAATTGCAGTAGAAAGAAAAGAGCAAGGACTTTGCTAGAGCTGTTTTCTACTGAAAAGCTCATAAGTGGGAACTTTTTTGGCATCTTTGTTGGAGCTAAATTGGCAGAGTAAGATGGAAAGCAATTCTGTATCTCTTTACTGCCTGTATTATCGTTAGCTAGAAACTTTGGAAAAATAGGCCTCTTTCTCCTTAGATCCAGCTGCTGTTGCTGTATAGTGTCTGGCTTTCTCTTCCCTTCTCCTTAGGATGGGTGATATCTGCACAGAAAAGCTCTTCATAAGATTTCACCTTCTGCTTCTTATTTCCCACCTGACATCTTGTGTTATCACAGGCATTTCCTAATTAAAAATTACAGTGTTAGCAAAGGACTGATGAAATCCATGACACAAACAAATAATCAAGCGTTCCCAATTTAATTTCACTTTAATTCTGTGTAGCAGTTATTTTCATTAATTAGTTAAATACAGATAAAATTAGCATTCTGAAAGAGGATTTCAAGTTGGTAGACAAAAATAGTAAAAGATACCCAATCTTCATTTGAATCCAAACAAGACCCATTTTTTAGGTGGGCAATAAATGCCAGAAAGAGGCAAAGATGTGCAAGAAAAATGCAACTTCCATATCAGGAGCCTTTAGCAATAGAGCATGACAGGAAAAGAGATCAAAAACCATGATGCATGCTTGACTGCAGTGGATTTCTAAATACCTGTGTTAAGGAGACATAACAGCTTCTTTAATAGAATGAGAAAGGTGCTCTTACATTACAGTAAGCTTAATCAGGGCACTGCAACATCCTACAGACACATCCAGGCCAGTTCAAAGCTAAAATAGCATGTTAATCCACTGGACCAATTAACACCCTTGAAACCTAAGCTAATTTTTTCCAGGTGTGCCATTGTGTAAGAGGTACACATACAGCAAGATAAAAATGTGCACTTTCAACAGTTTTCCTTGATTTAATAACTTAAGCAATGCAGTTTCTATTTAAGTGCAACAGAAAGCTGAATTCTGTCCTTGCTTTGAATCTGAGATACTGGAGAGGCAACACAATCTAGCAGGCAGAGCTGTAACATAGCAGGAATTCGAACATCTAATGCTATTTCTGGATACAAACATTTCATTTTTCTCTTTATCTTTGTAATGAATTTCAATACACAGATCAAAGAATCATTGTGCTGGTACAGGCCTAGCACAACGGCATCACAGTCTTTTCTCAGTGCAACAGAAAATGCTACATCTTTTGTTCCCAGATTCTCACAGTAGGGTGGGGCCCTGCCTCACACTTAAAGAGGTCTGGAAAATGGAATACTATATCCAGATAAACACAGTGGGAAAACAAAAGCTTCAATCAGCCATACAGCACAAAGAACAACAGTCCCTTTGCAAGTCCAGTCTTCAACTACTCATTTCACAGCTAAAGCTGGAAATTATCTCCCCCACTATCCTTACATCTCACTAATAAAAAGACTGATTTCTCTTAAGTTCACATAGACTCAAAAGGCACATTTGTTACAATTGTACCATATAAATTCAGACAAAATTATCTCCAGTCAGATTGGGCCCTTCAGACACAGTGAGATCAAACAGCTCACAAAATCCTTTGATGGAAATTTAATTCTTTAAAAATATGCACAAGGTAATTGAAAGCACATTTTATGATATTTTAGATTATAAACAGTAGATCTCTGGCTGAGTTGAACAAATACCTTTAAGTCTTTTTCTTCCTTCTGAAAAACCACAGTGCTTGGCAGCTTAAGCATTGATGCATCTTCTGTACCCAGCACAGGGAAACCAGTGTGTATAATTAGGAGATTGTGTAAGGATGCAAATTGCACTCCAACAAATAAAACTGTTTGTAAATATCAGTTGTTATTCATTCCAAGCCATCTTGTGATATTAGCAAGTTCTTCTAAGCAAACGGCCTGGATTTATTGCATTTTTTTTCCTTCCTTCCTCTCCTCCTCTTTCCCTTGCACAAATATTCAGGGAAAGCAAATGCAAGTATTGCTTGCTCACAACTTCAGTCTTACCCTCAATCCTATGCGCCCTAAAATGCAGAGATGTTGAAATCATTAGATAAAGATTCAGAGTACAAAAACCAATTACAAAAACAAGTGAGCTTTTCTCACTTGTTATTAAACTTCATCTTCGGCAGCACTGCAAAGCAATTGATAGAAATTCCTATGGATGCTTTATTGAAGCAGCAGTTGCAGAAGGAGGCACACTGCCTTATTCATTACACACATACACCCCAAGAGCTTTTCCATCCCACCACTCTTGCTTTGCGCACTGTGTGAAAAAGGAAGCTCTGGGCAGCAAGCACCACAGGCAGTCCAAAGTTTCAGTGTTTCATGCCAGCAGGCAACTATAACTTTGTTTCAATCTGCACAAAGAAGAGCCTTGCCATAGGTGTCAGAAATACCACCTGTAAGAACTGGAAAACAGAAGTTCATTTGCATTCCCCAACAAGGGGGGGGGATATCAAGGGAACAGCACGAGAGTCATTGAAAACTTTTCTGGCAAAGCAATTCAAGAAAACAGTTACTTTGGCATAGCTAGAGCATTTCATGGGAAAATACAGGTCAGTCTGAAGGGGTTTGTTCCAATCAAAGGTAGAAGGTGCAAAATCAGCCTCGAGTCAGAATACACAGACATTCAGATACTGGGGGGGAAGGGAGGAAGAGGGGAACAGTGATTCAGATTCCACCTGATGCTTGCACCAGGTATGATCCTTAGTGCTCCACACATAGGGAAGTGTGTGCTTAAAAGCTCTTAATGTAGTATGACTACATGCAACTGTGTTTCCAGGGAAAAACCAGACTTCAAGTTTCCTACTGAGGGCAGAGCTACAGAAAAAAATTACATGCTCAACACATCAAGCCTGATTTGAGTGTGTATTGCTTTTTGTCATCTATCACATTTTTGACGAGCTCTAGAGCTACCCTCAGTGCCTATACTTGTCAAACTAGAGATTCAAATTCCTCAGTCCTGAAAATCAGTCAGTTCATTTTCACAGCTAACGTTTCACTTCTGCTTGTTCTTGGATCAGCAGCCCTTGAAAAAGAAGAAAATTTTACTCCTGAGTTGGAGCAACACACACCAAGGAAGGGGTGAAAAGCAGACCAAGACTGATGTAGCCTTAACTAAGGTAAGAGGCACCTTGTTGCCTGCTTTAGCTTCCTTACTACTTGAGACACAAATGAAAGAGCAGAGACATTTAGTAAAACAACAGTAGTCACCCACTCATTCTCTGCTTCCCCTTCTGCCTGCTCACATTGACAAATGCCTTTCCATTGTGCAAAGCTTAAAAGAGAAGCCCTTACTTTATGGAAAGCGGCTCCCTACCTCAGAAGAATCTAGTCGTGTTCAAGCTAAGATTTCCCGTTTTGTTGATTCTGCTGGAACATGCATCATGATTGAGAAATGTATGAATTTTAAACAGCAGGATAGTGTCCACACTTCAAACTACTGCCTTTGCTTTCTGCAGTCACTGGAAGAATGTGCTGCCCTTTGTGCAACGGGGAAAAGAAGTTACTGCGTGAAGTCTAAAAGGCTTCACGCCTCCATAACACATTTTAAGGGATTCTTCATCATACCTAAAGATTTGAAAATGAAATAACACAAAAAGACAGCGCAATTTAACAATAAAACAGGCTTTCAAACGAGAGCACTCTGTAGCACTGGAGGAGTTACAATTCATTACATAGAGACATTTGTACATAGGTAAATCCTAGCAAATCGGTGGTAAGGCAAAACTGAATAGGATGCTTTTGTTCTGTAACACTCACCCTGGGTGAAGTGAAAGTACAGGAAAATGAAGTCTTTCCTTCTCACAACTAAAGATAGAACAATGCAGATCCCAAGGCAGCATTGACGTGTTAAACAGTTTCTTCTGACTCTATTTTAAGTCTCTAAAGACTTTGAAGTGGAGTTGTAAACTCAATTGATTTCAAACAAAAGGCTAATGTAATCCACTTTCAGCACCAGTACCACGCTGGCAGTGAATGCGTCCTATTCGGTAATAGAAATTACATATCAGGGCTTAAAGCAATTATTTCAGTGTTTTCAAGACACTTAAGAGGCTGGATAGGAATGGTTTTCGCTGAATTCAGCCTTAGAGATTGGCTTTGTTTCCCTGGACTTGTCTCAGCTGGGGAGACAGTAAGGCCTCCAAGAACACTGGCACTGCTATCTGACACACTCGTGTGCCCTCTTTGTCCCAAGCTGCTTTTCAGGTATCACAGTTTTATATATGAATTGTTACACTCAGCCTTGAAGCACAATCCTGATTGAGGAGGGATTCACAGCTTTACTAGTACATCAGCAGGATAAATTTGGGCAGTAGTAGACACTGCACTGGGCAGATACTGGCTGGAAATACTGGAAAGTAAATGGAGACTTTGGGATATAACGCACACCTTAAATTTTAATAAGTTACAGGTCACGAAAACAAACCAGATTAGGAGTTGGTGGCAACAGGACCAGAAGTCTTCAAGAACAGCATAATGGAAAAAGATCTAGGATTGAAAAGGGAAAGACTGAATGGAAGTACCAATTGTAAAGAGCCTAAGAAAAGCAGGAACATGTGGAACGTAGAGCACGTCAAAGATTTTAAACCTTTCCAACAAGTTTCACTGCATTTGGCCCCTTACTTTGGAAAGTACACACGATACACCAGGGAAAGTTAAGACTGAAAGAAGAGAATGAAACTAGGGAGGTTTAAGAGAGCTTTAACACAGCTGTACAGAAGATGAAAACTGCAGTACCTTTGTCACTGTTTTTTAGAGTTCCTAAGCAAAAAGCAGGATGCGTTAACAAACCCACTGAGTCAGGATGGAAAAGCCTGCAGCATCATTTTTAAAGGTCAGTGCTTAGAGCAATGAGCACCCAGAACAGTTTAAACCCTGAAATGATTCAAGCCTACTGGGGTAACTGCAGGCGTGTTTGAGGCCAGTGAAGTGAACTAAGATCAAGTTGTTCACCAGAGGTATTCTAGATTAGCTCTGCTATTTGAATTTCCAAGCTCCTTGGCAAAATATACTGCATCCGTGTCCAAACAGACCAGGAGAATCTGCTTTAAGAAGCTTCTGTAAGGAGAGGACCTTTGAGAGAGACCTTTGCTATAACTATAAACATTAAAATTAGCATTCCCATATTAATAACAGTTTCCAAGGTTTATCAGCTCCTGGCTTCTACAGAACTGACTTCCACGCTAATCCAAGAGATGTTCCTGGATAACTCAGCTACAACAGATGTCTTGGAACACCTTACATTTACTTTTCTACTTTATTAGCACTTAAATCCACACTGTAGTGCTTTGAGGCTTGAGGTCCTCTTTCCAAACTATTACTTCAAAATCCTTTAACTTCAGGAACTGGACTAGATGATCTTTATGGGTCCTTCCAACTCGGGATATTCTATGATTCTAACTATAGAACAACTTGAAAATATTAATAATTTAACTGGAGCAATTAAGTCTTTGCGATATGGACAAAGAAAAGAGGGGATTTTCAGCTGTATCTCAGCCTCTCAGGATGGCTATTCAATCAGCTGGAACTTCCTTAAAATAAAAGCTCATACAGTAAATTTCTTGCACATTCCCCAACTCAGATGAACACAGGGCTGCTTTTAAAAACATGTCAGTTCTGCAGAGCTGGACTATATAGCTTCAGTGCCATGCCTCCAAACTAATCTTTTTGTGCTAAATGAAAAATACAAATTTAGTCACATCAGTAACAAAATACAGCGTTCATTCCCCTATCTCAAAAAAAATCTACCTATCAGGTCGGAAGCATACTTGATCTCACCCCTCTCAGCCTAGATAGGCACCGTTCCTAATTCCAGGGAGCATGTAAACATGTACACATACTAGGGGCATAGAAAAGTTCAGTGAGCATGACACTGCCTGTATGCAAGTGCGTGACTACCTCCAGTTGAAATGTTATCACAAAAGTCTATTTTTCTCTCTTTATTCTCTTCATGCTTTCCACTGTTTACCACTGCTGTAAGTAACATTATTTTTAACTGAGCAGACCTGTGCTGCACGGATCCCCAGGAGCCAAGGGTTTCTTTATCTCTCCCTGTGCTGTCAGAAGACTTCCCAACATTGCACAACTCACCTTCATTACATGCCCGCCCAATTTTTAGCTGCTCTGATGCACAGTGAAACAGTTAAGTTTCACCTTTCAAGTTGTATCAATGCCATTTGAATTAACCAACCATTGAATGAATGAGAGGAATTCACACCTCAAGGCTTGTTGTTGCAGGCTGCCTGCCAGCTCAGGTGGCCATGGCTGCACTGCTATGATGCGGTCACACTTCAAAAGTTTTCTTTGCAACTACAACAGCTTGAGACTTAGTTTGAAATCTTTTGGTCATGGAAAACAGAGCATTACTGCTGTATTTATCTAACCCCAACGTTTAGGTAGTTCTTTCTAAATAAATGAAGCAAGTTTCTTTAAGAGTACTGTGTTTAAGGCATGGTTGTTTTCCCTCTGGACAGCTTTTTCAACAAGACACTCTTCTCAGAAAGGCATCAAAACCTCCACAGCTCCCTGAAAATGGATGGCATCCCTAGGGTTGCATACGTTCACACTGCATGCAAACTATATTTTAATATGCATTGCTGGAGAAGAAAGTAGTCACCTCTGCACCCCTGGAGGAGTGTGAAAGTTGGAATACTGCATAAATCACAGAAATAGGCAGTGGGCCAGTTACCAGAAAGGAAAGCCATTCTCATTCCTCAGTATTTGATGGTTTCCTATTGATTGCAGTGGGAAAATTCCAAGTTCTCACTCCCAGTGTCTGGGACAGCAGCAAAAATATACACACTTTCTGAACACACCTCTGCAGAGGTTAAGGAACCAATGCGAGCTTTGCTGGCCTGGCTCACACAGCACTGTGACACTGGCACTGACCTCAGCTTCTCTTACAGCAGTTGGAGGATTAAACAAGAAAAATCCTTAACAACAAAATCCCATGTACGTTTTACCCCTGTGAAATACATTTGTCTGTCTCCATTTTCAAAGGAGATTAATAGAACAAACCAGCTTACAGTATCTCTTCCCTCAGCAACTCACAAGCATGAAGCAGAGTGCACACTTCCATCCTTTTTTTGACAGAGGTAGGAAATAACCGGTGAGGGGTATTTCAAGGGAGAATTAATGATAACCAAGAATGGACAAACAGGAAGGCTAGGGGCTGGAAAGAAGTTTCAGTTAGGAAATAAGGAAATTCTTCAGTTAGGAAACAACAGCTAAGTTATCTAGATAACAACTGTGAATAACCAATAAATAGAAGTTGATACAAAGCAAAGGCTTCCAAGACAAAGAGCGAAGAAACAAGCATACATGGGCTGCAGAAAGATAGGAAACTGAATGTGCATCAGCACTTCGCAAGCAGTTTCTCTGATGAAATCCTTGGAGTTACACTGAGCAGGTAACTCAGACAAGTTCCTGGATGATGCTGTAACAGACATTGCTATGCCTTCTCTGCATGCCTTGATGTATGAACAAAAGTAGAATAAACATGAAGATGAGGTTTGATTATTAGGTGAACTGTTACTAAAGTATCTTGTTTGCACATGGAGTCAGACAGCTAGAGATATCAAGAAGAAAGCCATAAGAATGTCCCAATATCTCATTCTCATGCATATCCTATCTCCAGTGACCATCAGTAGCATACTCCTTGGGAAAGAACACAAAGCCAGAGTAATCTTACAGCAATTCTTTCCTAAATACATCCTTCTGGCAATCAGCGGTTTACAGACTTAAGAAGCCAGACCATCATATTACACAGTCCCTGAGTTTAACCTCCATGAATTTAACCTTCTCCTGAACCCTCCTTGGCCTTTGTGACATTTTACTGTGGTGAGTTACACAATCAATTGCACATGCCTTGCATTAAAATAATTAATTAAAAGACAACTTTCATTTTAAACATATTGCCCGAGTTCCCCTGATTACTTCCTTTATTCAAGTGAGGCTGTGAGTTACTACTCCTTGTTTATCTTCTCCATACGGATCTCTGCATTTATGATATCCTCAGCCTGGCCAAAATCTTTTTAGGGTAAAAATTTCCAGTTTTACTCTCTGGTCTTATGAATATCGTTCCATAATTCTGATTTTTCTGCCCACCTCTAAATCCTTTGTGGTTCTAGCATGCTCTTTGGAGTTATAGTCTGAGCCACAGATATGAATTCTGATAATGCCAGAAAGAGTACTTCCATTCTATCCCATTCTTAAGTGCATCTTCTGGCTACCCCTGAGCAGACATTTGAAAGAACCATCTATACCAAGGCCAAGATTACATGTCCTGCATAAGAATTTAAATTACACTCTCCATTAACATACTGTATGTGAATCATTGAATCCTCAGTCATACTTACTGCTAAAACACATCTATGACCAATCCAGAATTAACACAACATGCTTAGCACCACAGATTCTCCCCATGAATATAGGAGAACATTCATTTTGCTTTTTTTTTTTTTTTTTTTAAAGGGTTTTGAGTGGAAAGGAATAAAGCATGTCACAAATCAGTCTCATATCCTCCCCAGCACTCATGATGTCTGACAGAACAGGGACACGGACCTGCAAAAACAATTCCCTCCATTTGTTAAAAGTCAATCCATAATAAAAAGAAGTCTAAAGAAATGCTGTGTGCTTGATCCTCATTCCCAGCACTCTTGAATTTTCCCTTCTTCAAGAGCATGATATGGGGACATAAATCAGCAGTCTTAATGCTTCAATCTCTGAAGTTAACGGAAGAGATGGAAACCAGCTGCCTTCTAATTTGCCTCTGTTCTAAGTAAGTGATTCCCACATTTATCAATATTTCATCTAGCTGTTCTTTGGCACCAACATTTTTCACATCACTTGGAAGTAGAAGGGCAGCTTAGGATGGGAGGGGAGAACATAAATATACTCCTCACACAAAAGAAAAGAAAACACTAGTGTCAGATTTCACAGTGGGACACTTCCTATGCAAGATTATTCATTGTATTTAATAGTTTTCCCTCACAGTATGACTTTATTTTAGTCATTTTCCCATTTTTAGCAAACAGAGAAAACAAAAGCAATGCAGGCTCCTTTGGATGCATAAGAAAGCTCATAATTTAGTAGTTCCTCAGTGTTAACTCTGGTAAAGATGTACCAATATCAAACCACTGTTTAAAAAATAAATAAGTTTTGCTTCAGTGCCTGTGAGTTCCAGTCCTCTATGTCAGGATATGTGTTTTTTCTCCTAAGACGGGGGTAAGAAGGGGGAAGATTTTAATAAGTATTGTCTGTTCTTTTGCCATTCAGAAAGGCTATAATTGAAAGAAAGGTGAAGCATAAAATGTTTGAAAACTCCCACTATAAAACAGAAGTGGAATATTCTGCAGGAACACCTATTTTGAAATGAATTATTTTCCAAGTTCATTGTCATCATTACTTTTTTTTTTTTTTTGGTACTTTATACATTTACAGGATGTTTTTACCAGTCTGTTTCATTAACCAAAACAAAGTCTAACTAGAATAGTATGTTTAAAGTTAGCTTATGTCAAGACACTGCACTTTCACAATTATTTTTCTTCTCTCTGCATCTGAACACTGTTGGGATATGACCTTCTTTAAAAAGCAGATCTTGAATCAACATTCAGAAAATAGCATGCAATATGCATTCAAGTCAGTTTTAAGGTGAAACTTTGAGTCAACTAATTAAAAAAAAAAAATCAAATAATTCCTTCACCTTACTGTAGCCTAAAACCTTCTCCAGGTAATTCCTCCAACTCTAAAGGTAAATGGCTTCAGTGAGTAAACAAAGTTTACACTTCAAACTACTCGTGTTCTTAGATAGAAACAGGTTAGTGATCAGATCCAGATTGGGTGCAACTCCAGTGACTTTGTATGGTTTCAAATACTTTGGGAAGAACAGTCACAGCAGTGATAAACAACAGCTATCTGTCCAAAACTAGAAGCTGATCAAGACTAAAGAAGAATTAACCAAGCCTGGCTGTTGTAAAAAAAACAAAACACAAAAAAACAAACTCCACAGCATTTCCATACAACCCCAGTCTCCTTTGCACTTAAGCTTCTAAAGTAACAAAGTTTTTTTGATCAATCCTTATACATCATTTTCTCTTCTTAATAGGTTACATTACTCAGCCTGTACAAAAATCCTCAAGCACATCCAAGAACTGCTACAGTTTTATTTAAATAAGGAACTGCTTTTAAGCAAATGTATCATAATTTAGACAAAGATATAACTGGTATGTTTTTAATGCTGAAATATGTACAATACAGCTATACCTTAAGGCTTTGTGCTTATTTTTAGAGTAGACTTAACAGAGAAAAATCTGCAGAATGGCAGATAGAGAAAAAAAAAGGGAAGGAAGAACACCAGAATATTTGTAACAGAAAGTAGGTTTTTTCTACCAAGAGCATGGCCCTGCTTCTCAATGAAGAAAAGCATCAGTAATGAAAAAAAAAAAAAAGTGAAGCTTAGTGAGTTTCCCAATGGATGTATAATGATCAGAACAGCAGGCAATACGGATAAATACATGTATCATGCCACACTCACACCAAGCCCACTTGCAAGCAAACAGCTCAGTTACATCTTCTTATCAAAGGTAAATAAAGACAGACATGAAGGAATGCACATATTTGAATCCCAAGCTAGGATAAAGTTGTGTTTGCTTCAGTATAGGCAAGCATACGCATAGGAAGTTGTTCTTTTTCTTTATTTTCCAAAAACAGTTAAATTCAGTTTTTAACACCTTCAACAATCAAATTAAAAATGAGTGGAAAGGGTATGGAAAAATGCAGAAAGCAGGAGCCAGAAGGAAGCAGTAGTCTGCCAAGCCAGTTATTTGTCTAAGCTCTTGTTTTCCCCCAACACTTCCCCCCCACATACACTTTTTCCCCCCCCAAATCTATTGACTGGGGAAAAACACTAAACAAACAATGGCCAGCATCACTGCTGGAAGACTGGTGTCTTCTATGGAGTTTGACTGCAGTGGTGCTCATGTTCCTTTAAGCTGCTGTTTGAGCGACGTCGCTATGGAAACAGATCTGTGATGACCTGCAAGTTATCAGGACTCTTCTGTTTAGATTCTTTTCTTGAGTTTTTAACAAAGCCATTCACTGAACCTCAATTAATTCAAGGTTCTGTTTGGGGGTTGATTTTTTTATTTTTATTTTTATTTTTATTTTTTTTTAGTTTTTATGTGTATTTTTAAAATAAATTACCCCATCCCCCGCAAAAGTTTCTCCCCCCTACTAATGCCAACTGACAAGTTTTGTTTGTTACATCTTTACAGTTCCTAGCTCAAAACATTATGGCTCTATTTATTGCTAGACTCTATAGTGTATTTTTGCCTCTTGTCCCTCCTAGTAACATACTAATCAATGAAAATTCAATTCATTCAACAGCAACGTTTCCATTTTGCTTTTAGCTGCTAGGAATCTGTCTGCATCTACATCAGATGTGCCTGTACATTCTCTCAGGAGAATTCTTAGGTTGAAAGTATAAAGGGATATATCCCTGTAATACCAATAGTTTATCTTTTCCAGATGCACACAGAATCCCAATATCTTGTGTTTACAAATTCCAAATATGAGAATACTTTTGGAGAACAGAGAACAAAAGAGGAACTGTGAAGCTACAGTGTCACCTTATTTAAATGAAGGAAGACAAACTCAGGTTTGCCTTTACTGCACTCAGCCCTGTAGTACAGACAAGAGGCATAATAGTGCTTCTGCAAACTAAGAAATTGCTATAGCCTCTGCAGTAGTAACCAAAGCACTTGCTATAATATTCCACCTAATTAGATACAAGCCAAACATTATTTGGCCTGAGAGTTCTCGTAATATCGCAATTTAAAGCAAGGTTAGTAGAGCCATCCTATGTAGGTGTGTGGAGGAGGAAGAGGCTTATCAGCTTGCATGGGAGTTATAAAACAGTTTTACTTTATTAGTTTGCTACCTTTGATCTTCTGGATTGGCTGAGGAAGCAGAAGATAGGGTGACATCATGTCCCAAGCCACACTGTGGCTATCAGAGATTTGGTATAAATATCAAGGCAATTGCAATCAGCTATCCAAACAAGCTTCACAACTAAGAAATAATCAAAGTCTTCATTTGACTTACAGCGGTACAAATCAACTGCATGTATTTTGACATTTTAAAAAGTAAACCAGGAACAAAGCACAGAACACAAAAATCCCGTTTCTTTTAACTATATTATTTCTGGACTTCCATTAAACAAGCTGATGGAGCAGCACAGTTCACAAGCAATTCTCACCAGGTTTCAGTTCCTATTCAGCACAGAAAAAGAGCTCTTCAAAATCTCGCAACAAACTACTTCATTTCTTTCGTGCTGCCACTACTGCAAGCCTAACTTCCCACACTTTTATCATAGTGCAGCACCTAGTAATTTCTGTGAGGTACAAAACATAACAGGCAGATATAATCAGTACTAAGGGATATTCTTCCCAATCCTTACATAACTTATTTTAGCTTGCTGAGAAGCAAGTTTGAGATACAGCCAAGGAAAGGCCCGTATACCTAAACAAATCTTAGACATGCTTCAAATCCTTCAATCCAAGAAGCTAATCGAATTCACATCTATTTCCATACATCTGACCATGAGATAGCAGGCTTCTTCCCCATTTCCACACCAATCAAGAACCTTCAGTTCTGTTTCAGCCCAAATCCAAGAGAAATATGGCACAACAGGTAAGCTTGCTAAATATCCTAAATACAACATTGCCTCCCCAGAGAGCCATGGCAAAAGCAAAACATTTTTCAGAGAGCTCCTCAGATTCTTACATGTTAAATCCCACTAACATTCAAGACAAAGTAGCTATTTCTGACAAATACTGCCTACCCAATGCAGGTAGAGGAAAATAGGTTTGTTGGGAATTTCATCCCTAGTACACAAACGTGGGTTTTTTTATTATTTATTTTTAGGAACTACCAGATTCAGCATAAAATGGAGTGTTTTGCTTTTTCTCCAATCCCCTGCATTCTCAAATAAATTATTCTTCGTAAATCATCTCTGGCAGCTACTACTGGAAAGCACAGCACTAACAGCAGAATAGCAAGGTTCTAGACAATAGCAAGCAAGGATTTACTCAATTGCAACAGCCATGGGCACAGAAATAAAGGAAAGAAGTTGCTCACCTTTGGAAGGACAGAGGTACACAAGGATCTCCACTAAGATACCCTCACCTCCACTGCCAACCCTTAAATGAACTCTGGAAAGAAGTGGATCCTGGCTCCTCCCCTTCCACTCATTCAGCTGCATTGCATGCACCTGAGCTCCCCTGGGCTGGACCTGCCTTCTCACCAGGTGCTCAATCACTGCTTCAAGCTGTGACTTAGCATTTCCACTACACTACTCCACAGTATTATTTCTTGCCATCATAAATAATAAAGGCACTGCTAACTTTCAGAGACTTAAAAGTTGGGATATAATATGAAATCCTAGCATGCCAACTTAGTTTATTGGTCCCAGAAATCATTTTCTGAGTAGCACAGGGCACTTCCAGGAGCCTTACACATAAGGCTATCAGTGCCTTCAATCTCCTTTTGCTCAGATGGCAAAGAAGCAGAGCAAGCAGTCAGGTGTGCCTCGGGACTGAAGCAGTCCTGCATCTAAACGTGCATTCTTGCAGCCAAACTGGGTTAACTTGCCTGCGTAAGTATGCTACTGCTTCATTTTGTTTTTCACTCATATTTCTTTCCTAGTATTCACTGATGGATTTTAGCTCCACTTTAGTCCCACACACTTTTCATAGATTGCAAACAAACAAACAAAAATATGTAAAATAATTCTAAGCAGCAAAAGGCTGAGATAACCAGGCACACAAAAATCACAGGTACAAAATAAACAGTGAATATATTTAGGTTAGAAATCAAAAGAATCCTCATGTGTATGGCAAAAAAAGCAACTTCCAACCACAGAAAGAAGCTTAACTCCACTTAAAGACCGAAGTACAAAGAGGTTGTATGACAAAGCCACTGAAAAAAAGGCTAGACAGGTGCTTCTGCACCACTGAGTCTCATTCCTTGCAACAACAGGACTAGAACTGGATATACCTCTGTGCATCATGTTATCCTTTCATTACGTTGTATGTTTTCCTCTGAAATTACTGGAAGTTGTGCCTATATTTCTGAGGGCAGATCTGAGCAATCTGCCTCCAGACTCACTTCACTGAATAAACTTCCCTTCCTCCCTCTGCCCACAACTTCAAGAATTAAGCCAGGAACATGAATATCTATTTCAGATTTCCTTGGTTTTAGAAAACTAAGCCAAGATGCTCCCCTCTCCTGTCCAAACATCTATAGCAATTAATCTATTTCCAAGACGTCTTTTTTTCCTGTGGAAGACACTAGCCAATGACATTGATGTATATTTGTTCTAGTTTGGATTACAAAGTAGAATTAGTATGGAGAGAAAAACTTTGTTGCTTCTGTACTCTTCAAGCTGCTGTTGGTCCTCGGAAGACAAGTGAAGTGGTGAAATGAACTTGGAACACTGTTTTCCTTGAGAGCTTTCTCGCAGAAAGCTTTAGTGATCCTTCCACTGGAGACTGCTCACCAGAGAGTTGTCATTAATTACGGCATGGGAACATTTGGCCAGATGCACCCCAGTCACAAATTACACATTAGAGATTTAGTTTAGAACCATGGCACAATGAGTTGGCTTTCTCCTGTTGTGTCTGGTATGTATCATTTCAAATTCCTACAGCATTTTTACTAGCTTGGCTGTAGATGGAAGCAGGTAGGACTCAGTAGTGAAGCTGAGGAAGGACAAGGCACAAACTGAAATTAGATGAAGATTATGTGGAGCATTTCCACAACCGTTGGCCTCTTACTGCTACAGTGCACACTATCAACCTAAAGGACACGTCAAATTTAAATCCACTATTAAATCTGTGCCTAAATGGAAGTCTCAGTTTCATGGGCAAGAAGAAAATTAATTTGGTGATTAAGAGAAAAACAGAGTTAAAGCCTTATTGGCACAAGAAAGTAGAGAACCAGCCGCCAGTTGTCTTGGAATGAGGAGGCACATTGCAATAAGAACCACATTTTCTCTTAGAAATCTCAGCCTCAGAAAACATTACGAGCAAGTTCTCTCTAACATCATGGATTTATAGCATGGTCTGGCTCTGAACCACTGCAATTTCAGAGCTTCCTTACAACAAAAACTGTTATTAAAGTTTGAAACACTAGACAAGACTTTTTGTCCTGTAGCAGTTTATCATCTCCCTCTCTTCTAGTGCTAAAATTCCAACAGTGCAATGGTCTCCCTGGCTCATATGTTAAAACGTGTGCAGTACCCTTTCCAAGCTACAGAATTCACCTTTCAAAAAAACACTTTCTGTGCAAACCATGAGGGGCACACTTGGTCCCGTGGTCAGAAAAATGTATCATTTCATTCCATCTTCATCTCTTCTCTTATCAAGAGATCAACAGATAAGAAAGGAGGAAAGCAATTGTGCCCAAAAGTGTTCTTAGATAGGATCAAATATTTCTGTGTACAGAGTGTGAAATAATAATGCAGTGAAGGTGGAAGGGCAAAAATATCTAAGGAATTTTCCATCTTACTCCATATATATTACAATGCATCAAACATATGGACACTATTTTTTGCACAGAATACAATTCATCTAGGTATACTTAAACTAATTTTGAAATGAATTAGTGATGGTGAAGCAGCACAGCCTGCAAATCCAACAACAACAAAAAACACTTGTAAGCTAATTTTCAGTGTATTAGGATAGGGACTTCCCACCGAATCCTGCTCCCCTCCTTTCTTAGAAGGGCAGCAATATACTAGGAGTGAAAGAACTCAGCTCCAAAGGAGGAAGTGAACTGTGATATTCCCAGTCTTCCATCTGATTCTTCTGCCCAACAAGTCTTCACTTTATATACGGTATGTGAAAAAAGTCTCCTTTTTTAGGAAGAGGAAATTAGAGGTTAATCTGTGCTTTAACAGTATAAATAAGAAACTGCTTCACAAACCACTTCAGCCTCATGACGTAAATGGAACCAGCTGTACATGCAGCCATCATACAAACAAAACAGTGTTGTCACTAAAAAGAAGCAATTTCTTAGCAACACAAAGAAGTGAATAGGACACTACACTGGTGTCAATAATTTTAGGAAGAAAGATCAGACATTCTGTCCTTCGTTCTGACCCACTGCATACTGTAAGCAATTAAATTCAGCTCTCTCACACCTACATCGAAACTAATATTTGCTACCTGGGTGAAGCACAAAATATAGAAAGACATTTTCTGAACACTTATGTCTGAACAATTTCTAACAGCTGTGCATTGACCGACTCAAATCTCTGAATTAAGTCCTGTGAAATCCAGTATTTGCCCCAAGAAACATGTCTGGGATTATCCTATAGATTCCACATGCACTGGATACGTGTAGCTTCAAAAGACAGCTCCCTGCTGACTGAAGGAGAAGCAGGTATTATGGAGCTTTTAAGTCTCTGGTAGCAATATAAATATCATATCCTTTTACTGTATTACTCTATAGACTCCAATAAATCTACAGAATTCAGCTTACCACAAGGCTACTGTTTTTCAGAGAGACTGACCCATTGACTGGTATTTATTTGCTGAGACAAGCTCCATAAAAATAGAGAGAAATCCATACTATTCCCCCTCACAACCACAAAGATGACAACTTGTTGCCAATCTGCCTGCCAGGAAACCAGCTGGAAACAATATCACTACCACAATCTATAGGCATCCCTCCAATGCACTAATCCAATCATGGTTCAATAACTGCCAGCATCACTGAGACCTGGAAAGGAGGCTGTGGTAAGAAGGCGCAGTCAAGATCAATCCCCAGGGCCTAGTTAGTTCTTCCTCTCCTTTGTTTTCTTCCTATTTTTCCTTTAGAAAACATCCAGGATTAGAATTTTTCTTCCAGAGTCTGGGTCAAAATTTGGCAATTTAGAGAAATTCAAAGTGCAGGCAAGGCCTTCCAGTTTATTTGACGCACACTCACATAATGGAAAATGTCACTGCCTCATTGAAGCACAAAGTTCTCTCATGCATGAGCCAGAAAAAGCACAAGATTCTGCCTTGAGACTGGAGTTATCCCAGATAATCCCTTAAAAAGGCATAGAAACAGTTTGATAATTAAATGGGCCATGAAAGTAATCAGTAAATTGAAAATGAGAGATATTAAAAAATATATGATTACATATATATTTATGATAACAACAACAACAAAGTTCATTTTATGATGGTTATAAGGTTTCTTACCACACAAGGGAGAGGGGGAGACTATTACTTTCAGGATTTAAAGTTATCTTGAAGAAAGACATGATAAGATTCAGGGTCTGGAAACAAGGTGCAGAAATTGAATTTGGAGTGTTCTTTTCTTCTAAAGGTAACAAATCAGAAGGGAATAAAGAAGTGTAGTGTTTGATTGCATATCATTTTGATCCCTTATCTTTTTCTCCCAAATAAATTACAGGTGTTTTGTGGAGGATACGTTTTAACAATAGAAGTTAGTTAGCATGTTGTGAGACCAATGAATAGACTGTGGCTCCCAAAAAGCAAGGAGTCAGAGCAGGGAAGCAAAGAGATAACGAAGATGCAATTTGTATCAGCTCAGTACGTTTCTACACTAAAAAATTTAAAAGAGAAAAAGTCACCACACTGGAAGGAAGCTGTTCATTATCTTGGTCAAAGCTTTTGGGGAGTAATGACAACGTCTTCCTCAGTGTTTGCACAGCAGCTAGCTGTGTAACACAACTCAGAGTTAATCTCTGTACTACGTAACTGTAGAATGCAAAAGGGAACAGCAGTCCCTGCTGTGAAATGAAGTTATCCAGAAGTGTTCAAATAACTGCATCGCGTCCTGACACTGAACCTTAAGTCTGGTTTTGTTTTCCGAAGTTGAGATACAATATTTGTCAAACAATTCACTAAAGCTTTGTATTTTCCTAGCAAGCTCCTTTCCTCTCCCCCTCCCCCATTTCCAGAGGTCTTTCTGTCTCCTATAAGCCTGGAAACTTTGCAAAACTGTTTTTCTACAAAGCACATTTATGTTCTCACACTTGAGGATGAAGAAGAGGGAATAACTTGTTATGTGGTAGGGGTAAGGAACAGGGAGCCCATGTAAAGGGTTTCAAGAGTAATTTAAAAATCTTATCTATTTTTCAAGGTACAAAACTCAAATGGTAACTAGTAATAGCTTCATGCTCAGTGTGCAAGCTCCTAATGTCTTCCTGCTCTGCAAGTGAGGTGGAAGAGCTATAGATAATAAGGAGTCAGAGTTTTAACTCTGAAAATCATTTTTACATTGAATGTGTTTGAATTGAATTGAATTTTTTTCTTGTGGAAAAAAAAAAAAAACACTAAATTTTTATCACTTTTTATGCTAATTAATCCAATTCACCTGACAGAATTAATATTATTGCAAGCCCAGGGCAAAATTTAGAGATTCACAGAGAGCTAAGCTCAAAACTGACTGAAAAGTATATTCCACATTACAATATACTAGTTGCAGAAATTCTGTGTATGAAGCATACATTTTAAAGGTAAGAACCTCAGATTTTGTTAAGAGTTGAACATTCATGTGTGCAGGCTAGCATTTAAAATTAATGTGTCTGCTTGTCCCACTCCCTCAGCACATTAAGGTAAATTTAGTCCAAGCCTATTAAACATAATGCCTCTCACAGGTGTACCTCTCACTGAGGTACATTTATACAACAAACTCCTAACTCAGTTTTACCTAGAGTAAAAGACTTTGGATTCAGCCAGAGACTTGAAAGATTCCCCTTGCTTACCTTTGTTTTCAGGTCTTAAAAAAATCGTTTTGAGCTCTTTCCTCTTTACTTCTCTGTAAAGTGTTTTGAAATCTAGTGATGAAAGTGACAAGAACTATGTATTTGACCATAGCATTGGAAAAACATTCTAGTAGAAATCCTGTAAATAATCCGCATAAAGGAAGGTAGCTCACAGATAGAAAAAATGTAATTGAATTTGTTGTGGAAAACAGCCTAAATATCAGAGTAGCAAAGTTTGGCCAAGTTAGCTATATAAACACACCAGTCTTATTATAAAATAAAAGGTGCTGTCTAAATAACAAGCAAAATCCTTCTGAAGCCTAGTACTAAGAAGAAATGCATAAGCAAAAAACTCCACAGAAGCCAGTGGTTACATTGAACTTTCACTTGATGAGACATCATTCATAAGAGTGGCTTCACCAGATACAGAACTGCAAGAAGTCTTCTATGTCATGAAATCCAGTTCCTCCTTATGATAAACAACTGTTTCACTTAACGTCATTTCCCTTGCATATATTTCAATGAAACAATGCAGGTTTTCACCACAGATGTGATTCCAGTCAGCTTTAATGAAGAAACTGCTCTGGATAGTTTCTTTTCTTTTTTTCCCCCCAGTAACTTCTAAAGTACACAACTCTTCTTCATTATTTGGTTGCTCACGTGATGTGAAACTCCTGCAACTCATCAGCAGTCATCTCAACACATCAGTGCCCAAGGCTCACACAGGGACAGCACGCACGTTTCCAGAAACATTCTGGCGCAGGTAGGCATGGCGTAGGCTTCAATCCAAGGCCTTCAGCAGAGACATACAGCTAGATTTGAAGGAAAATTGGTCCAGCACACATGGGTTAAGTAAAGGCTCAAACAGACAAGCTCTGCAGATTTAGGTGAGACTATTTATAGAATACAAAGTGACTGAAATAGCACAGGACTGGACATGGTCCAGAAAAAAACGCACCCAGTGCAAAGAGAATGCAGTACTAGACTATTCATCTGCCTAAGTGCTATGGGTTAATATTAGCTATAACTTGCTAAGCAGTGTTAATCAACAATAATTTGTTTGCACATCTTGCAATGCTGGAATGCACCAGTGAGAGTAGCTCTTCAAAGTGCATCTGTAGAGAATAAACTTTTTTCTGTATGGCTCCTTGAAATGCATGCACATGCTTTATAGAAGAAGGATGATCTTCCAGTAACTGCACAGAAGTTAATATAAACACACTTCAGCTCTTGTAAAAGCGTCAACAGAATCCTCTCATATAAACTCAGAATATCCTCCTTCACATTTTTTCTCTGTCTGAAAAATTTACAGAACAAGGTTACCCTCTTCCTGGATGTTGTAAGAGCAGGAGTTTTGAATTTTATGAAAACCTGGGCCAAAATGTGTATAAATATGAAGACTTAATCATCACTGTGTATATGCAAAAGGAAATATGTAGTTTCATTGGTACCCAAAACTTCTCCGTGCCTCTCAAGTTTAATACATTACTTCCACAGTGTTACAGCGCTAATAGCTGTCATCTATCACCATCACAGGAACTTACAGAAATACTCATTCTTTGCCCATTTGATTGGTAATGCAGTATTAGTCAATGTTTTAGAAGCATAAACAGTCCTCCAGTGGAAAAGACACTTCTGAGGATCTGAAACAATCTGAAGCACAGGAAGCTGTAAAGATCACCTGCTAGGGCATACAGTGAATGGTGCTGCTCACCAGACTAGCAGTCAGGTAATCTACTTTAAGAAATTGAACTAAGCAATAATGTAGCAAGCAAGAAAAAAATTACTAAAAAGGAGCAGTCTAAAAAGAAGCTTCAGGGAGAGTTATGAGAGCGCTGCAGGGAAAGGGTCATCTCTTGGAAAAATGGATCACTTCTGTAAAAACCAGGGAAGACCATCAAACATGGCAAGTCTAATGTAAGCAGGAAATTAAGGTGGCTAAGAAAAAAAAAAGAAATGAAGATCACAGTTCTTGTAAACAGATTTTTAAATACATCAGCATTAGGAAACTGGCTAGGAAGCTGGTGGAACCTCAAGATAATAAATGTGTACAAGGGCAGGTGGGGCTGTAGTGGAGAATCACAGTGAATTCTTCAGTTCAGTTTTCACATCTGAAACCTTTGGGGATATTTCCATAGCCACTACACTCTTCATAGAAAGTCAGGCTGAGGAGATATGTCAATCTGAAATAAATTCAGGAAATGCTAGAACAAACAAGGAACTTAGATGTTAATAAGTCACCAAGAGAGAACAACATTCACACATGTTCTGAAAAAACTCCAATGTGAACTTGCAGAACCACTAGCCGAGGTGAGCAAGACAGCATCACTGAGTGCCTGTGTGCTGGAGGACTCAGGGTCCTGCCTATGTAACTCTCAAGTACAGGAAGCCCAGCGGAATGAATCTTGGGAACTACATGCTGGTGAATCCAACCTCATTCATAGGAAAGGTGAACACTTTAGAAAGAATAAGAAAGCAAAAAATAGAACTTAACAGACTTCACAGAGGAATCAGCAGTGGAAACTCTGAGATCAGTGCAGGGGCTGGTGTTATTCAGCATCTTTATCAATGTTCAAAACTAACTGACTGGGCAAAAAGTTTGCAGGTAGGCTTTAGTGTAGATAAGTTTCTGATAACTCATCTAAACAGTATCAGCTTTGACTGCTCCTGCTCAGAAGCTGTAGACACCTCTTGCTGTTCTCTAAAGTCATTGGCTTAGTGTTCATCAGAAGTGAGAAAAAAAAGCTAAAGCATAGGGCATCAGAAGGGCAGAGAGCAAGGTGGATAGCATCTTTATGCCATTATACACAATCCGAGAACTCTCACATCTTAAGTACTCACCTGCTCTCCACATACAAAGAAAGACACTGTGGTATTAGAGGAGAGCTGGAAAAGGTGAGCAGTGGGAATGGAGATAACACTTTACACAGAGACACTAAAAAGGCCAGTAATCTTCACTTCGGAGGAGGAGTAAACTGAGGGTGGATATGACTAGGCATAAAAACAAACACATGAACTGCTGAAAGCAGAAGAGTAATTTGCCAAATCTCACAACACTAAAATGAGGCTGTACTTAACTGAAGATTGCAGTAAACCCATTTAGATAGAAAATACTTGTTAACACAGTAGGTTACATTACTTCTGGAACTTATTTTCACAGGAACCTGGGAAGGCAATGGATGTCCATATGTTTCAAAAGGGATTAAACAAGCTTCTGGACAACAGGACCATAAATGGATAGTTAAAGGATTAAATGAGTGCATAACCTCCAGTATTCTTAACACAAGAACTGTGGGAACTGAAGAGTTAGAAAGGAAAGTTGAATTTAAGAAGTAGCTGTTTTGAGAATCTCCAACTAACTTCTCAGGCACAATGCTGGGCTAACTGAAACTCTGAGTCAGTTTTAATGTTATTCATCTTTTGGGTAGACTCAACACTGCTCCCTTGCAGCACCTCATCCTGAGGATGAGCAATGGTCAGTTTTCATCGGGGCTTCAGAATTTGGCCTCTACCCACTGTGAGAACCATATTGCATGGCTTAACACAGAAGTATAATGTCAGATATCTGCTCTCTTCCAACGCACTGATCCCTATCTCTTTGAATGTGATGATAATTATCCATTAAAAATGCTGTATGTATGTATATATATACACACATGTGTGTGTATGTGTATGAGTGGTGCAACCCAGACTATGCAGCTTCTGAATCCATTTTATTATTTTATCTGTATTATAATCCTAGCAAAGCAGCAAGTAGATAGAAAACAGGCGTATACATTACCTCTCATGGCAAATAGCAGGGCAGGAACAGACAAGAATCACAAAGAATGGGAAATAAAACAAATTGGGCTTGAAGTGCCACAGCATTTATTTAAATGCCCTTTGCACAAAAGCACCTTTTATATCTATACACACAGTACAGACATCCACAAAAAGTTGTACTTACCCAGGTAAAACATCTTAATTTAATTTTTAATTAACCACGAACACTTTCTTTTTAGATTCATCCTGAAACGAATACCATCTTTGAAGGCAGTAAGCTATTTATGCCTCATAAAAAAATTTAATCAGTAAAGCTGTATTTCCTGTCTGGTAAGTGAAACACAAGGACAGAGGGAAGAAAAACCTCACAAGAAGTGCAATTACAGCAAGCTTGTCTTCAAGACAATAAAGTCTTTGTTTTTAGGTTCTGTGCATTTCCTCATTATCTTTAACTCGTACAGTTTTAAAAGAAAATATTTTTGTTTGATCCTCAGGGGAAAAAAATCTCTGTGTACTACACTGGTCAAATATTAGGAAGGTTTAACAAAGATACCTCTTGTGTCTGGTCTTGATACATTCTGTCTCAAAACCTCATGCTTGTAATAAAACCAGCTAGAAAGGAAAAAACACTGGAAAGCTGCATAGAGAATGCATTCACCACAAAACAGATAACAAGCATGAAGGGACACGAACCACCATCAGCATTTTTCTCCACTATAATTTGGCAAGAAGTAGGATTACTACAGTGTAGAGTTGCTACAGTTCTCTACACCATTCATCTCTAATAGAGTACCTCCCATACACACAGGATTCTGCAGAGAGCCCACACACTGATGAACAATCACACCAATTTCAAAGCAAGTTACCTGAGTTTTCAAGCAAGTTATATAGAGTTAATTAGGCAAAAATACATATATAAATAAATCTGAGGAATGCTGTTTAGAGAAAGAGCAGAAAAATGTTCCTAGAGAGTACAACATAATGTCAATTACTAACACTTATTTATATATTTATGTTTCCTTCTGCCATTTCAGACAAAGCACAAAGGATAAAGTGATGAAGATAATGCAGTTAGAGGATACTGCATTAAGTCTAAGGTCAAGATCCCACATAGAAAAAGGTGAAGGGTCCATGTTATTTTACCTGGTTAATGATTTGAACATTCCTGGCTTTCTGTCCTTGCTGTGGAGACACAACGTGAGTTGTTAACATGTACAGCCTCATTTTCTGGAAGTCAGAGTTGTTCAGCGAGGAAATGAGCTCCCACTTCTGCTCAGGATAACCAGGACTGCCAATTTGTTCTCCATACTTCAAAGTCCCCAGCTATCGGTCAGAAATGCCTTGGAGAAGGAATATAACTCCTGAATTGAAGATAAGAGCTAAACAGCCTGAGAGGACTTGGATGGCTTACTGATCACCTGCGATGAACTAGATATGGGCAAAAGCTGAGGTAAAATGAAGGAGCAATACTTTAACTAAGTTAGAATTCAAGTATTAATTTATCAGTGAGTAGCCCAGGTTGATTTCAGCTCATGACTTGAGCAAAACTCCCCATCAGTTGCAACAAAACTCCAACAGGTTGAAGCAAAGGCAAAATGGCGTCTTCTTCCGCACCCAGCCCAGGCCAGCCACGTCAGCAGGGCCAGACCAGCTCATGCCTCCTCACCTGCCCCTCGGCTCATGGGGTTGCCTTCAGTGGACACTTATGGACACCTTTTATTTGCCTCTCTCACACACAGCCCTTACCGGGCATGTGGCAGGGCAGAGGCCATGGCAGCTCCAAGCCGCTTCTGGATGGTTCTGGTGGGCTCTGGTGCCAGTGGGTCTGTGAGGAAAAGCCACGCCAGAGCACAGCTGTGGCGCCAAATGGCTGCCAGTGCAAGGGTGATCAGGCAGCATTCACTCACAGAGGGCATGGAGTCTCCAGCCCTCTGCAGTGCTTCATACTGTATTGATGGGCAAATAATAACAAATAAAATGTATAATTTCCTGCTTCAAGCCTTTTTTTTTTTTTTTTTTTTTTTTTTTTCTGGCAATCCAGAGGTGGCTTGCAAATAATTCTCCATTAAGAAAGCAACACTGTTCATGCACATCCCTGACCAGTGCTGAGGGAATGGCAGAACACAAATCCTGTGGCTCCCTTGGGAACAGCAGCGGTTGGACATCAAAAACCAGCAGCCCTCCTCCATTCAAATGTGTTCGATTTGCTCATGAGGGCAGATATTTTCACAGCAACATGAAACATTTCTGCACTGAAGAGGAGGAGGCAAATGAGTAGGAAGAAGAAAGGGAAATGAAGAAGAAACAAAGCATCTTTCACCACTCCCCTGTCTGTGAGAAAGATGCACCCAGGCATGCACAGACACACAAGCCAGGATCTCTTCCTGAAAACTGCCTGATGTGTGCTTGGCTGTTTGCTTGCCTCTTAATGATATGAGTTCAGTCAGCAGCAACTGCCTCCAGCTGGCTTCAAGTAATGCCACAACATTCCTCACAGCCACCCAAACCATTACTTTTCTATTTTCCACCATGTGGGGTCATCACACCCCCTCTGAAACTCTCAGAGGTGTGATACCACCGCAGGCATCCTCAGAGAGAGCCTGACAATGGTTTATTATGAGGCTTGTTGTAACTTCCTTTCAATATCCTTAAGGTCCAGTGATTTATAGAAGGGAGCCTTTTGTGTCTCTTGTCAGTTCCAGGAAGCTCCTGTCACTGGCATGGAGACTGCATATGGAAAAGAGCTGCTAAATAGACCAGTTAAAAGAAGATAGGCCCAGTCTCACCCCCACCTTACTGAAAACTGTGAATACTGCAGCTCTATTGAGGTCAGAGGGATTGCACCGCACTGCGGCTGGGGGTGAGACACCCCTTCACCAGCTGCTACATTTCAAAGCCAGGGCTCCTTTGGCTATGGTCACACAGGCCCTGCAGGAGATACACCCCCAGAGCCACCGCATCCAGAACAGCAATGCTTCAAGAAAGGCAGCATGTACATAAGCAGACCCTAGTGATGTAACCCACAACTAAACTTAGACTGCGCAAAACAGAAAGAAAGGGTTTCTCACCCCCCAGAGCTGGCTGGATTTGAATTAGTGATATGGAGACCTAGCAACGTGTTTAGAAGAGAATTACTGAATTATTTAGATAATATATTCCTGGTCTTCTACAAGAGGAACAGGAAGCTTATGACCTTAAAAAGGATGCAGAGGAGATAATGTAAGTAAAGCAAGCTTTTCTTTTTTTTTTTTTTCTTCACTCCTTCAAATTTCTCTCTCCTGTATGTTTTAAACAGTCTGCCAATCACTCCTGTTCTGTCTTTTTGACACAGACAGTAGTGTAAGGCCATACAGACAGTGCGTCCCTGACCTGCACTTTGTGATTACTTCAGGAACATACCACATGAGGTGGTCAGTGATTTTTCTTTTTTAATATTACATTAATTCCAAATACATGACATAAAAGAAAAAACACCTTTACTCCAGTATTTAACAAACCACTTGCATCATTGCAAGGAATTCATGGAATTACATACTTTTTTAATTACAAAAAGACCAACTTCACAAGAGTAAACAGTGCAGAAAACATGATTGCACAACTACATTCCTTTTATAGTGTGTTATTGAAGTGAGCATCCTGTTATGTTTTGTGCTGCACGTTTATGTAGTAATGCAGTTAATGAAACTGTGACTGTCACTTCTTAGAAATGTGAAACCTCATATCCCTGTCCCATGCTGTTTATCTATCTGTTAATGTTTTGCATCACCAATTCATAGCACTGAAGAGAGCAGCGTCACCTTCAAATAAAATGCAACTTCTCGATCAAACGAGAAAGCTAATTATTGAAACAGAAAACTTGCAATACTGTTGGGCAGATAACAACAGCAAACACAAAATGGGGATCCTTTCACTGTTTGGGATATTTAAGAAAGGGACTAGGCCAGACCAAGAACCAACATGTGCCTCTTGCCAGACACACAAATCCTGATCCTATTTCTGAGAGCATTTGCAACTTGCTCAGTCCTTGGTTCCCTCATTACAGACTCATCCCTTAATATTTTGGGGAGGTCTATGATGAGGATAGTAATTTTTGTTACTTGCCTGTTTTCCCACTGGAAGCTGGGTTACACTGAAGACAGTACATCCTTGGGGATGAAGCTACAGGTCTCATGGTCAGACTGACCTCCACTACACAGTTTTGGTATCATTCTGATCACATCCTTCTCTTCAAATATCAGATATCATACTGCTTTTCTGCAACTTGCAAGACAGCTGAAAACACCGCAGAGAGCAGTATAAGGACAATACAGAGTGGCAATCTTGATATATTGTATTACAGTTATAAATTAATAGCAGTGGATGTGCTGAAATGGCGTGCAGTATCACATGCTTCCCTCAACCAGGAGGCCATGACTTCAAGCCACCTGTGCTATCTCAGCATTTCAGCTTCTCTTCTTTCTCCCATGGGCTGTATCTTCTACTGTTTAAATCCTTCCTAGGTGAAGCAAATAACTGAGAATCATCCTCCGTGAGGATTCTGAATCCTGTGGCACATCGGCTGCATCACACTGGCCCTAAAATCTCATGCCTTTAGCATGAGAAACGTTGTCCATACAAACAGTACTTCAGGCTAAAGAATAAATATGCCGTAAGCTGGATG
The DNA here is from genome assembly GCF_019238085.1 of Lagopus leucura. Classification (NCBI taxonomy): domain Eukaryota; kingdom Metazoa; phylum Chordata; class Aves; order Galliformes; family Phasianidae; genus Lagopus; species Lagopus leucura. The sequence continues at coordinate 9,475,420 of NW_024962273.1, read as the reverse complement.
TGTTTTTGGCAAGTGAGTAAATTTAATCCAATTACAGCAGAGGTGATGAGGTCAAGCTGACTCTCAGCAAAGAATCACCGGCATGACAGTCCTCGGAACAAGACACTGAAGCTCGCTGGACAGATTGAGAGAGCTGACACACTGTAATGAAATTCAGCAATGCTCAACTCATTATAACAAAGATAAGTGCCAAGAAACTGCTTTGTACCAGCAAGCAGAAGAGGAAAGGGATTCAGCAAGAACACACTTTGTAAAGCACACTGTAATCCTAAGCACTTAATTGCCTTTGGCAAGAGCTGCATCCCGTTGCTCTCTCAGAAGTCGTTTTATCTGCAACTCGATGCTCACAGCTACAGCAATGAATGGAGTGGGGGAGGAGGAGGAACTGAAGAAATCGTGAGAGAGCTACAGCTAACAGTCCTTGCTGAGTTACCCAAGAAAAATATATAAAATACCAATATGTTCAAAGCCTAATCTGCACATCCATGACTCTGGAGAGCTCCCATAGCAGCAAATAAAGAACAACCTGCATCCAGGCTCACTAATCACCTACAGAAGAAGGGAAATATGTTGTGGAGTTGACACCTGTATTTATTTTTAGTGTTTATGTAGGAGTGGCTTTATTTTCAGACATTCCAAATGAATCCCCGTATGTCAAAGCAAACTTGCAAACAAAATTAGAGCCAAAGTTTCTATTTCTTTTCCCTGTCTCTGCTTATAATGCAGCATTCACAAATATTTTACAATATATTAACCTCAACTCATTGTTCCCACATAAATAGAAGACTTGAAGGTAAATAATGCACAGAACCTCTTTAATTAAATACGGAGTTTGGGGGAGGAGTTTCTGCAGACCCTTTTAAATTTTAAAGCCTGCCAACTGGATGAACAAAAGGTAGATTAGGCTCACATGATAAATCCCAGTAAACCTGAAAAGCCTTTGTTAATAAGTCACTAAAGGAAATTTTTTTTCTTAGAATTTCTGCTCACCAGAGGCAAGCGTTAAGATTATTCTACTGTGTTTAGTTTCAAGCAGCATTAAAGGGGTATATGCCTCATGGAGCTCTAATCTCCTCATTTGTATAGAGCTCAATTCTCCTTTCATTCCTACTGAAGAAGAACTATTTCTAGCTTTTATATAGGGAGCAGCTGCTGAAACTTAGGAGGAAAAAAAACATTTATGAAATTAGTTAACTCCCAGGAAAATTAAAGTGGCATTCTAATCAGCTTTCTGTTCCCAGTCCTTTAACAACCACAGAGATTCAGGGGCATTTTCATCTCATTTTGGTATTTCTTTCATGTAGCAGGTTGCAAGTGATCCTTTCAAGTTTCCATTCATAAGTTAGTGTTCAGTAGCTTGTTCACAGAGTCAAATGACATGTTAGCTTGGCAATTAGAACACTCTTCTGTTTGAAGAGAAGCTTAATGTGGACATTAGTAGAGGAAAGACCTTGCTGTAGCGCATTCAACAGACCCATTACAACTGCTCAGCAAAGAGTCAGACTTTATCAAAATCCATACTGTCATCACAGACAATACAGATAATTATCAGAGGACAGCTTTAAACAAAAAAGTCTAGAGTGTGTCTTGCCTGGATCTATCTGCTTTCACCAACAAATCCTCTTCAACACTATAAAGCACCATAATCATATCCCTTTTCTGTCATGCACTGCTGAAGTCTGAAAAGCACATGTAATCCTAATGTACATGTGGCCATCAGTGAGAGGGATTAAGGCAGCTGTGCAGTGCTTGCTAAGATCCTGTCTGCAACACTGGATGCCACTGTAGTGAAATGGATTGTAAATAAATAAAAAATAAGAAGCAGTGTCTGCTGCAGCAGGTGTAGCGATACCTTGCTGAAACAATCAGAGAAACAACAGCCTGCTTTCAGGTTAGAAATGGATAATATAGCTGCAAAGACAGCAGAGGATATTAACCAGCCATAGAAGAATCATTACCTTTGTTAACAACCTCCTAACTCATACCTGTGGAGTCCAGTTATAGGAAACTATTGAGTAAAACGCTAAGCAGGGCAAAATCAATGACTCTAGCATGTTTTAGTGTGAATTTGGCATGCTTTTATGAAAGAGATGAGACTTTTTGCCAAATCGGGATGAAATGGTCCAAGATCTCTTCCAGACTATGTTCAGGTCTGAACCCAGCCTTCCAATAGAGGAGTCCAACAACCACAGACTGTGGCTCCCAGTTCTCCAGAAGTCTAACCAGAAACTTCAGCCACGTCCCTCCATGGCTGTCCCAGTGAGAGCTCCCGAATAGACTTTCCAGATTTAGACATCCACAGCTTCAAGGCACAGCATTTGGAGCTGCTCTAAAACTCTATTTACAACTGCATTTTGTTTTAGGACGGTTCTGAAAGTAATTTGTAACTGTTGGTTTGTAGTTTAATACAGTGTGTTTGGCCTGCGTAAGGATATTGCTATCAATTTTGATTGACTGTAAAAATAGGACCATTGCCCAGAGAAAGCGCTAAGGATCTTAAAGGAGGAGGTAGGCAGAACAGAATAACAGATGAAAAAACAGTGAAAAATCACTCCGAAATTTGACTTAAGCCAAAGACAATATGTAATCATTGCTTATTTCAGACTTAATAAACTCACTTTCAGCATTACACAAGCAAACCCAAAGAGCTTCACTGATTTATTTCCTTCATCCTCCTTTGCACCACGTAGCAAAGCAATTGAAGTTACAGAGAGATGCTTGCAACAGCAGAGTATCAGGTTTCTAACTTCCTTTGCAGCAACCTTTTAAGATTTTCCTACAAGACCAATAAAATTGGGTCAGTGATATTAACTAGTGTGAGCCTCCCACATTTATACCAAGTCCTAGATGAGATGGATGTTAAAGCAGGCGTTTTCTTTCTGTTCATGTCTCTCTGTGGTTAAATACTATTAACATATCACACACTGTATATGCTGCTGATCCTGCTGCTCCTCCTACAAGTGACAAAGTCACCCTAATTACTGCTGAAGTTAAAGCACTTGTCCTGGAGGGCTGCAATGCAAAGTGCTAAAGGATGAGAGCAATCTAGATATGAAAACAGTGAGAGCTACGTAACAAGACTATAGTGCAGGTAGCTCCCATCCTGTGTCACTATGCAAGAATCGCATCATGAAGAGCCAGAAATGCTATGGATATACGCCAGGCAAAAATGAACTATTTGTGCCAATTGACAGTTATTAGTAAATATAAATCTGGTTTACAGACAGAAGGCTCCTGAACTGCACTCTTAGAACATAGATACAAGACCATCTCAGCAAAGTGAAGTTGCACAGGAAGACATATGCCACATTTGGCAAATAATAGTGCAAGTCATTAGGAAAAAATAAAGATGTGTGAAGGAAATAAGGGAGAGGGAGATAGTGCCTCTGTTTGGGATTTAAAATGCAAGAGGAGTGACTTGTTCCCTAAGAGCTTCACTGACAGAAATGGTATTTCCAGCACTCCTGTGACTGAGGGCATCATTCTGGAAAGTCTTAACAGGGAACACACCTTCTGTGTGTCGTGCAGCTCCTTGCTTGTCCTGCACAGGGCTCAGCACTTGGAAACACTCAGAAGTAGGATGTGTGGTTCAGCTATTTGCATTTATCCTTTCAGCCATTCCCTTTGTAGAGAGCATAACTGAGGATTCAAAACACTTTAGATTCAGCTTCCCAGTTCTGAGGAATTATCCTCATGGACTTGCTCTGCAGAAAGTTGGGCTAGGGCTAAAAATCGTCCTTAAGCTGCAAGGGAAGGGAAGGATTCTGCCTGTCTGTCCCTGACTTCCAGCCCCTGCCATGTCATTCCCTCCCGAGGCGCAGGGAGCAGTGCCAGCCCAGTGTCCAGATGTGCACAGACAGGAAAGAAGATTACATGGCAAAGCATTTACTTTATTTTTAAGGCAAAGCAATCCCCAAAAGCCATTGCTCCAACGCGTGAAGGCAGTGTGCAGATAAGTGATTTTACCTCCCACCCCCCACAGTTAATTATTTTAAGCATGTGTCTCCTTCTCGCATCCTTACATGTTACGTTTCAGCAGCGCCAACCAGCCTTTACCCTTAGCCGACACACCGAGTGAGCTGTGTGACACGGCACGGCTACTCTGCGAACAGTAGAAGTTCAAAACAACAACAACTCATTGGGTCTGAGCCACCAGACCTGGATGCTCAGCCGAGGAATTGCTGCGCGTTGCTCCACGCTCGTCTTTGAAAGGCTCTAAATTCAAACCCAAGAGCCGTCCTTCTCAACCTCGCCTAGAAACGCCCGTCCTTAGCACTCCTTTTCTACCTGCCCACGGAGCAACGTTAAAAAACTGCAACAAGTCACGCGTAAGAGATGACAAGCACTCCCAAGTACTCACCCCGCGGTCCGCTCGCTCTCGGCTCGGCGCACTCCGGGAGCGGAGCCAGAGGTGAGCGCCTCTCCCCTCCGCAGCCTCGCGGACGCTCCCGCAGGGGACGGCTCGGCAGCGGGTCCGACAGAGCTGCGGGGAACTCCCGCCTCCGACTCTCCAAGCCCGGCATGTGCCCGCAGCTCCGCCGCTGGGCTGGCTGCCTGCAGCCCCGTCCCTCCGGAGCGGCAGGTTCCCCTCCTCCTTCCCCGCCTCCTCCACCCCCGGGCGGCTTTCTCACCGGGATGCCTGGCACCCCCCACCCCCCAGGCTTCCCCCGGCGGCCCCGTACCGGTGGCTCTCCCCTCGTTCCCCACCTGCCGCCACCGGGGGAAATCCGGAGCCCGCGGGGGGGAAGCGGTGCCCGGCGGCGATACCGGCTGCGGTTCCGTCGTTCCCTTTAACTCCTTCCCTTCCCCGCCGGAGGGAAACCCAAAGCACCGGTGGAGAGCTGTAGAGGGATGAGGGTATGACACGCGTAGGGGATCTGCTCTGATGCGTATGAAGGGCTGAATGGGACCTAAGAGGCGTGTCTGCAGGTGCGAGCTTATGGGTATGGATGGAATGTGGAGGGTTCTGTGCAGCCCATCACCCACTGGCCCATCCCTGCAGACTCTGCCTCCCCCACCTCATGCCAGGGCCTGACTCAGGCTGACGCACTGCCCTGGGATGTCCAGACCCAGGGGATTTAGTTTGATAAACCCGTTACCATTAATTGCGTTAAGTACTAAAGTAGTCTAGGAAGAAGAACAAATGAGAGATGGGAACAAACTGAAACCTCTTCCATTCCAAGGCTTTGGAACTGCTGGTTTGTAACAAGAGACCTCGAAGAGGAGGGACTGGAAAATCAGGAGCATGGAAAACTTAAAGCCTTTTTATTGTACAAACTCACAAAGATAGACATATAAAAAGCCCAGGTTCCAGGGATAAAGCCTCTCCTTTCTGTTTTCTCACTTTCTTCTGGGCTGTCACTACAACGTTGCTAGGCACCATCAGTGTGGTTCCGAACTGCAAAGGAAAGGGGAAGGCACTGTCTGCAGAGGACTTGCCTCCTCCCCAGGCTCAGAAATGCCTCTAGGGGCAACGGAGCAAACCACAGGTTCTAATTCTTCCTCCCTACTCCATTTCCACCAACCAGCAGACATTTTGCAGAAACATGGACAAGATAAGCAAGCCCCAGCAAAGCTGCAATGACAGGAGCTTTGTATTCACAGAGACCTCAGTGTGATCCTGGGGTGACTTTTTCAGCCGTGATAGAGGCTGCAACACGAGCAACAGGCTGCACAAGATGCTGCTTTCTCCTGATGCATCATTGTCTTGCTGAGCACAGCCTCTGCAAAGTGAGAGCCTCTGCCGTATGAATCTACAAAAAGCTACAGCTGTCCCTTTTTTACTCTTCCAGGTAGAGTAGAAGCTGAATGAATAAGGAAGAATTGCTGCTGCCTTGTCATGAGGAAGCTGTCTGCTTGCAGCAATGATTTTCTTACTCATAATGCCCTTAATTTGATCATCTCTTGAAAATATAAGATATGTTCACCATTATAAAGGCTCTGGGAGTCTATTTCAAAAAAGACATTTTCCAGAACTGGATCATTGAAAGGAGACTTAAATAAAAGTGACTTTATTTCCAAAGGCTCTAATTACCCAGTGTACTAATGACACACAGCCAGACTGCTAGTCCAAGGCTTTTTTTTTCCTCCTCACTGCGTGGTAGTGGCATATCTCACACTGTACATATGTTTCCCTTTAGTGCATGCAAATGCACGCACATCCCAAATGCACAAACTTCCCTGATCCCTGCTGAAGTGCACAACTGCCTATGCTCAGTTCTCTGTGGCAAATGGTAACACAAATGCACAAACTCCAACGACCACACAGCCAGTCACATGAGCTGCTAGAAGAGAAGCATATTACGAAATCATTTTCTTTCTGCAGATAATGACTACTTAGTACTAGAAGGAGTAAAGAGCATGAACCTCTACTACAAACTTGCAGAGCCTCACAAGTACTTGCTTTGACTTTTCCATGTCACAGCCAACCAAAATCTGTACTGGCAACATCTTTTGGGAAAGTTTCCTTTTGAGCATTTTTAAGTGTATGCTCTGAGAAGATGCTGCTCTGCACCATACTCCTGCTTTTCTCTGCAGATTTCTAGCCCAAGCTTCATAAAATCTCTTTCCTGTAAATGTGCTTGTGTCTTACAATTTGGGAATTGCTGCTCTAGACAATCTTGTAACAGCATCACCACCTCTGCTTTCAATTTAAAATGATTGCTCAGGCTTTAAACACTCACAGAGAACAAGGCCCAGTGTTGCCAGTGAACCCACATCTGCCTTCAGCTGGGAGGGAGGAGTAGGAGACTCTTGAATTGGGATGAAAGCCACTGAGCTCCATAAGAAGAACAGCCAGTGCCCCTGCTGGGTTTCAGGGATTGACTCATTCTCAGCAGAGCTCACATATTTCTGTGTGGGTTTTTTTTTTTTTTTTTTTCCTTCCTATCTGTTATTTTTTAGCACAAGTTTGATCAAGAAGGGAAAGAATTGGGTGGCATTTCATCCTACTGAAAACCAGTATTGGATAATACTTGATATCCAGACACAGCAACTCTCCAATCTCTTTGACGGTGCCTTCAGCTTCACAAAGAGCCACCTTTATAGGTTCTAATCCTAACTCAGATCAACCCCATAATAATGAATATTCAGATACAACATTTAATGAATGCTGCTGGCTAGAATTATCCTGTACATTCTCAGCTGCCTGAGGTTTTGCCTTGTTTTGTTTTTTAATTGTAAACATTCCTCATGCAGCTGCTCCAGGGACATGTTTAGGAAGCAGCGGCTGGCTGCATTTAAAAGATTTTAACTCATCTTGACCTACATTTAGATTTCTGTAGCTCACAAGCCAGGACTGCAATCAGCAAAACCCTCAGAGAGCTTATAGAGCTTCTGTAGGGCAAAGCACAGGAAGTAAATGCAGGATGAAGTTACCCAGCTGAAGTGTTTGGAAAAGTGAGTTACTGAAGCTGAACTATAAGCTCAGATGATCATCAGGTGAGTAGGGACCAGAGATAACCTCTCCTTCCTTTTGTCTTTGCTTTCTTCCTGATTCTTGCTTGCAATCATTCTGTAAATTCTTTTAGGCTCCCTTCAGCCACTTCAGAAGGGGCCTAAGTGCAGTCATAGCTTTATTCATGCCTCCTTCTCATTCAAACTTCTGCTTCAGAAATTAAGTGTAACGGCTCTTCTTGATATGATCTCTTACTGTGCAGATAAACTGTCAGAATTGAAGATGCTGAGGAAGTAACTTTGTTGGGAAGGAACACATTCATCCATTTCCCAGAGCCAATTCTCTCTTTTCTCTTTCTGCAGGGTGTGAGCACCATTTTAAAGAGCAACACAGCTTCTAGCTGCTTGAGAGTAAAAGATTATTTTCTAGACGCAGCAATATCTTCCCAAATCTGCAGGCAGACTCAATTACCTACCCCCACCTTCTAGCTGTTCATGTCCCTGTTCATCGCCTGATTGAACCAGGTGACCTTAAGGGGCCCGTCCAATTCCAGTGATTCAGTGATTCTATCCTGCTTGTGCCTTTGCTGACCATGTTCATAGAGAGCATTTAAACCTTTCAGCTCCATGCCCCAGATACAGAGACAGAGCAGCTAGGAGAGAGAAAGCCAAAGGTCAGGCCCACCAGGTCAAGCACAATGTAGCACTAACACCAACATATGACATTTAGACCAGTGCTGGTTGGCTCAGCTTAGAAGCAGGAAAAATGAATTTGATCCATCAGCAAAACACCACAAAGCCAGTTTATGCCTACCTGGTAAAATATATGGGTACTTGACTCTGTCTGCTTTCCAGTTTGCTGGAAGAAGTCAACAGGGCTGTAAGCATTTTGGCCGTTGGGGAAAATTACAGATTTCGAAACTCAGCAGATGTTTTAGTGCCTTGTATTTAGAGGTCAGAGTAATGTATAAGCAAAGGCATAAAGAAGGAAGGGCTGGCAGTTTCAGTGATTTCAGTAGAAGCTGAAATGTAGAACTTGCGTTACAAACTGGTAGTTCTGTTCAAACGAGCAGGCCAAACATCTGCAAAAATTCTCCACCATCGTTTTTTTAAGCCGCTGGTGGAGGCAGATAAATTCCACTTTCATGCACCAAAAGCATTAAGAACATTAACTACTTCTGACCATTGCTGAATTAAAGCCATTAACACAGGAATAGTGCTATTCATGCAAGTCAAGAGATGCATACTGTGGTTGCTGTGTGCTATGCAAAAACAGAATTTAGGAGCAGGAATTGGCTGAGGCTAGGCTGATGCTACAAATGCATGGATCAATATAAAGGCAGTTACAAGGAAGACAGCATTGCCACTCGCACAGTTAACTTGGCTCTTTTCCTCACAGAATGGATATAGACAACAACTGGATGTACCTGGAAGACTACAGCTTCTTTTTCCTGAAGTCCTTATTGCAGCCAAAGTGAGTTCAAATTGTTGGGGAGGTTCTGAGATGAATTGGAGGCTGGAGAAAGGTCATCGAGTATGCTCAGTAGTGATTTCTACCAGAGCTGACTTATGCTCTGCACAAGTAATGGTCCAGAACCAGAGAGCATCCATTACACAGCTGAGTGAGTGCCCATTCCATACAGAGAATGGCCAAGCTAGCTGCAGAGTATAATTTACTGTTATTACAGCCTTCAGTCTCTAATCTCAATTTCTAGCCTAAAGAATGTGGCAATGTTAATGGCTACATGGCTACAGCATGATTACAGAGGTACAATATTTTTGACTTTTTTTTTTCAGATAGCCTCATTTAAGGCAGTAAGATTGCTATTTAACAAAGTTCAGATTAGGTAACTTTAGTAGTTATAGAAGAGTAACACAATATATGCAAATATGCAAAAAAGTTTTTACCAGGAAATCCTCTTGCAATTATTATCCAACACCCAAACAGAGGAAATGCAAGAGGATGTTGGTGTTGCCTGGAAATGCTGCACATGTCTGACCATGCTCCAGCACTGATTTGGGATTGCCAACCACCCACAGCAATTCCGTGCAAACAGCTCACCACCGCATTTTGGAAACCAGCCCCAGTTCCACTCTAAATACACCTAGGCTTCTGGATTTATAGCTAAAGCTCTGCTGTAGAAAATCTGCAGCTTGTGGAGGGGAACACTTCCCCCAGGATTTCCCAGACACTTGCAAAATGTCTGTGTCTGCACATCATTCTTATATGGCACGTGTGCCTCATGATACCATACAGAGATCTAGGGGGAGAGAAACAAACGCTTTCTTTACTTGTTCCCCTTCCCCTCTTTTTCTCTTAGAGAGAAAAGATTTATTCTTACTAAACATAACAAGAGAAACCAATCCTGTTATATCGGTGCACTAGCTGAAAGTGTTGTCAGCAAATTCCATCTAAACTGAAAACCTTAAGTCCCTGTGGTGTGTGTCAGATTTCTGAGACTTTCAGCTAAAAATGAATTTGAAGAGATTAACCAGCTAGGACTTAAAGATAAAGCTGGCTTCTCTGAAAGAAGTGTGTTTTACACAGTGTTAAGTGTACTTGGTTCCTCTTTGCACAAAACTCCTTTGCTTCCTTTGAATAAAAGGGTCTCCAATAGAGACTTTTTCTTTTAAAGCCGTGGAAGGGTTCCAGCCTGCCTGTTGCATTGGCTTGAACTTTGTTTTTCTCCAAGGCGAGAACCATTTAGTTTTCAGTGGCTTCTACATTTTTTTTCTCCTTTTGTAACATGTGCCAGCAAAGTCAAGTGGGTTGTATTAGCTTAGCATTTTTCCAAATGTTCACATCTAGGACCAAAAAAGGGAATATTCAACAAACACAAGCAGGAATATGTTGGAATGTTGATCTTCTGATGCTCATAAGAATTTTCAGTCATAAGGTCTAATTAAATATCCCAAGTTGGAAGTGCTTCGAGTGACTGTTACGTCTCTTTGTTATCTGGTCAAATAGTTTTAAGTCAGCTCAAGTGGCTTCTGTGCCAAAGTGATAGTTCTAATGTGAATAACACACATGCAAAGGGACTGCATTAGTATTCATCTAGGTGAGTAACATTCTGGCATCTCAACTGTAATCTGAAAACATCAGCCCATCTTTATGCACCAGGGGCTAGCTGGCAGTGAAACAGCTCTGTAGAGGTGATCATAGGTGTCTTCTTATAGCAGAACCTCTTGATATGAAAAAAATTGCCTGCATGGTCTAGTATGGGAATTTGAACTGCCATTGCTGACATTCTTGGATTTAAATGCAGTGTGTTTAAGGAGAAATAGAAGACAGCATGTAGCATAGTTTTCCAAAAATACCGTACAATGCTACTATCCAGAATAAAGCATTTTTTGCCAGGATTAGATAAAGAGCACAAAAATGAAACCTAAAGATAACAAATGACTAATTAACCACTTCTTCTGATTAGGAGCAACAGAATTCCAGTAGCAGTCAGATAATCGGAGCTCCTTTCTGTTTACTGATAAAACACAAAACATTCTAAGAGACCATCACTGCCCTAAGAAGCATCTCAGCTAAGTAGACAGGGCAGAAAAAGGAGCATCATTGTTTCAGAATTAAGGAACCGAGGCGCAGAAGAATTGTCTTGTCTGCAGAAGTCTGTGGTGAGACGGTAATTGAATGCAGATCTCCTTACCACATGCACATCCTGCATCTATATTTCAACTGGTCAGCTGAAGCAGCCTTTCATTACTGCTCTGTCAACATACCAAGAATTACACGAGACCATGAGCACTTTATATTTGCTTCAAACCCACTTCTCTTGCCACCACAGCATTTAAAAGCATGTGGCCAGTGAGCACATAGGCACGAGGAGATCGCAAACCCAGAGAGCAGGTTGGAAGACCAGACTCCATCCAGAGCCTTGCTTTTCTAAACACAACCTTCTCAGAAGCATTTGTATGTTACACATCTGCATATTTTATTTGTACATATTTTAACCTGCCTGGGCTGAGGGAAGACAAAAAAATGGCAAGAACCAAATGTTAGGGCCTCTCTTTGCTCATAGGAAAACAAGAAGCTGTTTAAAACCTTTGGCACGTAGGTGGGGATGCAAGCAGCTTTTTGGTTACTTGAAATGAGGAATAGTAATAATAAAAAGCAAAGAAATAGAGAATAGTTTGATCCCTGTTTCTCTTCACTTGAATCTAGAACTTGCTTGAACTTACTGTGCAGGACAAGCTCAGTAAGCACAGGGGAAATGTTTACCAATTGGGAAATAGATCTGTGATTCCTTTGAAACCTGAGGATGCTACATTACGATTTGCTTTCCTCACAGCCTCTGAGTAATGCTCCAGATATGAGTCTTTGTGCAGGGATGCCATAGGACATAGGATGTCCCTGAATGGCACTGCAAAGAGTGAGGCAGGCAGCTCCGCTTGGAGCTGAGAACATCAGCGCTACCTGCTGCTCCCAGGGCAACACAGCTACTCGACAGCAAGTCACCGCCTGGCTTCTCTAAGCAGATGATTGTAGCTGTGAGATAGAATTGTTGATGCCTTTCAGTCTTCGTTGTGCTGATTTTGAAGAGTCAGTGTTTTTGATACACATGGCCTTACTCAACTCTTACAAGGCATACCAATTTTCTGATCCTAGTTCATCCAATGGTGGTGACTTCTATAATCCAGTCTCGTGCTGAGATTTGTTTTTATTATTTTTAAACAGATTTGGGGTACTGTCTGTCTGCTACAACTTAGAAGCAATGGAACATGAAGGGTAATTTGTGCCGACTTAAGCTTTGCTCCTTACAACATCCACCCCATCCCTCCTTCCTTTCTCTCCCCAAAGAGGGCTAAAAAAACCCTTGGGGCCAGAGTGCAGCACCAAGCACCACACCTGACAATTCCCATTCCAACATTGACTCTGCACTACAGCAAGTAAATTACACAGCCACAGCAGTTCTCAATGAGCATGCGATTAATCCATGCATCATTCCACTGTCAGTGCCTTATACCTACTGAGAAATCGGATCTATGACAGTAAGATCTCTACAGCAGGCATCTTGCCCAGCGCACCTGAGCAGCTTCCCTTTCAGAACACGGCCCCAGATCGGGACATCCCCCAGCAGCAGCCCGCAGCCCCGGGGCATCCTCAGGCTCCGCGTATGACCGCACCGCTCCCACGCCGCCCTCTGCCGGCTGCTGCACTGCGCTGCCTCCACGGAACGCTTTGGGGTAGGGTTAGGTCAGCATCACGCAGGTGAGCTTCGGTTCCATTAGGGATTCAACGCGAATTAGCTCAAACCTAAATAAGATAATTCATCGTCTAGACAGTTTCCCAATCAGCGAATGGCTGACAAAGAGTCAGCGAGCATCAGCTAGTGGGAAAATCAGGGGGAATCAGAACTCACTGTGTGACAGTTATTATCATACTATGAGCAGTTGCAGTTTTAATTGGCACATTTTAAACATGGCACCTGGGAAACGTCTCTGGGTTGATGAGGTGCTTGTCGTGCCTGTCAGCCAAGGATAGCAGTAAAGGCATGGTTGAATGCATGCTTTTGGCACTCAGAGTGAGGGCTCCCTTCTCTGCTAGAGCAGAAGTAGGGCTGTGAAAAGTAGAGTCATAGAATCATTTCAGTTGGAAGGGACCCCTAAAGGCAATCTGGTCTAATGCCTCTGCAGTGAACAGGGATGTCTACATCTCAACCAGGTGCTCAGAACCTCTTCCAGCTTGACCTTGAGGTCTCCAGGAACAGAGCAACACCCACCCCCCAGGGCAACCTGTGCCAGTGCTTCACTACCCTGGAGGAAAGGCTGTAACAAGCCTTTCCATTTTATCCAGTCTAAATCTCCCCTAAGCAGGAGGAACAGGAGGAAAGCTGCTGACTTCTCTCCACATGTTCACCCTTGGGCTGAGCACAGAATGCCTTCTGTACATTTGAAATTTTGTGCTAAAAATGGGGTGAAACCCGCAAGAAAGTGAGTGACAGTCCAGAGCGACAAGAAAAAAATGCAACTGATTTCCTCTGTTGGTCCTCCTGCTCTCACCCCACGTGCTCTGCATAGAGTACACCATATCTGTTTGCACCCAATGCCACCAGGAGTTACACTCTCAGTACCTTTTCTGCTCTTTTCTTCCACCCATGTGAGGAAAAGGGGCTGCTGACAAATCATTTGTCTTTGCAGCAGAAAATCCAGTCAAAACTGGCACCTCTTTTCTCTGCACCCTATGGTGAAACACTGGGAATCGGGGTCACTTCTGACCTAAAGTACCACTCTTGTCAGGGCACCTTTATGCTCTTATAGTTCATATGTTTGAGGCAGCCAAATACAAGTGAGTACATAGCCCTGTTTGCAGACAGCATTCATGCAGCTTGGCACCTGCACAGAGCTGTGCCAGCATTGCCAGTCCTGGCTACTGCTGCTGAGCCTGAGCCAATATCAGGACAACGTGATCACAGCTGAGCTGCAGCATCATGGGATGTGCTGCTGTTATTTGGCAGGAGAGCAGACTGATACCTCAGGCACCAGATGAACAGAGCATGGCTTGCTGCTTACCTGTTTCTCTCAACCAATTACAATTTCAGACTCTTCACTTTTGGAGAGCAAGAGATTTGTAAGAAATCTTGCCTGTATGGTTCTTTGATCTCAGAGCATACGTGCATTGTTGAAGCAGACCTCTGAAGCATTCAAAGTTCTTTCTCTTCTCTATCCAGCTGTTACCTTTCATGCACCTTGTAGCAGCTTAATTAACTCATTTTCCCCTACTTTTCACATTAGTTTGAACAAGACAAACAGTCCAGAAGTCATTAAGAGGACACAGGCAGATACCAAGATCATAGAAGCCTCATTTCCTTAACAAGCTAACTTAGCATTTCAGATGGTGTCTGGTTCTCATTGCTCACAGTCTAGACAAAGCAGGCACATACAGAGCAGGCAGCATGCAAGAGTTCAAATTTATTTTTCTTTACTCCATTTTCACAGAAAAGAAATTGTGGCTTTAAAATAAAAAGAATTTTAAGTGGTTTGGAGGACAGAGAACAGTTACAGAAGGAGCAGCTTTTCCACTTCTATGTTTCCAGGTTTATTGCAGCATAGGACAATATTGACGCAAATCAGGATTGTCTACATTTAGTTTCCATAAAATGGAAATCCAGTTCACATAGCACTGATTCTCAAATCCATTTTGATTTTTAAAAGAGATCCGTAAACTGTCTTATGGGACTGAAAAATCAACCTGCTAAACCAGGTGAAAAAAATCAGAGAAAGGGGAGACTTTGAGGCACACTCTGATGTCATGACTGAAGGACTCCATCATCAGAAATAAAAAATGAACAAAAAATGAATATTGCTTTATTAGCACTCATAAAGCTGGTTATGCAGTGAGAAAGCCATAACAAGGTGAATGCTGTGAGTTAATCCATACTCTTTTTTCACAAGAGCACTGAAGCCAATACATCCTGGCACAAGCTCCGTTAATTACCCGATGCAGGTGCATACATTTGCTGTGCTCACAGCCAGCTTTGATGCTGTTCCAACACAAGCTGTTAGCAGGGAAGGAAGGCAGCTGTGGGTAGGTATTTCATACCTGGCACTCATTAAGATATCCAGGACTGGAGGAGCTGGAATTCAGCTCTGGTGGAAGCACTCTGTGGATTTCATTTCTAGTGAAAGTGCTTCTGCTACGGAAAACTGACTAATGCTCTGTTATTCCACATAATGATTAACCAAATATTCAAGTCTTTCCGAAATAATATTTTCGCTGCATTTTTTTTGCCTCCATGCATACATGTAAAAACATACACGTGTCTGAGTGAGCGCGACTGTCTTTAACACTAAGGCAGCATTTGATCCTTCAGCAGAAGGCTGGAGAAAGACCAGTTGCTGGTTTGCCTTGCTGACCTTCAACACAGACCAAGATGCCATCGCAATGCAGATGTCAACTTGGATTATTTTTTTCAAAAACAATTGCTTTGAATAAGCTTGAGGTATTTGAAGATGGATAGCTGTGACAGCTCAAAGGCTGACATGGTTTCAGTGAACTGCAGAAATAAAGGATCAGAACAGAAATGTTTTAGCACACAGATTTTTTCCAATAAATGCTATTTTTAAGCTTTTCCCAAAATTTAAGATATGTATTAGCACCAAGTTGGTTACACTCCTGGTCTTCTGGTGTCATCCCATCAAGATGGACATCTCTATTGGAATGCTGCACAATGTTTGCCATGTAGATGAATACATAAAGGCTTCTGATGAGGAAATGTTGAAGGGGTGAAATCAGATAAATTATGGTATTATTTGGCTTATCAGTATGCTCAGTCAGCACAGGTTGCACAGAAAAGCTGTGGTTCCCCATCTCTGGAGATGCTCAAGATCAGGTTGGATGGGGGCAACCAGCCAATGGAACTCAATCATCTTTAACATCCCTTCCAACTTAAACCATTGTATAATTGTGTGGTTTTATAAGAAATGAAATTATGTATTTCTCCCACATACCAGTATCTATTTATACACACTAAGGTCTGCCCATGTTTCTTGAAAGGTACCTTGATAGTTTTATGCAGTGGGTTTGTTGTCTGTTTTTAAAAATCAAGAAGCATTTATTTTACATCTTAATTATTCCTACATCAGATTATTGCTCACAGTACTTGATGACTGGCAGCACTCATTTAGCACCCTCATGGTCCCCCTTCTCACACTGAATGAACAGCCTTACTGGCTGCCTGCAAGCTCTAGCTAGGGATGCTAAATACAGAAGAGGAGTGCACATTCTCATATGAGAATACAAGATCTCCAAACTTGCCAATTCCCAAAGCTTTTGTAGGCATTAAAAATATAGCTCTGTTTTTCCCTTTCAATGGAAAGGAGAGGGGCTTTCTACTTGTTGACTTAGAAACCACCAATAGATACCACAAAATCATCCCTCAAAATAAATGACAAACTCTGCACCTACGTATTCTGTTGCTAGAGTTTGATATTGAACTGAAGCTATTTGTCTTCCTTATATGTTGTATGTTTTGCATTTATTCTGGAGCATGAGCTCTTTGGTAATACATGTCTACCAGGTGAGCTGAAAATTCAAAATCAGTGTAAAGAAGTCACAAACTGTTCTGTTCTTTTAACCGCATCCATGTTGCTCAAGCAACATTTTCAATTCCTTTCTGTGTCCACATAAATATAATTTAATGTGGGACATCTGTGTGTCAGTTTTCCTGCTTTAAATGGAAATTCTAACAATAATTGCTTACACATCTCTGCCTATTTGTAGTAGGACTAGAAGATTGACAGTGTTTTTCTCTATGTTTTCTCATCTTCTGAAACAGAGTTTTGTTAGCTATCTTTAAGCCTCATACCAATATAATTAATCATGATGACTTCAGAGAAAAACAGCCTTAATTATTTAACAGTAAGCTGGAGACTTCAGCTCAGATCAGACTCCTATTCATGAGTTGAGGCATTCAAGTGCTGAAAGATTTGCAACAAATCTTGCAGTAAAAGCTTCAACAGTTTTTCCAGTGCACTAGCTTCTTTTCTTTTTAAGATTTCAAAATAATTAGCTAAATGTCCAAAGACCTGAGTATGCAAATTAGTTTATTCATTGAGCTATGGGTTGTAATTAGCTCATCTCTTTAAGGCAAAAGTAATGGTAAGTTGAAAATAACAATTGGACAAATAACATAAAAATGCTCAAGAGACACAACCCTCCCCCCTCAGACATTTTCATTCTGCATGGAGAACTGGTAACTGATGGACTGTAGTTACATGCCTTTACCTGACACTTCAGGCTCTGTAGCTGCTATACAAAAGCCCATCTCCACTTTACACATTCTCTTTAAGAGAGGCATCAAATTTGTCCAGAACCATTTGGTTTCAATAAATCTGAATGAAACATCTTCGCATTCCAAACCCTACTGCTATCTGTTTGGATATTATGAACTTCCCCAGCTTTGTTATACAGTAAGTGCACAGAACAAAAACTCTCAGTTCAGAATACACCACAAGTTGCATAGTGACAGTTTTCTTAAAGACAGTAAATACAGCAGCTGTGAAGTAGAAGCCAAATTCAACATTAAAAAAATATTTGGAAGGAGCAAAGCTATTCCATTTACCTCTCTGGAGCTGACACTCTTAAAGCATAGCAAAGGAAATTGGGTAGGGGCTGGAATCTGACCCATGAGGAAAGAGGTTCAGCTGCTCAGCAATTTGAATGAACTCTGCCTAATAGGACAGTCATTAACCACGACTACTTAAATAGTGTTAGGTGATGACCATGTAGTGCTTCCTGGTGTCACTGGTTCTCTCTTCACTTTCTGGTCTTGCTAGCAGGCATTAACATTCTGTTTCTGTGTCTTGAAAGACAATGCCACCAGTCCCCAAAATGACCTTTACAGATTGAGGGGAAATTATCCTATCTCCCAGCATTCCAGATGCTGCAAGCACCCAAGGGCACTGTATCTGCATTACCGTTTTAATTAGATTTGATGTTTCCACAGAAACAGCATACCTCATGCCTGCTGGAGCTAACTGGAATCCTTTTTTAGGACCAGACACGCTTGAACAGAAAACAAGTGCATTCTAGCAATGACTGTTCAAAAATAAAGTTACAGTGCACAAGCCTAAAAGCAGTAGACCATAAATTCTGATGATACCTAGCTGCAAAGTTCTCCCTTTGGTCTTTGAAGGACCCAACAATCCTGAAACTGGACAGATTATCTAACCAGCCTGGTGCCCACTACTGGCAATTGTGCAGAAACTAAGACAACAGTGTCTCCCTTACTCATCTGAATTTTCCCCCTTGTTTTCACTTCTCTATTTTCAGTCTCAGCCTGAGAAATTTTTCAGTCATTTATTGTACTTCTAACAAGATGGGCCCATGCCCTTGCACAATGAAAGAATAGGCATATCTAATAAGATAGGAATTATGATCTGACCTTACAATCTTTAGAGCACGTATTCATGCTCAAACAACTTTTCAAATGAGCAAAATGATGCCAGGACAATTACAAAGCTTCAAAAGCCATAAAACACAGGAAGTATTAACTACATGTATGTCTTATAAGTGACCATCATGTGACATGCTTTATCAGGCAATGGAGATGATGGGTCATGAGTTGGACTAGTTGTCTTCTCCAACCTTAATGATTCTATGATTTTGTACTTTGAGAAACTCAGAAAAATTTCATGCAAAATGTAATGGTGCAGACAGCAGGAGCAACAGCAGAGCTCAGCAGTGCAAGAGAAGGACATTTCCAGGGCAGCTCCAGCTCAACAAGGCAATGTCTCGAGATACCAGGACCATCATCCATGAACTCACACCATCTGCAGTCGTCTGAGGTGTATTTTAAGAAACTTGTCTCTTTCAAAAGCATGACCATGTCAAAAAGAAAATCAGTGAACAAGACTCAAGCATCCCTGTTAGTAGTAGAAGTAGTAAAGCGTGACCGCCTACAGGTTTGTCAAATACTGTAGAAAAAAATAGGGGTCAGAGTCCCACTATCAAACAAATCATGCTTTAAACTAAACATTCTTCTGAGAAATTCTGCAAAAAAACAGAGCTTAACAAGAGGTTTAACAATAATCCCTTGTTCTATTTTATCTGTGAGTATTGAAGGAACACCTGGGTGCAACTTATACAACATTGTCAGGGGCTGTTGCTGAGGGCTAACTGATGAGATCATACAGCTACACTGGCATTTGCCAGTCAAAATGGAACATGTTTGGGTGATGAATGTGGAAAAGAGAATCTCTGTTTATTTGCATTGAACTTCCCAGCATATGGGAAAGTTTTCTCATATAAGAAACAGCTCAGGAGATGTAGCAATGGAAGAACATCGCAGCATATTAACCAGGAGAACACTCATACCAGGGGTGTAAAAACTTTGATATGGTGATTATCAATAGTTTGTAGAAAAAGTATGTACTGCCCTCCAAAACAGACTGAAGAGTCAAATCTTTCCTCTTATCTTTTCTGGGGTATCCTACTCAGAATATCCCTCCAGCAGTATGTAGCAATTGAACAGATCAATATAATGGGAAAGGCATTACAACAAAGGTGCGATGACAGAAGAATCAGCACAGTAGGAAGACGCTACAAAGGAATAAGACTTCTCACCTCTATCAGAAGATTCCAAGTTCACAGGGGAAAGGTTCACCAAGGAGGGATGTCCTGAAAGAGAACCTTGCTCAGTAGCAGTCAGCCCTTAAATGAGGTCTAAGAGAGGTGCAGCCAGGCTCCACCCCTTCCAGTCACACACATCAATTGCCTTCACCTGTGCTCCCAGGGCTGACTGGGTCCTTTCCCCAGGTGCTCAATCAGTGGTTCAAGCTGTGACTCAGCAGTTACAACACTCAGTCCTAATATTCCTTGAATCAGTGGTAGCTTTAAGTAAATACATTGGGATTGAAGTGTAAGAATTCTGTTATTTATTATCAATTATGGATGCAGTAGGGAGAACAAGAATAACTGAAATCTTAAATAGAGCACCCCTTCAGCTAATAGCTTCTCTATAAAATAATGCAAGCTCTGAATAATCTGAAAAATATGGGTCCAGACTCTAAAATGGAGATGCGGAGTGCCTTCACAGGCTTGGAGCCTAGACACTTCAACTAATCTCAAGCACACTAACTTTTATGAGCATTCTTTGGGGAACTTGGCTTGGAAATACAGTGTCCCTGGAAGTCAGAGCCATGATTTATAATAAACTACCACAAACATTCAGATGCCGTTATGGTAAGAATTTGTTTCCTGCAGTGGGTAACCAAGGAAGTGTCTCATTCCAATAAGGGCTGCATTGGAAGGAATATGAGAGCAGAACCATGCCCAATATGATATTTGCAAGGAGAGAATTATGGCAGGAAGGAAAGGGAAGGGCTTTAATATACGAGCATAAAGCCCGCAGATTAGATGAAGAAATCTACAACAATCTTCTCAGTGTTACTGGAATGATGTTGCCAGATTTGGTCAACCATAAGTACAACAGTGCACAGAAGGAATGCATGAATTATAATATTGATTTGATTGCCAATATTTGCAAGAATTGGATAGGAACAACCAGACTAGTCAATGTCCCCTTAAAATGTCAGAATAACTCCTTTAGAAACTAAGATTCTGCAAAACCACAGACATGAAAACTTTAATGACTAGGCGTGCTGTACAGCCAGACTGTCTAGGACATAGGCTGAGAATGATCAAGCCTTGTGACCCAAGTAATGAATCTTCTCGCAAGCCTGTAATGTAATCTTCAAAAGGACTGGTGCTTTTTTGCTAGTTTTTGGAGTACTGACTGGTTTTGCAACAAAATCCAGGCAGTGTAAAATAACTTTCATTTGCACTCCTCCTAGGTCTCTGTACCAGGAATATTGGTACATTTGAATTGAACTGAATGTATTCCTCTTTAAAAGGCGAAGGATCTGCTGCTCTGTTACTTCAGCAAAGGGGACCCAGGTGAAGAAGTTGTTTGGGGAGTATTTCTTGGCTTTCAGAGTGGTCTCTTGATTGTAGATGCAAAATGTTTCTCATTGTGGCTTCTCTTGCTGGATCAAACGACTGATGAAACAGTGCGTTTGGAAGATGTGGCCAAGCCCAAAGTAACCACTTTCTGCAGCTGGGTGGATGACAACAGCTTTTGTTGTAGCTGGGTAAAATGATTTTATTTTTTTTTAATGCCCAGAGCTGTTTACAAAGGAAGAAAATAAAATCAGCATTAGATAAATTTTAGAAATGGTTCCTTTGTTCTGTCACAAGCATGAAATGCAGAAGCCATGTAATATCATAGTCAAGGACCCTTGTGCTAGAAGGGTCTGGTAGTGCAAGCATAAGAGTACCTCCTACCATTTCTGGAACCCTTCATGGAAGTTTCTGAGAAGACTGACAGGGTAGATTTTAAAGCCATCTCTGTAATCTAAAATATTGATGGTGAACATGTGTTGTGACTGCAATTAATTAAGTGTTGATAAAAGAATCTGAGCACAAACAATTACACAGTCCCTTAAATATTTCCTGAGTAGCACCAAGAATAGAAGCTCTTCTGTACAAGGCCCAGACAGCCTGCACTGGGATGTCCAAAGATCTCCACAGGCTCATGTCATTCCCTCCTCTTGTTGCCACAGCAGCTGCTAGGAGAGGTCCTGGTCCTGAGGGTGCTCTGAGCAGTGCTTTCTCAGGGGCACCAGGCCCAGCATTGCCACCGGGCGACAGAAGGGGCTGTCCGCTCTATTGGGTACCACAGTGGATCTTGGCTATCTGCTGGCTAAGAAAAAAGTGGCTTTCTTCAGGAGTGCTCTGGGAAGAACTCAGCTCAGAAGGTCAAGCAGATGAGCATCTGTGCTTGCTGGGGATGTGACACATCAAGCAAATTGCAGTGAGTGACGATGGAAGGCCTTTTCAAACAAAAACAGCAAGTACTCTTGATAGAGCTCATGTTAAAATCTGATATGAGGTTATTCCTTAATCGATGGCTGCTGTGACAGTGATAATCTAAATCTCAGCCTCATGACGAATAGGAAGGTCTACTGCTCTCTCGCAGAGAGGTTTAAAAGCTGGAATTGAAAGCAACATCCCCATGTGCTTGATGGTGGAGAGGGAAGGTGGAAGTCTGCAACCCTTAAATCTCAAGTCCTGGTATGGGAGCCAGTGGAAGATGTTAATGTGCCATGGTGAGAAGTTCTTTGCACAAAAACACAAACCTAGCCTTAGAAAACACAAGCACTGGAGGGAGACTGATATCATGGCTGATAGCACTGTGGTGAACTGCTGCACCTCTGTAGGATGGGAGGGAATGGGGACAAAGGCTGTGGGAATATATGGAAATATCTGCATGGAGCAAGAATTCTGAAGTCCTGGAGACAGAGCAGAGGTCCTGGCCCTGCTCTGCTTGTGTTTCTTGGGCAGCAGGTGCTACAGCAAGGGTGATGCTGGGATGACCTTCGCTCTGAGATTCAATGTGAAAGAGAAGTGGTACTCCCTAAGGAATAAAGAGAACCTGAAGCTGGTATTAAAGCTATTTATATTCTACCTCATGCCAAGAAAAATATTTTACACTTAGCTTAATATCATAACTGCAAGTCCAAAACCATCACTGCTAGCTTCTAAATACAGAATAGAATCTGGGAGGAGGCAGTAAGAAAATATATGTTTTGGCTGTATCATTGCAGCAGGGAAGTAGCCAGAATTCATAATGGGCCTGAATAAAATCAGGAGTCTTAAAAGAAATACTACTTCTTAGTAGTCTTTAGACATGCAAATACTGTAAGGGCATATAAACCACATAATGTTAGCTTCAGCAGAGATGGCCACTGCTCTCTGGCTATAGCTTAAATAGCTCTTTTTCAATTTTTACATGGTCTTGAGCATAGCGTAACATCAGTAACAGATGTTATCAAAGGTGCAAAAAGGAGATTTTCAACATGTCTCAGCACTGGCGGACTTGTATTACTGGTGCACCTCATGGCTGGGAATTGTGGTAGGGCTGTGCATGAAGACTGTGGCCTTGCATGTGGCCAGAACCAAATACTGAGGGCATGGCAGGAGAACCAATGGGATAACACTCTCTTCTTGTCCTGATGAGCAGAATACTTGGTTTTCAATTCAGCTGATGTTCTTCAAACAGCATGTGGAAACATTCCCTGAAGATGCATTTAAGTATGAATGCAGCATCTATGTAAATTTAAAATTCATAGCTGACACCATCTCATTTACATATCACTTCATTACTGATAAAGATCACCATGTAAGCATGGCATTTCTGCTAAGTTGTGGAAGAAAAAGCAATCCATGGCAATGTGGATGGACTAGCCTGCATCTGCACTATGGCAATTGGATGAATACTGCTTTCCTCACAGCTGCAGCATCATCTACCAGGCAACCTTTTGAGGACTGCTGATAAAAATCTCAGAGGACTGCCAACAGCTAAAGGTGTGTGCTCCTTACAAAGCAAGGCACCTTCCCTCACCTACATTGCAATAACAGATGAGAAGATCTACAGTGAAAACACAAAGAACATTAAAGCTACTCCTGCCTGCAAATTGGAGTGAGGATTTACCATTTACCCCAGTAGAACAGTGGCTGTGGAGGAGCAGGCCTTCAGACACAGGGGTGCTGGCTCTGTCTGAAGTCCCCCTGCTACGTGGGGGCTGTTTGGGGTATCACCAGCCTGGCTCATTCAGCATTGTCTCCTGGCTAGAAAACCTGAAGCATCACAGCTGGTTGTGCTTTGTGTGATGCTTTGGCTCTGAGGGAGGTCTATGCTTTTCTATAGTTAGACAATAAATCTTCAAGCAAAATTTCATGTGTAACACAGAGATAACTTGCATAGTTGACAGAGCAGTCCAGTTACTTTACTCTTTGCCTCTTCCAAGTTATCCAAAAGTACTCTTAACAAAGCCTGGAACCAAACTGAAGCTGGGACTGTGTGTCAAACACACTTGGAATCCTCTGTCAGGAGTGTCTCTCTGTGACAGGTTGTGTTCAAAAATTGAAGTCAGCAGAAGATTGCATTGCTCTTTTTGGAACAGTTGGATGCAATGGTGGATTTGCAGAGGTAAAAATTCAGTCCAACAGAAAAGTCACAGTTTTTAGCAAGTGTCAGCTGTTGACAGCAAGCATAACTGGTGATGGTGGGAAAAGAGTGTTTGGTATTGGAATCCAGCCAGGCAATACAACCAGCTGCATCAGACTTAAAGTTCTTTAAAGCAGCGTGGAGAGGAATGTATCTAGGCTTGTGACAGATGCAAACCTGAGCTCTGGTCCTTGCAACACAGCTGAATTTTAATAAATCCCAATTCATGTCATGACAAGCATTCAACTGCTGAAGAGCAGCAACATGTACTACAGCACAAGTTGCTTCCATGTTGTAAGAATTGTGTTAACAAAGGTGATGCCTTTAATCCACAGAGATTTCTACTTTGTTATTACAGGAATGAAAAGAAATAGCTTCTAAGCTGTTTTCACCAGGAAAGACAAATCCCTCTACTTGGTTACACGGGATCTTAATTGTACTTCTCAGACTATGCAAACTTAAGTGGTCAAAATGCTGTGTGTAAATTCTTGAATTTATTTAATTTGGATTAAGTATTATTATATACAAATCATTAAAAGAATGAATTTGTAGGAGATGTTATCACTGTTTTCTCTTGAACTTTCTCACCTTTTAAGGACTCACATAGCTGACATCGCTTGCTTTGCTTCCACAATACTGCCAACTAATAAATGTCCACACATAGGAAATTTTATTTAAAGTTCTTATTGTTCTGATTGACATCTGAATACAAATCAAAGAACTGTATTAAAAAATAAGCTTCCCTTGTATTTCTTCTTAGTCTCTCCTCCTTGAGCACACTACAGATCTGCTCACATCTTGTTATCTTAAAGTACATTTACACTTTGCTTTGACAGAACGCACTTTGTAAGGATGTGAGGGACACAAATAAGATAATATTACATCTTCTCCCGTTGAGAAGATTTTTATTCACTTCCATCTCAAAGTAAGAACAACACGCTCAGTCATCTTGACACCAGGTACTCTACACAGATTGCAATAACTGCTTCAGAGCAACAGTCCTAACTGCAAGAGAACTGACTGTGTAGTAATGAACAGTTTGCCACCTTCTGTCACCTTTCTTCTGACAGCCTTTGTCTTTTTAAAAACAAGAATTTATTGCAGCTTCTCTTTAATACATGCTGTAATCACTGTTTAAATCTTGCTTTGCTTCTTCTGTGAAGCTGCTTGTAAATATTTAGATGAAATGTGTTCACTTCCACACCATCAGCCTTATTTTGAATCTGAGCTCAAGAGGTGGGGAGAGTACCAAGAAGTCCAGGCCAAGCCTTAAAAGCATTCTAAATCACTGAAGTCACTATTTAGTCTAACTTTTCTTTTTCAAAGCTGGAGTGCCAGTTGGCATTTTCCCTAGTACGTATTGTCTTCATACCTTTTTATTGCTCACTTAACAGTAACTAAAATAATCTCAGGACTGCAACACAGCACAATGTACGGACAGAGAACTAATTTAAAGTCTGTTCATTCGACTATGGATAAAAACTTAAAAGTGCTGGACTTGATACCTGTCTCCCAAACTGCCAGCACCACAAAGCACAGTAATGTTTTCCAGGAAAAAATAAACAACACAATGCTGCAGAAAAAGAAGTCTAAATTTCTTAATTAATTTTAAGGTCTTTTTGCTGCTATTACATTTCCAAAGATGCTTTCCCTGAAAAACCATCAGTCATGAAATATAACACTTGAGTGCTGCTAAGTGTGCAAGAGCCACAGAACAGTAGCAATGACACAACCTCTCCACAACTTGAAACCCTCCCTGATCCATATTCTTGACACTGAGACCTGGAAAATCCTACCAAGAAGAACAGACTGGAATCCCATTCCTGCAGGAGCTGAACTGCATGACCCACTCCAAACTCTGCATTCACACCCGACAGATGTTCGGCACCTCAACCACTATGGAATTTCCACGAGTTACTCAGACTGTCTATTCCAGCACTTTGCTAACCATACATGTTTGCCAGTTTCAAATAATGTCCAATTTCTATCTTCTGTTAACCAAAACCTGTTAATGCTTCTGTTTCTCAGCATCAGGGTGTTTTGTGTTTACATTCCAATATTGAGTTCCCCTTAAGGAAAATACAACGTAAAACAGAACTGTAGAGCAGAACAGAACACTGATGGCTCCTTTCCTGCCCTCATACAGACTCTCCATTTATTTTTCTTTCAAGTACAATTCTCAAAACTGAAAACTGAGTCTTCTAATGACAAGTGGAAAAGGACTACTGCATGTATTTTACAGGATCTACTACATACTACAAATCCCATGTTGTAGTGGCTACATTTCTTTATTCTTTGAACAGCATGATCCTGACCTATTATTTTCAACTCCCCATGTTCCTGTACAGCTCCTCTGTTACCTACTCTTCCCTAGCATTTACCTGCAGAGCTTCTTACCCATGTATGTTACCATCCCTTCAGGGAAGGAAATTTAATAAATCAGCCTTCTGCTCCCAAGTACCTCTTTAAAGAAAAAGAAAAAACCAACCAACAACCCTCTGAGAGCCTACCTAATCAAGACAGAAGACTTTATCATTTAAAGACAGTTTAAATTCCCACTTCTTAATTACTGGATTATACTGAATCCAAACCCAGTCTGGCTCAAGAAGCAATGCAGCTAAAAAAAGTTCTGCCCATCCACTTCTTCGATGTTGATGCTACCATTTGCTCACCTTCATAGTAAACTAGAGAAAGGAGTTAACTTCTGAAAATACAAGGTCAAAATCAAGGTTAAAAAACTACAAAATTAATTTTATACATGTTATAATTAAATCAAAGTTGTCTTAGATTTACCACATCTGCAATTGACTTAAGTGCATCTCTCAGTGTTCTTACTACTTCTAAAAAACACACAAAAACCCATGAAGTGTAGTTTATCATTTAATAGAAAAAACATTGCCAAAAGCACAACAGTTTCATCGAGAGTTATCAAATGCTGTGCTAGAAATTAATTTTGCAGTTAAAGAGTATAAAAGTGAAGTCATCAATTTTTAAAAAGGAATTTGTAAATATTTGAAGTTGCACACATCAAGGGAAGCAGCACCATGACTTGAGGAACAAATCTCATTCATAATTAAAACAAATAGGAGCTCCATTTACACACAAAAATACAAATACTATCAGTACCATTCTAATACACCTCAGAAAAATTTTAATTATCTGAGCAAGCACATTCTAATTTGTTTCCTCACACTTGCTGTTTCATAATGCTATTTTGCAGAGTTCTTTGTAACCTAGCTATATTGGCATCCAATGCTGCTAAGCCATTCTTGAAGTCCTCTTCATCTCGAGAAGTAAATGTTGAGAAAGAAGATACACTCCACTCAGATTTCCCTGATATATCATCAAATGAAATATAACTGACATCACCTGCTTCACTGCCTTTTTTCTGAGAGATCTCTTTCTGAAATAGCTTTGGAACATGAGGCTGAAGTTGCCCTGGTTTGTCTGGGAAGTCTTTTGCAGTTCCACTCAAAGTGCCTTTTGGTCTCATTTGGACTTTGTCTCCCAACTTCACTTTATCCCCTGTAATTTCAAGTGTGTTTTCCATAGCCTTTTTCATGCTGTACCCAGCACTAAATGTATCCAGAATAGTTGGATCCTTTGACACTTCACTTCTATTCTGTTGCACGGAGTTTGAGAGCTCACAGTTGTAGTCCAACATCTTACAAGCTCCTTTCATAAGAGGTAGTGCATTAGTTCTCTCACAGACATGCTGTTTTTTAGAGGCACTGCTAGTCAGTGGAATATAAACAGTCTCATCCAACTTGTTTTGTTCATCTATTAAAGTCCCAGAATCACTAGCTGTTTCTGCATCTTTCTTCAGTAAGGTTGGTAACATTCTGGATGCTGATGCTCGTTCTTCTGAGAATATATGGTTTATGTTAGTTCCCTCATCAGCAAACTTTTCATAGGCTTGATTTAGCATTTGTAACTCTCCATCTTTATTTGAGAACTGAAGCTCAGCATCTATCAAAACATGATCCATTTCTAACTTCTTAAGGTAAGTCATTACTGAAGTATTCCCAGGACATGGATCGGGCTGCATCTGTTTCTCATGGTCATCCAAGAGAGACTTCGAGAGACCTTTTTCAGATGTGGGTCTACTGTTGTCTGCTGTGAGGTCTGACAGAAGCTTGGCCATACTGCCCTGCAAGGTTCTGTTAAGGGAAAATATCAGATCAACTATAGTTTTGGCAAATTTTTCAAGAACTTGCATACAAAAAAAAATAAATCAAAACATCAGATTTATCTGACTACAGCAAAGTTGCAATTCTCCTTCTATACAGAGTATCATAAAATAATAATAGAGATGTGAACTGATCCAAGTTTCTTCCAATTCATTCTTCAGCTCAGAAAGATGTGCCTTGTGCATCTTGTTTTTCCAAATTATTTCTCCCACTGTTTCTTAAGAAAAAACACAATAAAGGAATCAATTATTCTCATTTTCTGTATAAGAAAATAAACACGTAATGCTTTTTGTATCTGCGCGTGTGTGGAGGTGCACATTATATAGCATATATATACATGAAGTAATAAGACATTGTTATACTACCATCTGGTGGTCAGTATTTAATAACCACAGAAAGGCATAGTGTATCTGAACTTCTACTAGAGAATCTGAAATGATGAATAAAAGCATCCTGTCATTCCAATCAGCATCAACTCTTGCCAAGACAGAAAACAGTTCAGCCTCCTCTGTGTGTTTTGTCCAAGACAATTTTATGTATGCACTACTTCTTGCATGGAAAGCTCTGTGAACCTCCAAGCTTGTCACCAGATGAAATAAAGTACACAGCAATAGCTCTAATAAAAGAGTCTGAGTAACAATAGCCTTCTTTCAGTGATAGAAATTTTCCCATCCTCACTCATAATTAAAATCTGGGCATAATCTAACCCAAGGGCATGCACAATTAAGTAAGTGACTGCTCCATCTTACAGAAAGAGCTTTGCTTTGAAGACAGATCTTTTTGCAAGTTCTTCTAATTAAAGACTTTTTTGAACCAGCATCAGGGAAAAGAACAATCTCTCCTTCATTCATGTCAAAAGTTAGTTTCCTAATTCTAAAGCTGCTTGGGAAATACCAGTTACTACTCAGATCCATGCAATCCCCATGCAGCTCCTTACAGGCAGTCTGCTACAGGTGTTAAGACTTCACCCAAGTTACTTCAGGTAGCATTTTACTTTAAAATGGAACTAATGTCATGAGCATGACAGATCTGTTTTAATAGAATTATAGCACTACAGTAGCAAAAGTACGTATAAAGAGAGGTTTCAGCCTACCTGACCTCCTACCATGAAAATACTGGTGTAGGACTAAAGATAACAATCATTTGAAGTATGGAAAATTGAAATGCCAAGAAGCAAAAATAACACTTCACACTCAGTACCTGGTTAACTCACGCAGTCTGTTAACTTCTGCATCACGCTGACGTAACGTTATGCCCAAAATCTTATTTTCCTTCTCAGAAGCTTCCAGCTTAAACTGAAGGCTCTTCACACTTGCTAATGCCTCCTCCACTTCTAAAATGCCAAGAAAAATTTAGCTAATTACTCAAGTTTAAAAATGCTAAGAGTAAGCAAATCTAAAACACGTACCAATCTTGACCTTGGTGGAATGAATATCATGTTGCTGTTTGTTTTCAAGCAATTCCTTTTCTTTCTCCTGAATATCTTTTGCAAGATGCTTATTTTCTTCCTTTTGACTTTCTATTATTTTCAGTAGCTCTTCGTTTTTAGCCTGCAGTGACTCAAGGCCTTTCAGTGATTCTTTCAGTTGAGTGTGGAGCATCACATTCAAGGACTGCAAAGAAGCCACTAACAGAAGTAAACATACAACTTTAAGCATGCTGTGTGCTACAGTTTGGATTTCTACACTGAATTACGTTTCTTAAGGAGTCTTGGTAACCTGACTACAGCTTACAGATGAGATAAGGAGTCTTTTGAGGAAGAGAGATAAAACATAAACTTCCTTCTCAGTTTTCCTAGTTATCTGTCATCCTCATTGTAGGACAGACACAAAGAAAAATAATCTGCTCTGGAGCTGAACCCCTGAGTTTCAGCATCCATGTTGCACAAGTAAAACAAACCATGCAAACACAGCCATACAATTAGATCCTCAGCACTTAGCTCAGCTGCCACTAAGGGCCAGAACACATACTGTGGTTATTAATCATATATAGATATGTCTGTATTAATTTAAACAAAGTCTTAACAAAAATGCCCCAACAACTATCATTCTCTACTAGTACTTTACATTCATAGTTGCAGCTTGGTCCAGATGTCTTCTTATTCCTCTCTTGTTCCCTGAGTTGCTGATTTAAGATTCTTAGTTTCCTAAACGTGAGTTGTGAAAAACAGCATATTCAGAAAGTTCAAAATAAATTCAAAACCAATGCACTTTAGGAAGAATATAGTATCACAGAACATTTTACGAATACGAAGAAGCTTTATTTAATTCTTTTTTGTTGAATTTCAATCTTTCTTCAATACCAAATACTGTTAATACTGTAGTCTTCAGACAGAACGATATGCTAACACCACCTAGACAAATCTTGATGTAACAGATGTACTAAAATATTTTCTTTCAGCATCTATGCATTAATTAACATAACACAGCATTACCAATTTGGTAACATATTAATACTGCACAGACAAAATAGAAAGGGCCACAACAATTACACCACAGCAATGCTAGAACATGCAATTTAGAACAGACCAAAGATCTTTTAGGCACTTTTTGCAGTAAATACACTTACTAACCTACGCAGCTGGGCATTTTCACTTCTGAGAGGCTGTAAAGCTAGAGCTATCTCAGTCTGTATGTTTGTACTTCCCACTACAGCTGGCAGCAATGATATGCAGTCTTCTATTTCATTCATCAACCTTAACGTTTCTGAATCATCTGCAAGAGGTGGGGGAAAAAGAAACACCTGTAATAGAACTATCAAAGTGATGCCATAGTATCTCATTTTCTTCTAAATCAAACTTCAAAAAAAGAATTTAAAACTGACCAACTATCTTTATTTATTTGAAACTTTAACACTTGACTATGAAAGCTATGCTTCAGCATCTTGATACAACACCACCCAACACTTCTCAGACCAACCCTTGTAGGATTGCTGTTGTATAATCTGTCCACACTGCTCCCTCTGGTGGGAAAACAATGTATACAAAATGAGAACCATTTCTATCCTTGCTGTTATAACGTTACAATAACCCAAAATGTAACCTCATACTTCCCCATGGTGAAGCAGGAAGTGACTGAAGTTGTGGAACACCACTCCAAGACAACACACATGCCAGAAACTGAAGCGCATGCTCACTTAGTGCAACTCTTCCATTATTTTATATAATTACTACAGTGCACAGTGAAAACGTTTTTACCTTGGTCTGTTATCAGTGCTCGGAGTTCTCCCAAAAGATATTTTACCATCTTTACTTTATGGGCTGCTTTATCTGCACTTTCTTGTCTAGGTTTTAGACCTTTCTTCACACAGCTTTGCTGGCTGTTTGCATCTCTTGCTGAGGCCACATCAAGCACATTCAATTCACCTTCGCTGACCACATCCTCACTGTGCTCTTCAGAAGCATCCCCATCATTACTTGAGACGTTACATGCTGTCAGACAATGACAGAGCTTCTGTTCAGTCCTGCCATTTGCCATTTCACGCGTTTGTAACAGGGCCAGGTGAGCTTTTATGCACCTTATCAAGTCCGCTTCTTTACTCCGTTGCTCCTGCCTTGGGATCATCTCTCTGCCAGAAGACAACGGGGTGAATGTAGGCACTGCAGAATTACTTGATGCACCTGATGCTACATAACGCATCACACCAGGAAGGGAACTGGCAGCCTGTATTTGTGCAGGAGTGGGAGCAGCAGAAACCATGGGGAAAACCACAGTTTCTCCCATCTGTGGCACACGTTCATTGCCACTGTCTATAGGAACACCCTGCACAAAGAAGATTCATTTTAAACAGAGAATTAACATGATTTACATTCGATCTTAAACATCACTGATAACATTAAAGCAGTTTAATCTCTGTTGTGT
This sequence comes from Lagopus leucura, assembly GCF_019238085.1. Classification (NCBI taxonomy): domain Eukaryota; kingdom Metazoa; phylum Chordata; class Aves; order Galliformes; family Phasianidae; genus Lagopus; species Lagopus leucura. The sequence continues at coordinate 9,443,458 of NW_024962273.1, read as the reverse complement.
AAGAAAAAAAAACTCAGCAGCTGTTGCTTTTTTTTTTTTTTTTTTTTTTTTCTTTCTAACTATTCATCCCTTCAAACCAAATCAGAACAGGGAAAAAATAAAAAGAAAACAGTTCTGTCTCAATATTCTAAACTGATGTATTTCTAAAAAGTCAAGGATAGCACTAATTACATGGACTGCCTACAGGTGGAAGATAACTCTACAGCCTTCCATTTCCAAACTGCAAGGTCATTACCACGTTTCCCAAGGTGGTTGCTGGTACTCTCCATTACTTTTATTTTATGCCCTGAAATACACCCAGATTTTAAAATGTGGCTCTAAGATACTACTCAATATCTGAAGACATAATTAATTAATTAGCAGGGGAAAAGCTGCCTATGAGATACAATTTCTTTAATGAGGAGTTGGTTAGAGATTCTTATGTGCATTACTGATAATATAATTCTGAACAGTAATGTGCAATTTCCTACACCTTTCATGCTCCCTGTCCATTACAGAATTCCCCACACAGAAACAGCCATTTGAAACACCTCCCATTTTACTCTTTGGTATCCATGTACATCACATTTTGAACTGCAGTATTTTTTCATCATCTTTCATCAGTACAGGTTGAAATAGGCTGAGATTTTTCATAATGAAGGAATTACATAAACTCAATGAAATCCTTACAAATCAGTGTATACGTAAACAAACAGTGCTATTTTCAAGTGCTTATTAATAATCTAAATCAAACTTTTACTTACGGCCTGAGTAGATAAGGGATGAGCTGCATGCTGCAGGGACAGGTCTGCTGTGGAGACAGATAATTGGTAATTAAAATCTGTAACATTTTGATATCCTAAAAGAAGACAATGCTGTCACAACAACCTGAGGCAAAACTTGGAGTACAGCAGCAAGCCCTACATTGATAGTCAAACTAACCATGATTTGAGGTAGGAAATGAAGTCACAGGAGGAATTTCATTATTGCTCTGTGATGGCTGGCCAGTTATCAGAGCCATCTGGGTCGGCACATGCTCACACAATTTCTCATGTATGACAGGAGACTGCTGGCTGCAAGGCACATGAGTTGGTCGAATCAGCTGGTGCTGTACTGCACTGGGAAGCTCTTTCTCAGTAGATGGCGTGGTAGATGAAAGATTTTTCTTAGGTAATATTGGCACTAAAGAAAGAGAACTTCAGCTGAGTGTTTTGTTCTGTCTCCTGCATCTACACAATAAAGAAGCGTGGAGCCTCTCAGTATTACTCGAGAAAAAAGGAAGCCTGAGGAAATCTGCTTACCAATTTCTTTTCGGATGTGGGGAGCAGTAATGCTTTTCTTCAATCCTTTCTTCTTCAGAGTATTTGCTTTGGTTAGGAAAGGTTTGGAAGTAATTTTAACAGATGATTTCCCTGGCTGTTTATGGATAGCCTCCTTTCCTATTGCATTCAATACAAAAGCTGGTCAACAAAACAAATCACAACAGCCCTACAAAAACTAAAAACGTAACTTAAATTCTCAATAGTTACAACCTGTAGCTTCATTTTCTAGGATATTCTTCAGTAAAGCTGCACAGCGGTCAAGTCCATTATGAATAGTATTAACCTGCATACAGAATACCTCAGTCAGAAAATGAGCATCACTGCTTGCTTTCAGTAAAACAGAGCCCTTTCAGAGGGAGCTGTTCCCCACTCTGTTATCTTAAAAATAATAATAAAACATTGATCATAGGTAAAAACGTTTAGTTTCCAACGTATCACTTTGCAATCACATGAAAATTTGCAAAAAGCTTAAATTGCGTTGTTACATGTGTGCGCATTTGTTTGATTTTATTTGTTGGTAATTGCACGTGCGTTTGTTTGAGTTGTTTCCATTTACAGTTAAACTATTACCTACAGTACATTTCTAAGTTTGGAAATAATCGATTCAGTGCTACACATAAAGCTCTGCTGCAGCATTGCTTTCGTACAACTTATTCTTCATGTCACAAAGCATAACTAACATGGTTACACTTCTGGCAGTACGAACAGCAGAGGTGTGTTCACACAACACGTTCTATGCCTTAACAAGCTGTCAGAAGCAAACTTACTGCTGAGACAATTTGCAAGTATCCACAGTGCTCTGTATAAATACTCTCAGTGGCTTTGAAGGAGCTTCTTCTAGACCACATCCAGCAGTATCTAATTTGGCATTTTTTTCCTTCAATTGTTGCAAGGTAGATTTAGGTTGGATATAAGGAAAAAGTCTTTTACAGTGAGGGTGGGGAGGCACTGGAGCAGGTTGCCTGGTGTTGTGTTTGATGCCCCGTCCCTGGAGACATCCAAGGCGAGGCCGGAACAGGCCCTGGGCAACCTGACGTAGCTGTGGTGTCCCTGTTCACTGCAGGGCAGTTGGACTGGATGGCCCTCAGTGGGGACGTCTGAGAATTCCAACTCTGTGATTCTATTCCAGTCTCCATTCTCTCTAGATAACAGATGCGACTGCATTAAGAAGCCAGGGAAATTACCTGATCGTCTGAATCAGTGGAGTAGTGACAGTATGCGTCCTCCACATCAGAACGACATCCTTTTCTTAAGCCAAGCCTAAAAAAAGGTCGAATTCACTGTTTGTACTACTTAAAAAAATAATTCCAAAGCTACTTGTTCAGCAGCCGCGATTCGAGCCTTACTGTTTCCTTCCATTGCTTTGCTTTGCTGCTCCCGTCAGCCTTCCAGAAGACAGCGCCTGCTGGTGATAGGAACACACAAACACCCGCTCGCTTTCGCGTTATGCACCGTTTTCACCCGCTGCTTTCAGGGGGGATGGAAAGCTCCTCATCGAGACGCGGCCAGCGGAGGTGAGGCTAAAGGACCGCAGCCTAACTCCGCTCCCAACGAGCCTCCACCGTCCCGGCCGAGCCCAGAGGCCCAGCCGGCTCCCAAAGCCGCGCCGCAGCCCGCCCTGCCCGCCGCCCCGCACGCACCTTGCATGGCCGCGCCGCACCCGCCCTTCCCATGGCCATGGCTGCCCCCAAGCCGCGCCGCCGCCGCGGGGGAGGAGCCGTCGCCCCCACGCGCCAATCCGCTGCCCGCCCGGCTGCCGGCCGTTGGGAAGGAGGCGGGGCTGCCCCTAACCCCGCCCCTCCCGGCGCTTTTCGCCGCGCGGAAAGGAGGGGATTGGTGGAGGATGGGAGCCAATCGCAGGAGAGATCAGGACTCGGGGGTTCCGCCCTGCTCTGGAGCCGCGTGGTGCGGCGCGTGTCTCGGCTCGCGCCCGGTCCGGTCGTAGCGCGATGTCTGCTCCTCTGAGGAGCTCGGGGCTGCGGAGGCTCTGCACCCACAAAACGCCGAGCCCCCGAAAACGCCGAGAAAGGGGCTTGCGGGTGTGTGGCTCGCCCCGAGGGAACAGCTTTGTAAGGGGCGGGTCGTAAATCTGCCCGCAATCCGCGTCCTGCGAGACTTCGGGGCACCGAGGTAATCGGGCTGGTAGCAAGCCAAAGGAGCCGCCTGCGGGCCAGAAACACCCTTCCTGTGCTTTTAGCTGGTGCAAAGCCTCCTTAGAAATCTGAGGAAAGATTAGAAGGGCTCCAAAAAACACTTAGCAAGAAACGTTGGTGTTTTTTCTTGGGGTGCTTTCTCACTGAACACGAGCAATGAAGGGCGCTACAAACAACAGCAGGGGAACAACGGCAGCGAATGCGTTGTTGAGAGCACACTGCTGGAACTGAGCATTTCGTTGCTCAGCGTTGCAAGAAGGGCCTCGATCACAATAAAAGCGCTGTGAGAGAAAGCAAGAGCCTAGTAGGGAATTGTCTAGTTTGATATAAAAGCAATGAGAAGTTCAGGCAGGATGTTATTGAGACTGCAACTGTACGATTTCAAAGCGCGTTTTAGAACAACCAGCCAAGTGGGTCTTCCATCAGTGCTAATCGGGTACGTTTTCATTTCATCGTACTGCTTGAAAGCCGTTATACGAAAGAGCCGTAGGCTGTGCATTCCTCAGAAGCGCTTGTCTCGTTTTGGTTGTTGCGATGCCTTGGGAACGAGCAGCAGCCCAGGCAGAGCGCGTGTCGCGCCGGGCACGAGCTCGGTTGCATGGCTCGTGCCGGCCGCCAGGTGGCGCCACCAGAGCAGGGAATGGCGGCATTTCACGGACTCCCCCTCGAAACGTGGATGTACAGGCGTACTCGAATGTTTTATTAGTGAAAGAATGTGCATGAAAATAGTAACCAGAGAACATTCCTGAGATGTGAATTAACCACAGTGTACACCTAAATAATCACAGCAACTCAGTTCTCTCCCATCATTAATAGAAAAATCACAAACCCGCTTTCTTTTCTCTGTGGTGTGGCTAAGAGAATCCAGGTAGCAAAGCATTTAATGCTGGGAGGAATATCCAGGTCCCTTCCTGATCCCATAGTGAAATGTTACTAGTGCAGCAAATACTGTCACATTACTTACACACTACTTTGACATAGCTGAGTAAAGTCTGCCATCTTCTTCCCATACAGACTACCAGTGGCCATTATGTCCAAAACCACTACCTGCCATTTGGTTTCCTTAGTCAGGAAAACATGAACAGAAAACATATGGTACTGTATTTCTCTTGTTCTGGGTTTTCTTTGATTGTCTGAGTATGAGGTAGTGGTGAAAAGACACTGACCTGTTTCCCATGACACAAGTTTGCTGTAGCCCTTTAATTAACTATACAAAATCAGCATAAATAAAGCTAGTAAGACAGAGCCAGGATATTTCTCATCATGTGCTGAGTGATGCTGGAAGCAAAGGAGCTCTTCTAGGTTTCTCCTCATAGCTAAGGCAGAGCACTGCAGAAACTTCTTTAGCAAGTCATTAGGTGAGGCTACAACTTCTGTCAGTGATTCTCCACTTGCCTTTCCCAATGTTTAATCTGTTGTGACCTGTCTGGAGACGAAAAGGATGAGTAGCCTGCTGCACATAGATTGGCTCCTTTGGTCACTCTAACAAGAAACAGTGGCTGGGTTATTCAATGATACTATCAAAACTCCTGATTACTATGTATCCTATTTCAATACTAACATTAGTTCAAAAATCACAACACAACATCTTCATCCAAGTCAATGTAAAAGTATAAACAAGTTCACCACTCCGATTTGAATACACACCAGGGCTAAAAACTCGAGCCAATTCATTCATTCATTAAAAAATGTCCAGTATTAATTATACTTGCAAATAAGTCTTCTGGGAAATAAACATTTTATGTAATCCCAAATTAGGCCCAAATACATGAGCTGGACTTCACTTTGGCATTGTTTTGTTTTCAAGTGCACTGTGCTGATAAGGAGCTGGATATATAGGAAGCATTGGTGATATTAGGTTAACTGGATTCCTGAAGCATACAGGTGAGTACAGATAAGAAAGACTATAGCAAAAATGTTTTGTGAGGAAAATGTAGAAAGATGGAAGTAAATAGTGATGATAAAAGTTATAAAAAGCATAGGTAAAATTAATGGTGTGCCTGCAGGAAACGATGCCTTCTGAACATCTGGAAGGATGTTAATTTCATAGGCGTGTGACCTAAGTATAATTTTAAACCTGTTAGACATTTATGCATAATATTTCTTTGGCTACAGTGGTCTGGCTTCGGTGAGCAATCAGAGTATGAAAACTATCATTCTTCAGGCCTGAAGGAAGCACAGCTGAAGAAATAATCTACTTTCAACTGTATAGAAACAGGTAATCCAATAGTATTCATATACCCACTATATTTATATTAACTGCATAGAGCATGGACATAAAGGTGAAGGAAGATTATCTAAACTGAAAAAGTAATTATTGGAAAAATAATGACGGAATAATAAATATAATTGAAAGCCTATGGATGTAAATTGATAATCCCTCATATATATGACCCAGAAGTTGGGAACATATTTCCTGCTCTTTGATGCTGGACCTTTATGATCTGTGGTGTGATATTTTCCATTCTGGCCAAAGCACCTCTTCTTGGTGTCTGGTTTACTGGAGGAATCACCATAGGCCACAAGAGATGTAAAATAATTAAGACCTATGGAATCAATCTTAGGAAGTCAAAATAAAGAAGGCAAGCTGAGGCCTCTCCTTTCATTCTGACGCTGGATCTGTGGTGCCTTTGCCTTTCCTAGTAGAAGTTAGAATAACCTTCATTTGAAGAAGTCCATCATTTCCATAGAACATTCTACCTGCCACAGCCTGGTGGCCTGAACCACCCTGACCTTCCCAGAGGCCAAGACCACCTTTCTTAGCTTAACCTGGAGCCCCTTCCCAGCAATGGGATATTGATCTCCTGCTCCACCCAAACCTTGCCTTACTTGACTGTTGCCTCTCTTCACCCATCTGCTGATTGACTTCTTGGCTTTACCTTGGACCTTCCTGGTGTGTTGCATTTCACAGCATTTCAGTAATTCCCATCTAAAGTCTTCAAGTTGATCTTTCCTGAAGTATGATGCCCAAAACTGGACAAAACATATCAAAGACCTCACCAATCTTGAAAACAGCAGAGGGATTATATCAGTTAGCTATAAATGATACCCCCGCTTATACTTCCCAGCACAATATTTTTAACTGTTGTTGAACTTGTGTTTCACTGTAGTTCTCAAAACTTTTCCTACAACATAATGAGCTATTCAATTATTCCTTCTGTTGTATAAATTGTTGTTGATTCCTGAATCACCATAAAAACTTTAACTCTCTCTATTTGAATAGGGGTCATTTCTCCACAAGATTAGCCAAATACATTAAAATACATTAAGGGAGCTCTTAATCTAGTTTTCACCTATATATACACTTTGATCTGCCTAAATATAGCTGATTCTACCCACTTCTCATGTGAAGAACGTTACAATCAAAAAGATTAACAAAGTGGAAGGGTAATACAGGAGCATAACAATGAAGAGACCAGCACAGATAGGAAGCTATTTCAAAAGAAAAGTAAAGGCGCTCACCTACCTCCAAAGAGCTAGGCTCCTCCACAAGGGAGGCAACAGAGTGGCAGTCAGCCCTTAAATGAGGTCTAAGAGAGGTGCAGCCAGGCTCCACCCCTTCCAGTCACACACATCAATTGCCTTCACCTGTGCTCCCAGGGCTGACTGGGTCCTTTCCCCAGGTGCTCAATCAGTGGTTCAGGCTGTGACTCAACAGTTATCGTACAAGTACGTTCCCTTTCTTCAATGCATCAGCAAAGTAATAACACAAACATTTCAGTTTTCATTTTGAGTCAGAGTTAGCACTTATTACGATAGCTAAGTTTTGTCAGAAGACTTTGTGAGAAACATGAAGTACACTGCATATGGTATACTGCTTAGGTATTCCAGTTTAGAGTTGTTGCTGCAGTGGATTGTCTTCAGAAATTATCACAATGCTTTATTTTCTCCCTTTCGTTCTCTTAGTTTCTAGAGCTATTACTTATCTACAGCTTTATTTCCACTTTTGTTCTCAGACCAGTGGAGATGACCTCCAAGAGTCTCTTAGTACTCAAAGAGTTCTAGGAGTCAATGATTCTTTAACGTGACAGGTAGAAATATATTGACAGGGAGAGAAAATAAACTAGGGATCTAACAAAGAAGTGATGTAGGCAATTATGATGTACCAATATGAGAAAGGGAAATACTGTATGTTTTTGCAATTATTATGGGAGAAAAGCTCAAAAGCTTTTGCATCAGAATGTTATCGTTCTCATAGCCTTCCTTTAGGTTTACGGGAGACTGATGCCTTAGATGTATCCTAAATAACTTCTCAGGAGAAACTAGCAATACTTCTTTACATAACTTCAGTCTACAAATTAAGTGAAAATGGTAATTTTATTTCTGTATACAATTTTTTTTCTCCTTTCCTTGCACTTTTATTTGAAATCCTATGTTGATGTATTTTTGAAGGCCAGAAAGTGTAAGGGAAGTAGCCTGCTGCTTATGGAAATCAAACAATGTAAATATACGAGAAGCTCTTTATCCTCACAGATGTCAGAAGTTAAATAGCATTGCTAAATAGCCATACACCAAACTATCCTGGTTATATGACCTGCAGTGGAAATGCTAAGTCACAGCTAGAAGCAGTGATTGAGCACCTGGTAGGAAGGCAGGGCCAACCCAGAGGAACTCAGGTGCAAGCAATGCACTGATTAACCAGAAGGGGTGGAGCCAGGATCCACCCCTTCCCAGACCTCATTTAAGGGTTGGCAGTGGAGGTGAGGGTGTCTTGCTGGATGTCTCTTTGTCTGTGAGGCCTTTTGAAGGTAGGTAGCTTATTTCCTTTTTTTCTGTACCTATGGCTGTTGTATTTAAGCAAGTCTTTGCTTGCTGTGGCTTGTTACTCTGCTGTTATTGTTGTGCTTTCCATTAGGTTGCATGAACTTAGTTAGCTGAAGTCTGTGCAGAGCTGGTTGCAGGTTTGCTGAGTTCTCGTGTTCAAATGAATGTTTGTGTATCTCACTGTTTCAAGCTGTGATTAGGCTTCTTATATTCCACAGAGATTTGTTGCTGACCAATCAGTGCTAATCATAGTACTTTGCTATTGATATCAGAGCACGGTTTTGTACTTGAATGTGCTGGGAAGAGAGTAGGCATCTTAATTGCTAAGGGCTGGATTATGCTGCCTTGGAGGAACAAAAAAAGTTAAATTCTGCTGAGTTGTTCCTGTCAGAGGTTCCTTAGAGCTCTCTATTGGAAGGGAGGGATGTTATGCCAGCAGGGTCCAATGCTTGTAAACCATGGGCAGGGGGGCTTTATTCTCAACTTGGTGATGACATTGCTTCAATTACATGTTATTGGTGATGCCACAGGATCTGAGTATCAGTTAAAGCCGGAAGATTAGATTTGTCTTTTTTGGCTCCATACAATACCTGGGAAATGAGCAGCTATTGCTGGGCTTCCACACATTCCTTTAAGATTTTCAGAAACTGTTTAAGTGTCTTCTGAAAGCACTCTCCTTGGCTGCATATACAAATTCATTTATATCTATATGCATATAATTATTTTTCAGCTTACTGTTGTCTAAGCTGAGTTGTCTCTTAACAGGCAGGTAATTTTAAATTTTAAATGTGCTGTAATAAGGTGGAATGTGATGGCAAAAACATCACTTCTCATTCTGTTTTTCCTTTAAGGCATTTTGTGCTACAGTATTACACCTCGCTGAAAGAGAAAAAAGAAAACAACAATCTGTGAGTATTGGACAAACTATCATGGGAACTTAATAGCATTTATTCCAATGCTGAGAGGGTGCAAGTACAATTGAATATGGGCAATTCAATGAGTAGTTTTGTTTCTTTTCTGTGGGTTACTAAGAGCAGAAACAAAGCTCAGCTGCTTATGGAGAATTAATTAATCTGAGAAAGTGCAAATGGATGCATATTCCTTGAGAATATTCAATTAAAAAGTTTTACTGGGGGTAGATCAAATAACGTGATTTTATTATTAATCTTTCTTTTTTATTCATTATGGGAGTTTATTGTTATGTAGAGGAGCTTGTGAACCCTATTTAATAAGAATGAATTAAATTAACCTATATAGAAATGTGGGATCTTGATTTAACATAGCACAGTAGTGTTGACGTGAACAAAAGCTTAACAGCAGTGAGCGTGCAAAGGAATTGTCTCTTAGAGAGCGTGCTGCTGCATCGTAGCCACTGCTAATGGGAGTAAACAGACAGCAAGTTGCTGTGGACATGAAAGCATGCTGCTGGTGTTAGGAAGACTGCTTAGTGTTCCTTTCTCCTCTAGCCTGCTCCTACTTGTCTTCCCATCTTTAATCTATGTGCTGGTAAGGTGAGCTGATTGCTGTCACAGAGCTCTGGAAATATTTGACAGAAATAAAATAAAACACAGCACCTGGGCAGTACAGGCATGCTGGTTTTGCATCCTGTCTTATCTCTAAGAAAGAGCAAATAATTTACAAGAGATATAATTTACAGAAGACAACAAAGAGGAGTTTGCTGTTTTTAGGCCACCATCTCCCTTAAGTAGAGAGGAGAGGATGTGAATGTTTATTATTTCTCCATTTGTAGCCATAATTAAGGGAAACAGTAGCCTTGTATATGTATCCTTGCATACATTATCTGCTCTCAGACCTTAGCAGGGTGAAATGTGTATATAGGTGTAAGGGTTTGAATACTGAATACATTTAACACTCTGATGTTACTAACTTTACCCCAAGGATGTATCTTTCAACAAGCCTGAGAGGTCTAAATTAATTATTTAGTGTAAATTCCTTGCTTGATCTTGATTTTTTGCTATCTATTCTGACACTGCAAATGCAGAAAAATTCATTGTTGTTTCTGGCAGGCCTCAACTGTTTTATTTCCCAGTTGTCTGATGTATCATCAAATATAGTTTTTTCTTATGTCACCTTTACACCACGAGACTACAAAGCAACAGCAGGGTAAAGGCACAACAGTACCTGTACCGTGCTAGTGTGCAAACATGTCTCCTTCCTGAACCTGGCTCTGCAAGTGGGGGTCAACGTCATGAAGGCTGTCAGCTGATAGATGTTTAGTGGATGAGCTGTGGATAAAATGACAACATGCTGCTTCATGCCAGTTTTGTTCACCCACCTTGCACCCACAGCTTTTTGCTGCCTTTCAGTTTCTCCCATCTGCTGCTCTTGGTGGAGCTTGCTCCTGTCTGTATTTCTCCCTCACAGGGTTTCTCCCATAATTTCTCCAGCTTAAGTGCAAACATGAAGAATTTCTTTGGTGTGGCAATTCAATTATGTATCTTAAGGGTGATTGTGCTGTACATCCAAGCTGCTGTTGACACTGGCTTTTATACCAATCAGATTAATGACTAGTAATTTAATAACAAAAAATAGCCAACAGAACTTCCACTCCAGCAGAAAATAGGCTGTTTTAAATGTAGAGCGAATGAGCGAATAATCTTCCTGAGACCAGTGTCTTGACTTCAGACATTTAGTGTGAGCGAGAAGGTACATGAAAGCAGAGCTCAGAGCATGGCTGAGACAGTGAGGAATGTGGAGCATGCAAACTAACTAAGGTTGTGCTGTGACACAGCCCAGCAACTGGGATTTTCTGGGGTACCTCCCCAGGGCTTCAGCAGGTTAGATGTGCTGCTGCTAAAGGGGCTTGTTACTTGATGGATAGCAAAAGCACTTCCCATGTATGTCGAAGCCTTTGTGTAAGCTTTGTGCTGTCCAAGAGTGCAATCAGTGCCCTGAGGAAGGGTTCGTGTGCTGCCTTGTGTGGAAACCTTGCTGCACTGAGCATCTTGAGACCATCTGCAAAGTACACATGCTAAGCCAGTGATCTTGCACAAGCAGCTGTCTTCATGCAATTCCAGAGAGGAGGTTAAACAGGGGTAAGATGGATGCAAGGAAGATGGGAACACAGCTATATTTTATTCACTAGAATCATTAGAGATTTTCTCCTCTGCTTGCTGTGGTTTGGGTAAAGTCAATTTGCCTGTTTTTGTTGTGATTTCTTGTGTTTCAACTGAGAAAACTGGAATTTTAGTGGTTGGAGGAATCTTTAAGCACAACAGGAGAGTTTTGTAAGTCTTTTGTTGCCAGTAGATTGAGGGGAGCACAAGCTTTGAGAATCTAGTCTGCTGTAGGAAAGGTTTCCAGCTGCTTTCTTTCTATCCCACTCAGAAATTTGAAAATAAATGTGAGCAAGCTAAATTTCTCTTCTGCCCTTTGGCTCCTCTGTGGGACTGGACCAAAAGGTTTGGGCAGCCTGCACTGCTAAACCTGTGAGCTGAGCACATCTCTCCCATGCATGGGCTGTGTAACAAAGGCTATTGGCAAGCATTGGATTCCTTAAGTCTCCTCCTGTTGTGCAGCTTTATCAGTCCCCAGCCTACCAACTGAAAACTGCCAGCTGGATAACCTTCTGCTTTGGTCTGTTTTCAGATTTGTTTGGTATTGCTAATGGAAAGAGGCCATACAGTTACAGAGAGCAAGATGTAATGGAAGATGGTGATGCTGTGTGACTGTTTATATCCATCTGAATACCTATCTATGACTACATACACATCTATATCTCTATCTGCATCTATGTCTTTACATGGTTTTAGCTAATCACACTGCAAAACATCTTAAGCATTTTGCCTTGGCTTTTAATTTCTTTTAATTCCTTCAATCCTTTGCCATGTAATTCAAGCTCTGGTATTGCTGTGTCAGTATACTGTGAAGTGGAAATTCTAATTTAAATAGAATCCATACCTAAAATCAGAAAGTAAGGTTACAGATGTTTGACTTGTAGGCATTATCAGGCTCTAGGAGAAGATGTACATTTCTCTTGTGAAGAGAAACTGGGAACCCAGAGCATGAAGATGAAAGCAGCTGAGAAAGTAGGAGGTGAATGAAGGAAAAAGGTGGGGAAAGTATGAGAGGTCAGATGGCTTACTAGGAAGACAAAAAAGGGATCAGAAGGGTAGGAAGCCAAGTACTAGAAGAAAGAATATAATTTTCAGCATCTAGGAGAATACTAGAATGGAGGAGTTTTAATGGTGCACAGTTGGAAACTAAAAGGAACTAAATCAAAAAATGAGAGTAAAACAGAACTTGTGGAGGAAACGGCAGAGAAGAGCAAAGGAAAGTGGTTGCTAAATGGAGGATCGTGCTGTCATTTGTATTAAGGTGGTGACAGTGAAAGCATGAAAACAGTAATAGCTTTGGCTTCAGCTGTTCTGAGAGAGGTGCTGGGAGTCCTTTCACAGTAGTGCAAGGAGAATATGCTTTTCAATATTGTGCTCAACTGAGGCTCTTCAGAAAGCTGGTGAAACAATTAGCACAGCTGTTTGGTTTAAGGTTCTTTGCTGCTCTGCTGGACCTCTTGTCTAAACTGCAATACTTGGGCATGTTTCTTTCAGAGCACTTAGTCACAAATAAAAAAATATGAGCAACTCCTGGTAAAAGTGATCCTGTTTTTAAAGGACTCAGCTTGGTAGCAGAGAGCAGCTCATGATCTCAAGGTGGTCGGGCAGAAATTAGAGGGAATCAGTGATTTTTTTTTTTTAACCAGTTTTTTATTATGTTAATTTTTGTTGCAGTCTTACTCTGTAGTTAGTGAAGGAATTTGGGCTCTTCACATGGGATCCTACAGTGGAGTGTGTAATTTCCTGATTTTCTTGGACGTTTATGCTGACTGTGATAAGCAAAATTGCTTTCCATGAAAGCTTTCTTATGCTATTTTTATCTACTTTAATAATAACTTCTGCAGGTATTTCTGCATTCTTTACTGTGTGACATTTATCAGTGATTTTTTTCTCCTGTTTCGTCTCAACAAATGTCAAGGTTTCTATTAACTGTTGTATGTTTGGTCCAAGCCAAGAACATGACACAACAAACTGTGCTTCTCCCCCTAATTTCTGTAATGAAAAGAGGAAACCCAAAAAAAGATGCATAGACACAATGGTTTCACTGCAGATAAGAGAGGGTACCAAGATAATCTTTTTTAAAAATCATCTGTTCGCCAAACCAAAATTACTGTTGAGAACCAGCATGCTTTCAATGAGCTGAACAACAGCATTAATAATTGCAGTTTTAGTGCCATTAATGTGAATGGCAGCAGACCTCCAGTTAACCCCTCTTCCTCCCACCCAGTGTTTTGTCTACTAATGGGGGAAATAGGTAAGGCATGATGTATTAGTGGAGAGTTACTGAAATCAGCCTCAGTCCCCAGATACTTAAAAGTTGGATGGAATAAACTATCTGGCATGCAGTCTGCAGGAAGGCCTCAGAGGTAGCATGAAAAAAAGTCACTGTTAATGTTAAATTTTCAAAGGGTGTCCTTCAGCATTTCCACTTTCTTCTAATGGTGTGACTCTATTTTGAACGTAGCCCTGTGCAATGGAATGTCAGCAGTATGTGCTTCAGGGGAAACCTAGAGATACCTAAAAGGGAACTGATTCAGGTGGAGAATGCTGGTGGAGAATCGTGCATCCTGCAGGGGAGATGGAAATGATAGCCTTACTGCTTTTACTGTTAAAAATCCTCATGCTATTCCAATGGTAAGCATGGGCAGTAAAGTAGGAGGACTTCTATGTGCAGGTGGTGATATATCCCACCAGGGATTACTCTGGCAATTTTTAACCAGTGAGCATTTCAGCAGAGAACTTTGCCTTGTGAAGAGTTATTTTCTCCTTTTGACCCCTTTACATGCTCAGCTCTGCTAACCATTTGTTTGACTCAAATGTGTCTACTGTATAGATGTATGCATGTACAAGATCTTTGAAATAAACAGCATTAGGAAAAAAAGGATGTGGAAGTTCATCACATGTTATGGTGGATTATTGTGTGCTGTAGGAAGCTCTTCTAAATGCAGAGATGTGCATGTGCCAGATGAGCATAGAGAGCCAAGGCTCCTGGCTGCCTTCTGCCCTAGCTGGAGAGTGTTAGTGAGGGTTTCCCTGGAAGATTTCAGGAGGGGGTTGGTAGAAGTTGCTTTATGTAGTGAGTTCCTTGTGTAGCGAGTGTAGAGGTTTCAGAGAGTGCTGGTTAACTCCACCTTGGCACTCAGTGTTTCTTCACTTACAATCAAATCACCTGGCTCTTCTGGCAGACATGTGGAAGTGCTCTATAGGCCCACTGCTTACAGGCATCCCTTTGGTGCTGTCACCTTGTGATCAGGGCTTAAGTCTGCAACCATATTCACTGGCTCTGCATACTTTATATGACAGCTAGTACATAGGATGTGTTGTCAGCTCCCCGCTTTAGAATACAACAATCTTTGTAGTTATGCCCTTCTTTTCACCTCTTCAGCCAGCGATCTGGAACTGAGAACCATGTAAGCAGGGATGTCAGGTTTCTTCCATTGTCTTTCTGAAGTTTAGGTTTCCCTAGTTTCCCAAATTTTGCTCAGTATAGTTCTTTCTTGCCCATTTTCCACATGGGAGTTCTGCAGCTAAGGCAGGACTTTCTTTACCCTGCGGGAGAAGGAAAGATGTTCTCAAGGAAATGTTCTGCAGTCATTCCATTTGCAAGGTGTTAATGTTTACCCTTCTGTTAATTATAAAATTTGCTTAAATCTCATCTACGTTGGACAATGATTTGAGGAGTTCTACATTTGCCCTCAAGGAATGTTGTTCAGTAGCTGCTCAGGCTTTGGAGAATGGGACTTCGTAGAAAACGGGGAGATACTGGCATAGAGGTAAACTGCAAGGGCCTGAAGGTATGGAGGTTTATGTACTTGAAACCATGTCTGTGTTTTTTCTCCAATTACACCTGCTGAACTAGTAGAAGATGGATTCTCTTTGTCTTTACAGATCTTCCATGTGGTGTTTGGTGGTGGTGGGGTTGTTGGTGTGGCTTTTTTGTTAGTTTGTTTTGTGACAGGAGTGTGAGTCAAGTTGTAGGATCTTTGCCTTTTATCCTATTTGGTTCTGCTCATTATCTTTGTGTTACAGCCTGTTGCTAGTTCACCTTCAACCTGCCATTGGTGAAATGTCCAGTGACTTGGAAAAATACACTGAGAGAGTGGCTTTAGTAAGAGTTCAATTTTCTCTATCTGCTCTGTTCCCTGTGACCAAATGTAGAGCAAGGGCTGGAACAACTGCAAGGTTTTCCTAAAGGTCTGAGGCACAAGGAGCATTAAGGTAATGGAAAAGCACTTCAGCATTACCTTTCATTTTTTTCCCCTTCATTTAAATACAGGATAACTGAAATTGAAAGAAGATGCATGAAAAGAAGGATTTTTTCTTTCCTTCTTGTGTTTTAATGTTTTCCTTTTACTTGAATTAAATGGCTGTTGTTAATTCAGTTGGTGGTTAAACATCTGAAATTTCATGGCTAATTTAACACAATAATCCTTGCTAAAAAAACAAGTGCATCTGAGTCCTAAGTATCTCTGATAGTTTAGAAGTAACAGTTTTTGAAGTATTTCCAAACTTTGCCAAGTCCTTCATGCACAAAAACCCCAACTTATTGTCTGTGGATGCTTTTCACTTCAGTGTGGTCTGAAACGCACAGCTCTCTTTATTTTGCTTTTTACCTTCTTCAATGATGTAACTCCATCTGAAATGAAAAACCCATGTAGAGGAAAAAATATAATTGTCTATGCTCATTAATCCCCTGATTCTAATTGTACCCAGGGCAGCATAATTATAGCTTGAACTCCAGGCTGGCTGCACAGGTCTCATTGAATTTTAAAATATGTTTCTGACAAATGGTTTAAATTAGATTGAAGTGATGATGCTGTTGTTTTGTGGATCTAATCTTCACAGGCTATTTATCTGGGATGGTTTGTTTTTAAAAAATAAAAATAAAAAATGCAACTTCAAAATAAGTCTTTATCCCTGCAAAAAGTTGCTTGGAGAGCAGTCAGTGGTGTACTTTAAATATGCAGCAGTGGTGTTTCATATCGTGTTCTGAAAAGCTTGGAAGCGATATTTAACTTGTGTGCTCTTTTAGTAGCTCTGAAGTCTTAGGCTAATGATTCACATTCATATATTTTAAACTAATGCAGATTTATGGGACTTCAAACACAATGAGCCATATGCTTGCTTGAGCAGCAGAGCGTGGCGTGAATAAGACGATTGAAACACACTTGCCGAAGTGCCTGATGTGTGCTTTCTTGCACAAAAGAGAAAAGATCTGTGTGTTAAAATCTGTCACAATTTCAGGTCCTTAAAGGCTGCAGAGCACAGCTATCTAATCCTTAGCTCACTGAAACTGGTGAGGATTTTTTCTGTTGATGTTAAAACAAGAAGTAGAGCCTTATGCAAAATGAAGAGTAAAGAGCATGTTAAAACAAATCAGGCACAGAACTTGATCCTGTGTAATTAAAATTAGCAGAAAATGAAAGTTATCTCATTCCTTCCTGTAAAGAAATATTTTGGAGAAAGGATAAAAGGGCAATTAACTCTCAAGTTACACACTAAAAAACCAAAAAACAGGAAATATGGAGATGTGGGAGCATCCTGCACTCTGTGCTCCTATGTGAGCTGCTGCCCACCAGGTGCTGCTGAGTCTGTGAGGCTCATGAGGGACCAAAAAAGAGGAAGTCAGCTTCAAATTGCTTCCCAGCAGGAACTTTGCAGTAAAAGCTGAGCAGCTGCATTCTCCTTCTCCATCACTGTAACACTGCAGAAAAGGTGGAGAAGAGACTTTTTTCTTTAGATTACAAATCTCTACTTGCAGAGGAACAAAGCCTCTGAGGAGAGTGCTTTGGCAATTTGGTGCTGAAGCAACTCCTCTCTCATCTGCTGCTCAAGAGCAATCTATTTTTAGGTGGTTTGGATAAAATTATGTTCAGCCTCTGTCTTTGCCAGAGGATCAGAGTTTTTTGAAGACTTTGTGTAAGCACAGCAGCAAGGAGCATGTGTTTGCACCTGCGCTGAGAAATAAGGTGTTCTGGTACAGGGGGCTGTGTGTTATTCAGCAAGCTGCTTTCCCATGCACATAGAGTTCAGCTCTGTGAATCCCCTCATGAATCACCTTCTTGTTTGCTTTCTACTCTCCCTGATTAATTCTCTGGGTTCCTTGGTGCTCATGTTTGCAGTGGGAGGCTGTTCAGAATGCAGAATACCTCTCACTGAATACCCATTCCTTCTCTTATTTTCTACTTCTTTTATACCCTATGCCACCAGAAAAAGTGATCAGCAGCAGAAAGTTTTGCTCATGTGTTGTTTTTTTTTTTTTCAGATGGATGCAGCTCTCCATCTAATGCTCATCTCTGAGTACAGCTAGAATTAACACTTAAAGAAAACTTGATTTAAAAGAGAAAAAGCATCTTATTTAATTGGACCTCTTTTCTACTTCCTTGCTAGGGAACAGAGTCATTTGGTTACATCATTCTGAAAAAATGACTTTTTTTGATTAGTTGAATTATTTGTAATGACTTGGAGTGCATCACTTGCAATAAGAAATAATGAACATTTCAGTAGAGGGAGCAATAGCACCATGTCTGCTCTGTTTCTCTCAGTGGTGTTTCAGCTTTATGTTGCAGATATATAGAAAAGCAATTGTCTGCATGGAATAATGTGATCTCTTCTGTTGTAGTTTTCCTAATGATTCATGTCAATTATTAAAATAATACTTTTGTAAGAAGCAGTAAGTTTTGCTTAGGGATCTGTCTTAACATACAGCTGGACAAGCTGAGCAATAATACAATTTACACCCGAAAGAGATTTCATCTTTCAAGTGATACCTTAAGAATTATGCTGTTATTAAGAACTTTACAATATAATTAGCCTATTTGGTGCTTTCTTTTAAAAGCTTGGAGGGGTTAGAACCCTTTGTGTGTGCTACCTGTGGCTAACAAACCCTCCTAGTGTTGCTATGGAAATTGTGGGGTTGCAGTGTGCAAGTGCTGAATCCTCTACACACAAATGGGACTGAGAGGTGACAGCAGCTCAGCATCCCTTTGTTCAGCCATGTGAGCCTTAAGCAGGAGGCAGAACAAGTAGGAAACGGTTTGGGAGAAGGCATCTTAATTCAGGAAGTATCTGAAGATTTCTGCTCAGTATGCCGTGCCATACAGTGATGCACATCAGCTTTCCTTGAGTGGATTTAACTGCATGTCAAAAAATATCGGTGCTATTACTGGGCAACCTGTTTTCATCAATTCTTTGGGTGATCAGTTGAAATGCTTCTGTTCTCCAGAAATCTATCTAAATGCTGGTCTGAGTTACAATTTCTTCACCATCTTTACTTCAGGGAATTACAGGAAGGGTATTTCTCAGTGGGCTGGGATTTCTAAATAGGCCATGGGTCCTGCAACACACTGTGGTGGCTTATGTAGGGTAGAGATGTGACATCCTGGGAGGCTGAGAGACTAGATCTTAAATGGCAGGAGAATAGTTAGAAAATGGCCTGAGAATTACAAAGGAATTAATTTGAATTTCTCCACCGTAAAACTGAAAAGAAAAGTAAAAAATAGGCAAACTTGTAGCTTTCTTATGGGGAGCCTTTGAATTTTGAGGGAGTAGTTTATTCCTGAAAATGTAATACTGAGATTGAAACTTCCCAGTGAGTTCTGCTGTTGGAGCTGCGAACTCTTTCAAACCAGGCTTTGTGTGCAGGTATGGTCTAGAAGGTACATGGCAGGGTAAGGTTCTGATCCTAGTGCAGGCTCTCTGTAAGCAAGAGGCATTTTAGACAAAAAATGTAAGAATAGACCTTTTCTCTGGTGGTCACTGACAATGAAGAAATTCTGATCTCCAGAGTGCTGCCTTTATGAAATCACTCTCCTTACAAGAAATTCAGCTCATAATCTCTTTGGAAGGTGATTAGAGGAAACAAAACAGGCTCACACAGCTCAGTGAATGATGGAACTGTCAACACATTGTCATGTATTGTACCTGACTCATTTTAAAAGCCAAATCAGACCTGTGTAAATGGCTCCCATTCCTGGTGTTATTTAAATAGAATATCATTGATTTTGTTTGATTTAACTTGGCAATCATGCCATCATACTGGTGTCACTTCCATTTTCTTGCTAAGGGCTGCTCATCAACAATTCACAGCAGTGTCCCCTCAGTTCACTTTGACAATCCAGCATTACCCCCATACCTGAGCCCTAACTTGTCTCATTCTGCTATTACAACATCCTGGTGATACAACCATGGAAACATTGTTTTGTCTCCATAACCTTGTTATAATTACATCATAAAGTCTTGAAGTAATTAGTGTTACAGTAATACACTGAAAGAAGACATGATAGATGCATGTAGTCCATACTGTAGCATTTGATGAGATTGTACTGAAGTTTGTTTGTATATCTCTGAAGAATGGTAGTTCCTAATAAATGCTTACATGCTAATTAGTAATTTCAGCTAATTTCAACCCAGTTCCTACCTTGCCATAAGCAATTGTCTGTTTCTGTGTAAACTCAAAAAGAATTGGAAACTGAAGCTATTTTTAACCCAGAAGGTGACTAGAAAGTTTGCAATCTATGAACCAGTTAATTCTCCTCTTCTCCTTACCAATCTATGAGCATCTTTATAAACTGGAATGAGGGATCTTTGCTTTCCTTTGAGGCAGAGAAGTATCCCTATAACCATTTTACTGAAGTACAAAAGAGAGACACAAATCTGTGAATAGCCTGTGGTCATTTTACAAATCCAGAGCAGAGTTGTTACAAGAACCAGAGACTGCAGTGTATATGTAAGAACTTGTTCATGAATACGTGCAGTCACTCTTGTATATCAAAATCATCCAAAGGCTTTAAATGTGAAGAAAAGGTAGTATTTGAAATCATACAAATGGCAGAATATCTTTAGGGCAAAAAGCTCCAACTTTTTGTGTTCATTTTCAGTACACTGACCCTAACCAGTGCTACCCTGCAGTCAGTGTATCTGGAAGGCACAGAGGAGCACAGGACTGGAAGAGACCTTCAGGATCATCAGACCTGTCACGACTGCTGACAGCTGTGGCACAGGGTTGTTTGGTCAAACCCCAGCTGCTCTTTTAGTTTAGATATTTTTTCTTAAGGTAGTAAAGAAGATGGTGGGAAAGTGGGGCTTCTAAAACATAGGTAGAAAACTGCCAATCACAGGGAAACAGAAGGTTTTGCTCTAAAGAATCAGAATCTGCTAATGAGTCAAATCCTGTTCTTCTCTGCCTGAAATCTGGAAGAAAGTAAAGGGCAATTTTGTTGTAGCTGAGAGTACTTCCAAAATGAGTGAAGAATTGACTGTACTGGAGCTTCATCTGTCTTTCTATTGATTTCTATGCAACTTCTAGTGGTGCTCTGAAGGCATGTGCTTGTGTGTGTTGGGATGGTGGCCAGAGGGCTATGTCTGTTGAGCAGCCTCAGCTGGAGGTTTCTGAAATGATTTTGTCCATAAATTCCTTGGAGGCTGCAGACAACCCTTCCCCCCTGGGAGGGAGACTATGGAGTTCTGTTAGTTGAAAGCTCACAGCAGATTTGAGTCAGTAGCTCTTCTGCCTGATGTTAGTGTCTAAAAATGTCCACCCACACTGCTACAGACAGAGTTGCAGCATAGCAAGTAGGCAACTCCAGGCCTTGACAAGGTGCAGCAGATACAATCATTTCATTAGGGAATTCTTAAAAGTGGTTCTCAGGGGCTTTGGCACTTCTACAAAATTGTAATGGCACTGGAATGCCTAATTTCACTGGGCTCTTGGCATAGTTCCAGCATAGTGATGGCTCCCTTCCCTCCTCTCTTCCTTCTCACTTGTTTCCCCACCCAGCCTCACAGGAGATGGCAGGAGCTCCCAGCAGGGAGGACGAGCTGTGAGCACACAGTGTCAGCCTCATGCTTCTCTTCCCTGGTCCAATGAGGACTGAAGCACAGGCAGTGCTGATGCAGCGGGGAATTCAGCTCCCACGCACCGGAAGGTTTGGAAGCATCAAGCTCTATTTTAAGTGTGTGCTGTTTTGTTAGCATACCATAAACCACAGAAAGTGTTATGAGCCTGAGGGGGGAAAAAAAAAGCTTTGTGCCCCTGGCAAGGTTGAAAAGCCAGCTAGCTTTCCTTTCCTTCAGGGAGCTATGTTGGAGTATACTCCTTTTTTCTAATACTTTTGGAGTTTTGTTTCTTGCACCACTAAATGCATCACAGCAAAAGCCAATTCAACAGTAAGAATAAGCACTTTGTAGTGTATATACCTTTCAATACACTTCACAATGACCTAGAAGATGAATTGAACAATGAGATGGTGAAACTAAGCAAGAAGCCGTAGAAGACTGGGAAAATATCTGGAAGGATTTAATAAAGCTGGGTGATAAACATGTGAAAATCATGAAAATGCATTGGGGAAAAAAATTTCTTGCTCATGTGCAATGATGGATTCTGAATTAGCTGCAACTTCTCAAATGAAAAGACTTGCTGTTATCATGAGTAGTGCAAGGTCTAATATATGATGCAGAAGAAAGCAGTGAGAACCTGGAGCACATTAATAATGGCTAGAGGACTGAATTTCTGTACAGTGCATCTTCCCGAAACTACTAAAATGCAACAACTGTTGCATTTAATTTAAATAAGAGAAACTGCTCCTGACTAAACTTCCTAAGATTAGTACCAGTTTCACAATCTAAATGGGTAATGAGTTGTGCTGGTCACAGTAGAAAACCTCTTTAGTAAATTAGAGAAAAGAATAGCCACTAGGAAAATTGTTTAGTAGAGATTTTGTCTTCATTGCCAAAATCAGTTATAATTTGGTTCCTTTGCATTAGGAAAAAAGTGTGTGAAACCATCCTTTGCTTTGAGTGGAGAATAATCAACACCAAAGTTTTTGTTTATATACATGTATGTAAAGAGAGCAGGAAGGCTGGCCTTGGTAAGAGATTAAAATGAAAGGATTAAAATGCCATTGTATGGAAATAAATATGAATTCATGGGTTTCAAATGCATGAATGATAATAACAACTGCAATGTTTACCTCTGTTGCCTAGGAAAACCATGCATGTTTACAGTATCAACATTTGAATCTTAAATTCATTTATGATGTTATGCCATTCCATTTTATAACAGTTGATGATTTTTATCTTTGAGATGAAAGCTTTGCCCTGCAGAGGCTCACCATCAGATATTTAGTACTTGCAGAACATTAGACTTGGAGCAGGTTTGGCTGCTTTTTTGGGTGTCACTTCTGTGATCAAATGGGGACAAGTGTGACTGTGTCCCAGAGGCAGTACCTGCAGTGCTGGCTGGGAGCAGTAACCAGGAGCTGGAAGGGGGGAGCGTGTGCCTCTTGAGCACCAAAATACTTCACTGGAACTTTGACTCTTCATAAATATGAATGTGGAATTCACCTCTGTGCAAAGGAGTAGCCAAGACTCCTCACAGGAGCAAAATTCACCCTGAAGCAGTGTGTCATTAAGCTGAAGAACTAAAAATGTATCACAGAACCATAATGAATTTAGGCTTTCCCTGTAGGTAACAATATACCGCTGCCCTGTTGCAGATAGGTTAATTATTATTTAGTGGCGTAATTGTTATCTGAAAGGTCATATTTCATTGCACAAAGAAACCTTGGAAATGAAACTAAGTTTCCTTACTCCCAATATTTGTTTCTACGTTAGTATGTATTCGTTGTTCTGGTTTTGGCACTGGAGTGTTTTTTCTTTGGAGTACAAGAGCGAATATTGCTGGGCGCGTGCTGCATGGACACAGGCTTAGAGTATTTCCAGTAGCAACAACTGGACAGGCACTCTGTATTTGTTTCACTTTCAGGATGCTTGGCTTGTCTTTAACAACCATTTGTTTAAAAAAGAAAAGAAAACGAAACAACAAAAAACACTTCTCTTAAAAGCAAAAAACATCATTTTCAGATAGAGGGTCTAAATGTCACGTTTTGAAAGCAGCACATTCTGAATTCTTTCTCCCTAATTCTGGCAGAAGTGCTTCAGTCGCTCTTGCCAAAACTGTGTGTTACAGCAAATTTATTAGATGTTAAAAACTGATATTAGCCCAATTTTACCTTGCACTGAAACAACAGAGGTTCCCCAGCTTTCTCTTTCTGGTTATTCATTTGGAATCCTGAGCTCCCTACTACTGCCCACACAGTCTACTCAAGCAATGAAGTCCCAG
This sequence comes from Lagopus leucura, assembly GCF_019238085.1. Taxonomy (NCBI): domain Eukaryota; kingdom Metazoa; phylum Chordata; class Aves; order Galliformes; family Phasianidae; genus Lagopus; species Lagopus leucura. The sequence goes on along the minus strand of NW_024962273.1, from coordinate 9,420,042 downwards.
TGAAATAAGTTATGTCTTGTCTAATCACTGAGAGAATAATGCATATGAAGGCCTTTGTAAATGTCTGTATGTGTTATACAGTAGATCTGCTGGTCTTAGAATCATAGAATCACAAGGTTGGAAACGACCTATAAGATCATCCAGTCCAACCGTCTCCTCATCACCATTGCCACCACTAGTACTAAACCAGTATTAACTTGTCTTTTGGCAAGTTAAAAACATGTTCTTCCAGTACCAGTGAGAACTGGGCCAAAGATGCTGGATTTCGGTATCCAGGTGACCCATGGCCTCTGGCTTGGGCTCTTTGCAACTCTTGATCATGAGCTGTCTAGAAATGTCTGTGAAATAAAGTTTGTTAAAATAGTCTAGTGCAGATTTGGTCTTTTCCAGATATTCACCAGAGCACAAGGAAGAGCTGATATTACATAGCTAAATAGAGGAAAATGGTTGGTACTTTTGTACAGTGGTTGAAGCTGCTAGATTCGTGGTATCAGCCATAGTGAGCTTCCTTCTTAGCACATATCAGTGCTTCTAAACAGATCCAGATGACCACTGAAGGTTTACCCTTTGAAGGAATGGAGTACTCCAGCTCCAGCAGCTGCGAGGCATTATGTTTTCAAAGATGCTCAGAATCTTGTGTGGTCCTTAAGAATTTATAGCTCAGCTTCTCTGGAGGTAATTTTGATACCAGCTTCTATCAGTCTGACAGGCTGGGCTACAGAAATACCTACTCTGAGGAGAGCTCTTCTGCTGCAGAAAGCAGCATCTTTTGTCATGTAACTGAGCTCCCTCTTGGAGGAAGTCCCACCATGGTTAGGAACAGCGCTGTTTTGAAACTAATAACTTCAGATACTGCCTTGCACGTTCTTTGAAGTAGTATCATCTGGGACTTCCTATGAGGATCCTTATTTTATCCTTTTAAATCTAAAAACTCCAGACCTGTACTTCTGTCTGACTCTTAGTCCCATTGATACTGGAACTGAAAATACAAAGTGGCAATTTAGATGGAAACTCCAAATGATACAAAGGATTTTGGGCCTCTTTATAGTAATGAGGGTCCTCCTTGGATCTTTTGTCACTGAAGCACCTTTTCTAAGGTGAAAAACACTCGTATCTGCAGTTGGCGGAACTGGAACAAAGCTCATCTGGAATTGCCAGTATAGCATAAGCATTCATCATTTCTGTCTGTCTGCTAAGGCCTCTCTGTGAATCATGAAAATCCATTCTTGACTTTTAATGTATGGCGAGTGCAGGGTACCTCAGACAAGATGTGGTGGCAGCAGAGACCTATGTTTGGGTTCCAGAGCTAAGCCAGGCTCTGAGCTGTGTGAGGAGCAGTGAAGTGTAGGGCATGTGATTGTTTGAATGGGGTGGGAGGCTGGGAAGCATGAGGATGTGTCTGATTGGATAAATCTTCCATTTTACTTGCTAATTAGTCTTTGGTTGCATGCACTTCTTTTGTGCTCCCAATATCCACACACCTTCCCTCCTTTGCACTTGCCTGGTAGCAAGCAGTACCAGAGGAAGCTGGAGCTGCTCCACATCCTTGTGACCTTCTGTTTATAGGCAGCAGGGAAAGAAGACCTGCTAATAGGCAAAAAAAGCAAAAACCAAAAGGACAGCTAATGAAGGAAAACACCTGGAAACTCTCTAGTCGTAGCTTTGAGGCACGCTGCAAAGAGATTTGGGAAAGTGGTAGAATAAGAGTTTTGCTTAGCAAGACTCTTAGGGCTCTCAGCCGAAAAGTAGTTATTAGAAAGCAGGGAGACACTGAGCAACTGACCCCTGCTCCTGGTGTCAGGAAGTGTTATTACTGCCCATGAGATTCAATGAAAAAAAAAAACCAAACAAGCAGGCGCTTGGAGTAGTGGGTGTAAAAAGTGAAATAAGTGCAGTGCATCAGTGGGCCTCAGTAATTTACTAATTGCAGCTTTCAGTAACATTAGTTGTTTTAAAAAAAAAGTTACAACTGAGGGAAATCTTGTGACAGTTACTCACACGGCCGTCTGTAGATAAGACTTATCTAAATATAAAACAAAACAATACTGTGATGTTCATCTTTAAAAAATGACACAAAACAAGCTCTCATTTGATTAGAAGCCTTACTTATGTGTGCAATTCAGGGTGCGGCCTGGTATTGGGAATGTCACCAACTAATTGTTCAGTGCTACAAACACTGCGTGGTGCTGAGCAGGATGCTGCCTCCTGATGGAGGGTCTGTATGGATTGCTGGCAAGATGTATGAGGGCTTTATAGAGCAGTTTGTAGTAAGCTAGGCCACAGGATTATAGTGGGATGTCAGTGATGACACCACCTGATTCAATGGAAAGGTCTAGTCTCAGATTCAATCATTTATTTTTTAACTTCTAATAGAAACTAAACTGAGCTCACATTGTTTAAGTTTTTGCATGCACAACAACAGGGAGAAACTTTTCTTTCTCACACTAATTTGTACTGGTGAAATGGAAAGCAGGTTAGTATTTATGTCCAGCCATGTGTGAAATCAGTATCCTACAAATGCTCTGAAATGAATGCTTGTGGTAATAAAGAAGTAGTCACTGTTTAATTTTAATGCATGCTTCACCTTAAAATTGGTTTTCTGAATAGCTGCTATGTGCATTTAAAATTCTTCCTAAAACACTGCAATATTTAATACTTCCTTTTTCTGGTCTAGCTCTGTAACTCTTTCTGCAATGGGCAGAGCTTGCCTAGGAGGTTGCAAGGAGTTTAGAAGCTCCTGGTAAATCAGTACTTATCGGTATCATTAAGAATCTGACCAAACTGCAAAGTTGAGATGAAAAGTTTGCAGGAAATTTCGTTAGAACAAAATGTACCAGCTTAATAGTGCTGAAGACTGAAGTTCTTTGTGTACATAAAAACAGAGCATAGACCTGGTCAATGCAAGCTTCTCTTGTCCTTCTGTAGCAAATGGTTGAAGAGTACCACCTTTGTAATTAGATGGTTTTTTTTGCAGTAGTTAATAAAAACAAGCAATTCATTTACCAACTGTAACAAAACAGCTATTGGGGAAAAAAGGCTTTTCAGTCACTGCCAACTCTTTCCAGATTCCTATCTGGAAACTCAGAGAAAGACCTGCACACTTCTCAGACACATCAGTTGTTCTGTTGCTCCGCATTCAGCTTAAGCTTTTATGGCCAGAGAGGCAAATGCACTTTTGTGCTTTATGGAAGAAGCACATTTGTTTGTCTGCTAATACCGGCAAACCTTTGCACTGCCACAGTGCTAAAGCTATTATTTAGTTCTAAAATTGTCTTACTAATTGCCATCACTGTTCTAGATGGGGTAGTGTTTCTGGAGAGGAGTGATTAATGTTCTGCTTTCTGCGCAAGCTCAGGGAAACTGGTGGTGTCTGGAAGTGGGAGATTAGGTGGCAACTCCATAGACGTTCCCGCTTCTGTTCTGGAGGATAACAGTAGCAGGGATGATGCTGGAACAAGCACTTTGGTGTGGGATTAGAGCTTGCTCTTTTCTTGCTCATACAGCTGTTCCACATCAGAGCAAAGGGTCAAGCTAACTGTCAGGTGTAAATGTGTCTGTGAGTGCTGCAAAGCCAACCCTGGTGTGCACAGAAATAATCTTTGGCATATATGTGGGTGCTTGAGTCTAACAATATGAAGCATGCCTCATGCTCCTCCATGCTGCCCTACAGGCTTCTCTGCACGCGGTGCTTCTGGGTGCTTGTGAGTTTTCCCTCGCAACATTCCTGGTAGGCTGGAATATGAATGGGAACTCCCCCTCCCAACCCCAGATTCAGCCCAATTTAGGAGCATAGTAATTTCAACTCTAATACTGAAACACAGGGCTGAACAGGTCTCTGGGTGTGAGAAATTTTTCTCACATACCCCAGTATGTAGCTGCAAATAACTTATTAATGAGGCAGCCTTAGGTGCTTTTAAGACTTACATTTTCCTACTCTGCTGTTCAGGTTTCTCTTTGATCCTACCCATTAACACTTTGTATTTATACAGTGCTGGGACACTGAAAGGGAGGGACTTTCTGCACATCTAACAGTCTCTGCAGCATCTTGCAGACTGCAGCTTATCTGCTGAGCCTGGCAGGATGGTTTTTCTCCTGTCTCTTTCTGAACAGGAACTCAGGAATGAGAACACATGTACTGTGTGAAACACTGTTTGACCAATCCTTTGTGTGGGACACCCACACTGCATGTGCTTTCTCTTGCTGCTGTTCCCAGCAGTACAGCTGTCTTACAGCCTTCGAACATATTTCTTCTCCCTTGGATCCAATGTCTTGGAAAAACAAATTTGATTGATTTCTTGCTCAAATACTTTCCCCTCCTATCCTGTAATTAACTTGCTTGTGGGGTCTAGCTAAATCTGCTTTATCTTAGGTGCCATCTATAGTTGTCCTGTTGCAAAACTTGACTGTAGTAGAGGATTTAAACCAAATGCCTTTGTGATAGTTTCTGCTATTTGAGCAGCTTTAAGGGTCATCACAAATAAGAATATTCTTACCTAGTAAACTTGTTGTTCAGTGTGGATTGAGACATTTCTCAAGCAGAGCTATGCAAAAGATTAAAGCAGTGTCTATTAATGGAAGTCATAAGTTTTGGCTTATGTAACCCTACAGGGTAGTGTGTTTTTTTGTTTCATATTGCAAGGAAACTGGAGGTGCCTTCAGCATTGTATCTAAACAGTGAAGTATACACTGCAGAAAGAATTTCATTCTATATTTAACAGCTTCTTTGAATAACAAAAATCATGAACGTGCTTCTGAGACTTGAAGTCATGGTGGCTCCTGGTTGTTGATATTTTACAGTGACAGCCTTGCTCTGCTCACAATGTTAATGAAAATAGTAGCTCACTTGATGTCTGGGTTTGCACCAAAACTTACAGGTATGTGTGTTCCCTGTGCTGCATTGCCATGTGCTACAAAAGGTGTGCACAAAGTGTGGATGCAGCACTGTTGCTTCAATGATAATACTCTGAAAATAGTGAATATATAGTGCAAGGCTATCCTGGCCAGTGGAGCTGCAAGCATAGAAGTACAAACATGCTGTGCCTACTACAAAAGATAGCAATAAAAAATGCATGGCTTGGTCCTGATTTACTTTAGTGAAACTGGATGCAAAAAACCCAAACACTGCAACCGATTTATTCTTTAAAAAGTAGAAATTCCCATTTGTTTCAAAGCATGTGAGAGAACTGGGGTCATTCTTGTTCTAATTATTCTCTATGAAAAAAAAAAAAAAACACCAAAAAACAACAAACTGTTTGCAGAAACAAAATTGTATGATTAAATATAAGTGCTGTAACTGGTTTAATCATTAACAAGGAATCTGTGTAGTTATCAGGATGGTAGGTCAATTAAACAAACTCCTCTCCATCCCTCAACATTTTCTAATGTGTTTGGTTGTGGGTTATGCAGATAAGAATGTTTTTTGCACCCTCTACAATTTCTTCAGTTGACATCACAGGTCATGCCTGCATGGTTCATAATGAATGGGGAATATACATTTTTCTGTCATTTATATCATTAATTTCCTTTGCTGGATGATGCCAAACCTTCCCTGCTGTGCGTAACTCCTGTCTAGCTGCTAAGGATGCTCCTGGAGGAGGAACACCTTGACTCTAAACCCCGCCACATTGTACCAAACAGTTCCTCCCAGCTATCAAGGTTGTAGCTCGTGCTTATGCATCTGTCAGCATTAAGAGTTTGGGGACAAGGCCACGTGTTGTGAATATTTGGTGATGGGGTCTTGAGATGGGACTTAAAATGATGCTGTTTGTTTAGACCTTGAGGTAAGGCTTTTCTGCAGTGTGGTGTGGGAGAAAGAAAGGGTGAGTGCTCACTGTAGAAGTCTGATGCTTGAAAAATGGACTGTGTTGATGTTTTCTGCAGCTAGGTGTGAAATGACCCTTTTTATCTGTAAGCATAAAAAGGTAAAAAGCTGTGCTTAAAAGCAGCTGGAGTTTGGCTTGGGAAATGGGCAGTAGGTCAGGGGAGGAATAAAGCAACTAGAGGGAAATTATATGCTAGAACACTACAGAGTGCTTGCTCCTGTTTCTGTATCCCCCAGGCCTGCAGTACAGTCTGCTTTTCAGTTCTGTTTCAATTCCAGTTAGTAAGGCCAGAGAAGATGCAACTGGGAGGCCTGTGCTCAGCCTGCCTGGTCAATGCCATTTCAATACTTGTTTCTCTAGGGAAAGTTTTGGCCCTTTTATCAAGTACAATGCATCAGTGGGCACACATCCAAACCCAGCCTTCTGCTACCCTCTATTGGGAAGAGATGAGATGAAGGAAACCCATAGTCTGAAATTCTCTGGGATGTTCCGCCAGCCTCAGCTTCTAACCTGCAGACAGGGGGAGATCTGATCCAAGCAGTGTCACTCACAGCCAATTGATTCTGAGATTTCTCCTGTTACGAGTATTTTTTTGTCTGGAGACACTCCAGCCTGACGCGTAGCTTTTGTGCTGCGTTCCAACCAGTCCCTCTGGGGTGACCCAGAGATGTTTTGCCCTTGTGTACAGCTTGCTTCTTCTCATGCACCTACAGAGTTTCTTTAAACATCACTGACAAAGGAGCAGCTACTGGACAAAATCCCTATGGGGACAGGAGGGTTCTGGGGATGTTGGGACCTGCTGCTGGCAAAGGGGGACTCTTTGTCTTCAGATAGAAGACAGTGTTTTGCAGCAAAGATGGGTTATTTAAGTGGAACACATCCCAGGGGGTGCCAGCTCCACCAGCTGTTCCCTCTTACTTGTGGCAGAGGTAACAGATGACCTGTGGGGTGTGCAAGTAAACCTCTGCTATACAGTGGTGCTTTGAATTGATGGAACGGCAGCACTGCTCGCTAAGCAGGCTGCAGGTTTTGATGCTGTTGCATGATTGCTGGGGAATGAGAAGCTGGTGAGACTTCAAATAGGTGGATGGGAGAAGAAAGGAAAGTGCCCAAATGGCAAATACCTGTCTTTCTGTCTATCTGTGCTTGAAATCTTGATAGCTGGGCTTAGGGAATAATGTTTAACACAGCTGCTAACGGAGTGCAAACAGGCGTTCCTCATAGTGCTCCTTCTGAGACAACAATTGTTGTCCCAAATCACAAATACTGGAGCTACAGCAGAGAAATAGAATCATTTAAATAGCTGAATCAATGTCTGAGCTGGGAGCAGGATGGTGCTTCTTCAAACTCCTTTTTTGCTCTCTACCCTACAGCCCTCTGGGATTGTAAAGAGTAAAACATAGAGGTGTACCTGCAACAGCATGCAGTTTCACTGATCATTTCCAAAGCCATTGTGCTCACAGCCCGTGAAGAGTAAGGAGGGAGGAAGAAAAAAAATAAAGGGAGAGTTTCCCTATAGCCATCCTAGCGATTACTTTGAGTCCCCGACTACCTGCCCAGCTGACAGCCGCATGCCGTACCCCGCGGTTATTCATCCGAGGGGAGACATGGCAGCGTGATGCACAGACATATGGCTGCGGAGCGCACAGGGGCAGGCTATAATAACAACAACAACAACAAAACAAGGCTCCATCTGGGGCGTCCGAGCCCGCACCTGTGTCCGCCCCAGCCGGCCCGGTGCGCGCTGCTGCGCGGAGCGACCGCGCCCCGCGGAGAGGCTGCCCCTGCGGGCTCCGCGCCCGGCCCGGCTCAGGAAGCGCCGGTAGGGAAGCAGCGGGGGCGGCTGCCGGGGGCCGGGCCGGGTTGGCAGCGCGGCGAGGGGCAGCGCGGCGGCGGCGGCGGGGGGGGGAGCACGGAGCGGAACAATAGCGGGCGGAGGGGAGGGGGCCGGCGGCGTCGGGGCTCGGCACCCCGCCCCGGGCAGCCCAGCCCAGCCTAGCGCAGCCTGCGGGCAGCGCAGCTCAGCCCAGCCCCGGGGCAGCCGCCCCGCAGGCAGCGCGGAAGGGATGATGAGCCGGGCGGCGCTCGGCTGGGCTCGCTGCTAAACGCGCCTCCATCCCTCCCTCCCTTTTCTTTTCACTCCCTCCCTCTTTTTCTCTCTGTCTCGGCTCTCCTCCTCCCTAACTCACTGGATATTACCAGCCGCCGGGCTCGCCGCCTTCTCTTCCCCAGCCATGAATCCCACCGAAGGGGCGGCGGAGGAAGGCGCTGTCCCCGACTCGGAGGTGGATGCTTTCTTCCGAACAGGTAGAGGAGCCGCGGGGGAGGAAGGGGCCGGGGCAAGCGCCGGGCCCTGCCTCTGCCGCGGGATGTGGGCTGGCGGCGTTGCGGGCACCGGCGGCTACGGAGCCTCGGGGGGTTGATGTGAGGGGGGTTCCCCGCCCTTCTTTTTGCTTTGTCCGCCGCAGATCTCTCGTCTCGGCTTGCCCGGGCCCTCTCCCGCCCCCGGGAGGATGCTGCTACTGCGGAGCCGCCGCACGGGGCTGCCCTCCTACCACTGGCCAGGGCGGGAGGGGACCGGCTGGGCTCCCGCCCCCGGCAGGCACAAAAGCTCCGCGGGGATGCTCGAAGCGAGCCGCGTAACGGAGCCCCAGGGCTGGGCTTAGCCCCGAGCGACGGCAGCCACCCGGGAACCGGCCGTTTCGGGAACGCGGAGCCGGCCGTCTGCCCGGCATGGCTCGGATCCCTCCTGCCGCCCTCGGGTGGACGACTACGGCGAGGGAGCCTCGGGCAGAGCTCGCCCGTTGCTCCCCGGGGATGCTGAGCTCGCCAAATGTTTCAAGGATATGTGAGAGTGCGTTCCGCCCTTCGCTTTCAGAGGATGCTGAAGTGGAGCAGAAGGGTCGCTGGGCTGCGGCGGAGCAGGGAGGGGGCCTTCGTTAGTGATGCAGCGATTAGTTAAATGCTCTGGGCGATGGGGACGTGCTGCGTCGCTCACTCGTGGTGTGGTAGCCCTCAGCTTTGAAACACGGGTTTACACAGGATCAACACCTCTACTGAAACAACTTGTGGTCAGCACTCCCCCGACAGAATCAGAATCTCGAGAAAGTATTACAGGATCCTTGGTAGATTTTTAATTAAAAATTGTAAAGGATTAAGTGCTTGTTTCATAAGGGGATTGACCCTTGGGGGGTGAAGGCTGACACTTATTGGCACAGCTGTTTGTCAAGACTTTGCTTTTCAGCTGTTTTCTTCCATCTACCTGCTCATTAGCTACAGAGTGATTTGAGATCCAGTTACAAAAAACAACAACAACAACAAAACCACCTGAACAATTATGTAATCACCAAAACTTTAAAGTAGTTAAATCCTGAATGCTGCAGCAGCTCCCTGCGTGCCCCATCTGTGTGAAAAGCCTTTGGTCTAGGGGATAGCTGTAACCAGGTCTGGCTGTATGTATCTTGTGATCCACAAGCCATTAAGTCATAGGTATTTGCCTGTTGATAGCTCACCTGGTTACAAGCTCATTTCCCAAGCCTCCACAACATCAGCGTTTGTGGGCAACTAAAGACTTGTTTTAGAAAACCAAAAAACACAAGAAACAAAAGAAAAATTGTGTTGACTTTCTTTTTAAGGGTCTCCTCACCTTTTCTCCCCTTCTTGCTTCAAGTTAATTCATTTCCCTGTGACACTGCCTCCTCAGTGTAAGCATGTTAACAGAATTGAATTTGGAGAGAGCCAGGTCTGTCTAGCTTGTATGAAAAAAGCATTTCTGAAATGAGGAATAGACACAGAGAATTGTGTGCTGAGGCATTTCTTCCACTTTGCCTTCTCCACCAGCAATTTCACCTGTAGATCCACAGATATGCTGCTGCCTGCTTTGGTCTCTTGATGTTTCTGGAGGAAACAAAACCACAGAAATAGGGGTTTGGAGGGGATGCCAAGTCCTTGTGCCAAAGCATGTATGTATAGACCGTTCCTGTTGGTTGGCTTGTCTAATTTGAAAAGCTTTGGTGAAGGAGCTCACAGAATTCTTGTTTCTGTACTGCTAATGTAGCATTTTGCATGCAAAAGGTGACATGGCAAAATCTTAGTAACTCATTTTGGTTGTCAGGCGTTACAATGACCAGGCAACCCACTGAGAAATGGGGAGAAAGCAAATGATAGTAGGCGTGGCTCACGTTGGTTTTCTGCACTGTTGGTGTACTGTTTGCTTCTTGAGGCTGTGCTGGAGCTGGGCTTGGTCTCGCTGGGTGGCAGGAGATCAGAAACTGAGGGGCTTCAGAGGGAAGCTGCGGACAGATGCTGCTGACTCTTCTGTTCCTCTTTTCCCCATCAGTGACTGAACAAGGACTGGGAGGGAGATGGAGTCTGGTTTGTCATAACTGCAAAGACTTGCATAAGCTCAGCAGTCTTTTTTACTCTGTGTGAGCATTTTTCTTTTTCTTCTTGTGTGCTGACTTGTATTCTGGATTTGTCAAGCATAACCATGGTGTCTTTCGTGCCTTTAGTCATCCGCAGCAAATAAAATATGAACCTACGTGGTTTAAAGAGTAGCTGTTTCACCAGCATAAACTCTTCCTGAATTCGCTGCTAATACACGGCAAAGCACGAACTCATTGCTTTCAGTGAAAAAATGAACTCCAATAGGCTAACATCTCACTTGGAGGCTTTTAGCAAGCAGACAGTCTGTGCTGGAGCCAGGAGGATCAATTTCTGCCTGGGACCAGCAGGGCTGCTGCTGGCAATGGCGCTGTGGTCAAGTGTTGCACCAGCAGCACCCAAAACTGGACAGTGAGGTCCCTTAGTGATTCTAACATGCTAGAAACAGCATGTCTCTGAACTGTATGTGGAACATAAAAGTGAGGGAATTAACGCAGGATAATAAAGGCAGATCTGTTCTGGAGCATGTATGGGTGAGAGGTAGGAATGACTTCAAGAGAAGCATGGATTTAACACTTGTGTGGTTGATGCTGAAATGTAGTTAAGCATTCCTAGAGACACAAAGGACTAGTCTAATTTTTACCATCGCATATCTGCAAGGAGGAATTCTGTCTTTTAGAGAATTGCTCCTATGTAACTGGGATACATTACACCAGGCAGAGGGACCTTAAGGGCAGAAATGAGGATTGCAACCTCCAGCTCAGATTTCCAGGATAACAGAGGCTGCTGGATCAAAGCAGCAATTTCTGCACTGAGTCTATCACTTCTGTTTGAGCTCATGTTTGAGTAAGAAACTAAATCTGTGCCTAGATATATCTTACTAAGTTTCTTATGTCTATTTTGGTGACAGATAATGAAATATGAGCAAGTTCTCTAGAGCTCTCAGCTGTCTATATTAAATGTGACTGAGAATTTCATGTTGCACAGAACTGAATCCAAATATCTGTTGTTTCAAACATAAAGTAGGTCTCTTTGTATCTGTACAAATGGCAGACATTCTTTGGTTATAGACATGGGGGGAAAGCTTTGTCTTTGTGCCTAAGCTGCAGGAATTTCTGCAGTGTGGTTTGGAAGCAGAGATCCAGCATATAAGAAAATCCTTTTCCAATGTATTAAAGATTTATAGAGGTCATTGTCAGAACAACTTAGCGAGCTACTGATTACTGAAGGGTTAATCATCAATATTTACTGTCTGCTAGCAGTACCGTTTTCTAAATTACTTTTTCTGGCATTTAAGTATAACATTGATTACATCTGATGTGAAGATGCCCAATCTGTCATTGATACTTCCTGTGGGTGAGCTGAAAATTGATACTACTCCATCTCCTTTGCCTGAGATGAATTATTCCATTTGTTTTCAGCCTTCCACCAGCCTGTTAGACTTCCAGCATTGTTCTTTTGCGCACAAGTGACTGGTAACTCCACTACTAAATAACTTAAAAATGATGGCCAGTGTCCAGGCTGTGTGATCAATAGGTGTGCTTGAAGTGATGTCTGCACAGAAGTGTTCCTCGAGGTTGATGGAATCAAGTGTCTCCTCACAGAGCAGATGAACTGATGCAGTCTAGTTGTCACTGGGATGAAGTGTTTGGGTGACGCATGGCTTCCTCACCTTGAGACTTTATAATTCATGAGATCTGGTGATGTGCGTTGATAAAAGGATGCTCTGGTATACAGTCAAATTGTACTCACCATTTGGAAAGCTCCAATATTCTTGGAGGTGATGCTCCAATATTCTTGGAGGTGATGCTGTTAATTAAAATTCCCACTGCTCTCTGGAGGCTCTGACCTCCGACTCTGTCAGGAATATGAGATTTGCTCCTTTCTTTTCCTATTTTCTTTTTTTTTCTTGTGACTGATGTGGGCAAGAGGACAGTTGTGTCATTTCATGTGTGGACCCACATCCTCCCAAATCCCTGTCAGCATGTTGGGCTGTATGGCTCTGCCCTGCTGCTCTGCGGGGCTCCTAGGGGAGCTCTGCTACCCCAGGAACTGGCAGGGATTTTGCATCTAGATGCAGCAAAAGAGATGTGGGCGAATCAATGGGTCCTGGCAGGAGCAGCTATCATCTTACCCCCTGGCCCTGCAGGTTCTGATCACAAATGGAGCAGAATCTGCTGACCTGGGGGGTCTGTGACAAATGGGGAAGGATCTGTGTTGTCTGATCCTGGAAGGGAGTGATTTAAATCAGGGATTTAGTTCAGAAAAGGTGTTCAGAGGAGTGTTTCTTTACTCTCCTTCCTTCTTCCTTGCTCAGGTATATGAACAAGGTATTGGGGTTGCCACCTGATAGTAAGTTGTGATGTGCTGCTTGTGGCTGAGAGTGCATTGTGTTATAGTCCAGCAGGAAGATATTTGTTCTGTTTGATGTTAATTATTGAATGGAGTTGCTTCCAGTGGAAAAGGCTCGTTATACCTCGCTTCTGTTCAGAGCTGGGAAATAGTGAGCCTCACAGCCCTTGATTCTCAAAGCAGGGTAAAGTAGTGCAACTAAGACTGGAGCACAGACACCAGTAAAGTTCACAGGTGCTGCGGGTACATTTGATGTGGCACCTGCAGGTGTTATTGAGTGGGGGAGGGCCCACTGCTTTCACCTGACTTTAGGGCAAAGCTCCAAAAGAGCAAAGTGCTATCCCAAAGTCTTTTTATCAAAGCGGAAAATGTAACTATTGCTGCTTCCCTCTGTGCCAACCCCCACGTTGTGTCAACTCTCACAATCAGAAAACACGAGGGCTGAAATTTGGAGAAACTTGGATTTATTTTATATATTTTTTTGTGGATTCCCCCTCTCCAAACACACCTCTCCATGTTAAGAGCCCTCTGGGGACCCCTGCAGCCAGACAGGTGTTCTGGGCTTCTGCAAGGCTCAGGATGAAGTATTTTGTTGTTCCAGCTGCTGTGACCTTATGGTCTCTAGGAAGTTTGGTTATGGATGTAGAGCTGCTTTATTGCTCCATGGCGATGTGTGCCGTGCTGTACTCAGAGGTATTTTTAAGTACTTCATAGTTGCATCAAAGGAAATGCTTATGGAGTATTAGGCCTTATAAACCCATAGTGCTGTACGTTTTACGACTGAAACCTAAAGTAAGTTGTGAAACAACTTAGAGGTATTTGTGCTTTTGTTTGATTTGGATTGCTGTTCTGCTTTTATTATTTCTCTGGATAAACAACCCCTGTTTTACAGGCTTGTGTGGCACACATGCCCTGTGTTTAACTGAAAGACCTGCGGCACTGGGGGAGTTTTGCATAGCAACTCTGGTGAGAATAACAGTGAATATTATGATATGTGTTGCAAAAGAAAGAGGAGTATGAAGAGAGAAGGCAAACAGAAGTCCAATAGAATTGTCTGATTGGAGAACACTACAATGCAGAGGGCTGTGAAAGAAAAGTCATGATATTGTGAGTCTCTTTTTTCCACTCATCTCTTTGACAGACTGTGTTACTGTCACACAGATCCAGAGGACTTCAGAGGAATTGTTTGGGAATTTTCACTGACATAGCCAGAAACGAGAACTTGGCCCTGGCACTGCAGCAGCAGTCATAAATCTGGGTTCAAGTCAGTCACCTGTGCAAGGTGTGGGTTGCAGCTTGTTGAAATAGGATTCACTGCATTTTGGACTGAGGATGGAGTAATATTTCAGCAAAATATTTACATTTTCATATTGCATTTCAGATCTGGCTCAGAATGAGTTTAGTGCTTGAACTCAGGAGAAGGATTGTTCTCTGCTGTAAGTCATTGTAAAAGTTACGTGTGTGACTGCTGAGGAATAACATCAGTTTCAGCCACTTTTCATTTATTATATTTTGAATGATACACTAAAGAGTAAAACTGATATATTCAAATTGGGTATGTTCTGTACTGGGGTGTGAAACACCATGTAAAAATTGAAGGTTAAATAATTCCTGTTTCCTAATCAAAGGCTTAGGAGCTAATTCTGTTTCTGCTTTTAGATAGAAATGTTCATTTTTATTTGCTCACTTTCATTAGCTGCTGCCTAGAATAAATTGTCTTACTGGCGTTCTTTCTCTCTTATCAACATTGTGTGGCTTTGTAACTAAAACCTACGACTGTCTTCAAATATTACACAGTACAATGACTGAGGTACATGGGTGTAATTTGTCATGTTCCCACTTCAGGGCAACAAATTGTCTCTAAGACTGAAAATAAATTCCTTTTTGTAACCTTAACTATCTGAACCAGCACTGCAGTTTCACTGATGGAACAAAACTACCATAATTAGGCAGACTGTAGTTTTTAGTGTAAGGTCACATCATGCTTTGCTGAGAATAATAAGAGGAAATGATCTTCAATTTAAGATCTCAGTGACTGGCAGGCCAGCTGCTCTGGTCATTTCTGTAAGTGATGTGGTCTTGGGAAAAAGGGTGAGTGAATGTTGTTTGGAAGAGAAATTAAATTAACCTTGTTGTGTAAATGGTACCCATGTAGACTTACTTGAGCTTTCAGGTTTTTAAACTCTGATTTCTGTGTATAATAAGCTCTGCTGAAGTAGAAGATACGCTTTATCTTCAAAATAAAAATCATTAGAAGGGAAGATTTCACTCAAAGATACTGCATTCTCCTTGGGATTGTGAACCTTCCTTTGAAAGGCGAGTGCTGGGTAAGGCAGCAATGGCAGCATGTCCTGCTGCAGTGGGGTATGAGGACTGGAAGATGGCTTTGGCTGGTTTATTACCTGAAATTAGAATATATGCTGCAAAAAGAGCCTTCTGAAGGCTCTCTGATGATATTGGTGCTGCTGGCGTAGTTCCTGGCTTCCAGAGTGTACCTGGGTGCTCTCATTGCTACCAGCAGTCCATGTCGGGAGCCAGTGGCTGATGGGGACAAAGGTGTCTGCATGTCTGTCAGTCAGGACAATGGCCTGCTGCTGGGCTGCGGGGAGGAGAGCGGCCGCTTTGTGTGGCAGGGCAGGCATGGCAGATGGCTAATTGGACATGATAAACCACAGGGCAATG
Organism: Lagopus leucura; assembly: GCF_019238085.1. Classification (NCBI taxonomy): domain Eukaryota; kingdom Metazoa; phylum Chordata; class Aves; order Galliformes; family Phasianidae; genus Lagopus; species Lagopus leucura. Next base: position 9,404,803 of record NW_024962273.1, on the reverse strand, counting down.
AGGAAGAAAAAAGGAGGTCTGCAGGGATTATCAGCTTATATCTCACACGGTTAAAAAAAAATACATATATATGTCTGTGTGTGTGTGTGTGTATATATATATATATATATACAATGTATATATGTATGCACTTATTTTTAAAATGTTCTTTATCATCTGAATATATAAGAAGGGGGACACTAACTATCCTCTTTGCCTTAGCAAACATGAGGCATGCTTTATTAGCTGGGGGCAAATCATATTACTGTACATGAAGGTGGGCAAACACACAGCCCCCAGAGACACTGGCATGGCACTTAGGAAAATTAGCTGTGCATGTTTTTCACTGATCTTTTAAGTAAATATCAAACTGTTGTGCCAAACAGCATCCAAGCTGAAAACAAAGCTTTGTGGCAGCGTTTTTCAAAAGGATGGGAAGAAACTCTGCAGTCGTTTGCCTGATTGAGAATAAACCACCAGTTTTGCATCATTGAAAAGTTGATTAATGACGACATAAGTTATGTATTAAATGTGTTATATTAGACTTAATAGAGAACATGCTGTACAGCCAAATCTTGAGACACTTATTCTGACAAACTTTCACTTATTTTAAACAGCTTAATAAAAAATGGAATGGAAGTCCTCAAGGTATGTGTCAATCCCAGGTAGCTTTCATGTTAAATTCATGTCCTCTTGGCATGAGGTCTGTGGGGGCTATGGGAGCTGAAGGCTCATGCCTACCTACACCCTGGTAGCAGCACAGATCATCTTCTTCTTTTTGGTTGTAAGTAATTCCTTTTTCTCACTCCTAATTTAATGGCAAGGAAATACACAACAGCTTTGGGACTAATTCCATAATTTTGGGTAATTTTTCTGTTGTTCATTAAGAGGGTTTAGGAAACAAAGCTGTAACAGGGTCATTGCTTTGGTGGCTGCTGTGGTGATCCGCAGTCCTCACCGGCTTTAACGCCCTGTTTTGTAAAATACCATCAAGTGCCTAGGATATTTCAGTATTTTACCATGTCTCGTAATACTAATGTTATGGCATATAACAGATACATTTAAATTGTAGTAAAAATAAATCTGCAAGAGGTTAAAAATAATAGCTAACAAGAAATATGCAGTACTCTGTGGTAGCAGATTTACTTTCTGTGGAAACGTCTGGACTGTGTTTCTCTTCTACTGTTTACTACTGTCTTTTCCCACAGGACAGGTTTAGTGGAAATTCCAGATGCAGAGTTTCAGCTGGTTGCTGCTGGCTTCAGCAGGCCCTTTAGGCTGAACCTGTCAGTCTATGCAGCTCCTGAGGCTCCAGGGCCAGGAGACCACTGGAAGAATTGTAGTAGTACTGAATCTTTCTATAGGACTAATCTCTTTTGGGCCCTATAATATTGTCATCATGTTATGATGGTTCTCTACTGGTGTTTATTTCTGTTATTGTCTCGGTTGCTGATTAGTTCCTTCTGAAACGGATGCTACGTGAACAAAAAGATGGTCTCTGCCATGAAGTACTTACAATAGAAGCTGTGGAGTGGATTGGGAATTCATTTAACCAAAGACTGTCTTTCACTTTGCTCTGCTTTTGAATGTGTCTGAAGGACAAGCCCTTGGCATCAGGGAATTTGACGCTGGATGTGGAGCACAGGGAATGGCTGAGAGCAATGCAATGAGGGGGGGAAGAAATAAGAAAACTGTAGGGAAGCCTGAAATACATGGAAGGAAGCAATGAGGTTTTCCAGCAGAGTGCTTCAGAGCAGAGCTGGAAGGCACTTTGCTGGGAAAGCAGCCACGGCTTGCATCCTATGTGGAAGGGAAATGGTGATGTCAGTGTGGGGAAGGTCAGAAGCCAAAGGAAATCACAGAAATGAGACAATAAGAGGTTTGATTAGAGCTGGATATAGCTTTCAGGGTGGAAAGCTCAAGGTAGGATTTCAGACATCAGGAAAATGCCATCAGATTCTGGCAGCATGCATAGCTAAAGGAGGTAACAAGCTGTGCCTGCACATGTGCCATGCTCACAATAAGGAAGGTGGCCATATGAGGTACTGCACAGTATAGGAAAACCAGCAGGGTTTTCTCCAGCAGGAAATTCCCCTCACCATCTAAGACTGCTTTTGTCACACTGGGATCTTTCAGTTGTGATTGTACCCAATGCCTGCCTTGCTTTGATGCTGCAGAGATTTGCCTATGAAGTAGGGACACTGAGCCCAAATCCTCTTGCTTCACATTTAATGCCTCTTGTTCACAGAAAAAATGTCATGAAGAGCCAGTTTCCTTGGATCTGACTGCCACTGTGTTCACAGCAATTTAACTTTCCTGCTCTGCTTTTCTGTGTTGAAGCAGAGTTCAGGAATGATGCTAATAGAGTCAGTTTGAGGCATTCAGATAAATTTAGTACGAAGGAGCCAGGCAGGCCTGCCGGGTGAATAGCAATGATCTTGTGAGCTTCAAGGACTCAGATCCATGGTGTGTGATCCTCTGGTTAGCAGCTTGCTCCAGTTCAGCTCAATCCTGCTTGAAAGTTAGCTGGGGTGTGAAATAGGGCAGCTATCTCACACAGGTTCCTGCTGCTCTGTTATCTGTCTGCTTCTGCAGGTTATTTATCAATTTCCTAAAGAAATGGTCTTTAACTATTTGGGGGCCTGGAGGAAGTTGCTGATGCTGGTTTAAAACATCTCTGGTGCTAATACTGAGCAGAGGAAAAACCTGATGGGCTAGATGGGTTCAGATCAATTAAAACTGATTTGCGTGGTAATGAAAATCTGTAACAGTGCTTCTCAGCCTACAAGTCCTTATCATGGGAAAAGATTTAAAAATCAGGGAAAACAAACCTGCGTGTCTACATCACTGAGCTGTGCAGGAAGGTGTAACTGGCAGCTTGGCCCTGCTTGCTGTGATTGGAATTGGTTTCAGTGCTTGATTCAGCTTCAGCTCCATTGCAGTGTTTTTGCCTGAGACTTCTGGTGGTCGCATGCAGTAGTTCAAAACCAGGGACTGGTGGGTTCCCACTGAGGTGCTCAAATGACAGCTTCCCACAGCTTCTGCCTGGGAAGTCAAACAATGCTGGAGATGTGCAGGATGACCAGCAGTTACATTGCCTGCCTGAGCTGTCCTCACCACTCCTTGGTGTCACGTAGCAGTAGAGATAACAGCACAGATAATAGAGATAATTGTACGGATTTAGTAAACAGATTTAGTAAAACATTTCAGAACACTTGGGTAGTGACAGTGTTTGTGTAGAATGGGGAAGTCTTATTAAACCCATTTGTGAAAGAGGGATAACCAGGCACAAAAGTGTAGCAAGTGGTTTTCTTGAAGTTATGTGGGCTTTGTGCACTTCTGCGTGTGTGAACTCGATGTTCTGCTCACAGAGCACATCCTGACGACTCTGCTCGACTTTAACTTGCATTGCTGGGTCACAGGCCAGGAAAAGCACACCAATACCTTTGTACCTTAGGATTGTCAAAAGTCATGGCTAAAGTGACAATGACATCAGCTTGGTGTGCAAACACTCAGCTCTCCTTAAACCACTTGATGTGGGCACCTATATATGGATGCAGGTGACCTACTTCAGACAGGTTGTACAGTTTGCTCTTAGTCTTGGAAATAGGATTAACACACCTTTCCTGTGTCCACACTAGCCGGTTAGATGGCTTTAAGATATTTATTATGCTGACTCTCTAAGCATACATAGGTCAGACCCACATCTGGTCCAAAAAATGGCCTGATGCCAGCAACAGCAGAGAAGCTGCCGTAATTTACACAGGTGGAAATTCTGACCTGTGTTCAGCTGACAGACTCAGGTGAGAATGCTACCAGAGGACCGGTAGCAGAGTAAGAAAATTTCTAATTTCATGCGTTAAGGCATTCAGATGATGTTTCTCATCACCATGGTATCCAAATGCTTAAAAAAAAATGAGGCACTTGGGTGCAGCGTCCATTCTGCTTGCTATTTGGTACAGTCCCTTGTGCTTTTTTTCATAATGAGTGTGCTGCTGTGAAAGTTACATCTATTAAATGCTAAATGTAAGAGTGATTTAATGACATGCTATTAAAAAGTTCCACCTACCTAAAAATGCTTTGCTTTCCAGCCAGGTTGGTAATATATTCCATATTTTACAGAGATCTCTTCTTGAAGCGAATGCTGTCAGGAACCATTCAGAGCTCTGATCTTGCTTTTTTTTGGTCTTTTACGAGTGCCAGGTTCCCTTTTGCTACAGATCCAAGTGCTGCGCCCCGAGGTTTGTGCTGTGGACGTCTCCCACGGGTGCACTGGTTACTTGGGGGCATGGGGAGGTGCCTCCTGGCTGGTTCCACACAGCACACTTTAATGGAGCTATAAACATAGTGTGTGATTTCCTTTCCTTGGTCTCATTTTTCCTTATACTTTTTCCTCTTGGTATACAGCTGGTGAATGTGGAAGCTACATGCTGCTTTTCCAAATGGAGCAGTTTGTTTAATGTGGAGTTTCTCAGAGTGGAATAAATACCTGTGGTCTTCTGAGGAACTCAGAACTGGATTGTAGTTACTACCTGTGTGCAGCAGCAACATTCCCTGGGTGAGGTGTGAATGAGAATTACAAAGAGATGTGAATAAGCACTACTCCAAAAAGTAAATTGCAGACTGGCGAGAAATAAAGTCATATTGCATATTCAAGGGGAATATATAGCAGAAAGGAAAACTTCCTCTTTGGAAATTACCTTAGTATTTCTTATTTAGGGAAAGAGACTGTGCAACGTATGGCACAGACAGTAACCGTGGTCTGTGGGCTGGGGAAGCTCTCTCCTCCGCAAGTAGATGCTGTTGCCCCTGCATTGCCCTCCAGTTTGGAGTGCAGCTCTCATTTGTTTTACTTGCTGCAGCTCCCCAGCAAAAGCTTTCCTTTCGTATATATCTGGAAGATAAAGGAAAGAGCATACCTGGCTCTGAAAGTCTCAAATCCAAATGAGCCTCTCCTGTTGAACTGAGCAAAAGTACTTGGGGGAGGAAGGGAGAAAGGGGTGAGAGTCCATCATCCCTCTTTTCCTGCTTCTGGGGTGCAGTGACCCCTGTGTGCACACAGAGTAGCTGAATTTAAAATGGACAGGACAGAAACGTTATATAGATTAAAGTGAAAATCCTGGCATTAATAGAATAGCACAGAGGGCAGAATTGGTGTGCCTAACTAGCAGGCACATGAAGTGCACACATGAACAAAGCAAGGCTAAGCCCTTTTTTTTTTTTTTTTTTTTTTTTTTGGTCTACCGTGCAGCAATGCTAACAGCTGCAGCTAATGACTTCTAAAAGGATCTCCTCTCCTGGCTCCCTTTTTTTTGCCCTTACAGTCTATGTATGTATTTTCTCTAGGATGAGAGCTGTTCCAGGAACTGGATTAAAGCTTTTCCAGTCATTACTTTTCTTTTTGGTGCACGAACACCCTGTGAAGAGTAGCTCAGACAGCAGCCTGAAGCACTTAGGTTTCTGAGTTAGCCAACTGTAGCAATCTATTTTTAAAAGATTATTTTCATGAATTGGATTTTGTGACCTGATTTGAACTGGTCTTGGACACACACGTGTTGTGCTGAGCCCACAGGACTGTCCCTGCTGGCCATCTTACCACTGCAATCCTGGCTGCTTCCTGAACGGATCTGGCTCTGAGGCTCCATCTTTGCCTGGCTTGGTAGGGATAGCATATCAATCACTTATCAGGCAGTAACAAATTATTCTCTTCCTGCTTCTTTGCTGTCTTGGTGGTGGACGGAGTTTCGGGTCTGCTGCTGGAAAGAGCAAAACTGTTTGTAATATTCCAGTTTCTTGGCTGTCCTGTTTCCCTTCAAGTGGTGGGAGTCTGGGGTTGTGGCTGTTTCCTTTTATGAAATGCCATTACGTTTTTTATTTTGACTATCTGTAAAAAGTGATTTAGAGCCCTGCATGGTTAAAGAGTTTGTGCAGAGATTTATATAGGTTTCACCCTTAATTCTGCCACTGACTTACAGATGTAGGTACTATGTAAGACCTTAAAGCATGCATTACAAAATCATGTATCTCTATTGCGCCAAATGATGATGAACAATCTTGATTTGGAAAGCCACAAGCTGTTGTGGCATTGGTTCCTTACATCTAGTCTGGACTCATCCTCGTGCAGTTCCTCTTAACATCAGAGGATGCAGGAGCTCTATAGAAGCACTCTGGTGGGCAACTGGCCCTGGCTTTATCTTGTCACAGAAGGCATTCAAAATATAGGAGTAAATAGAAGCCTCATATTCAGTCTCTTGAAACTGTCTCACTGTGCCTGTTGTGTAATTCTATACAGTATTTCTACTATGCTGAAGTAATTTGAGTTTATTCTCCTTCCAGAAACAAATGGGAAAGCTGTAATGTATTGCTTTGGATTAGGTAGCGTTAACGTTCAGAGAAGTGTTTTATTTGTTTGTTTCAGTGTCACACTTTTACGTACAGATAAATAAATAAATATCTTAATTGGAAAGCTGAAGGCTTTCATGGGAGTGCTTATCATACAATAGTGTCCTGCAGATGGATATTTAGATGGAAGCTGTCAGGATTCCTTCAGCGTAGATGTTGCTGGATCTATCATTGGCCCATACATGTTTAAGTCCCAAAGAAACACTTAGATACTGAAACTGCATTTTGTTTGAAATTAAAACTGGAATTTTACAGTTTTGAAGCAATTGGAGCAACTAAGAGCATCCCCTTTAACTCAAGCAATTTTTGGAAATGAGGCCTTTGTTCCTAATATCCTGACTAGATAACTATACTGTATGGGATAACTGTATTCCTCTAACTATATGCTTTGGGATAACTATATGAATTTATTGCTTTTCTGCTTTTCTTTTCTAAAATTATGCCTTCTAATACTGCTGTCCATCAATAAGTATTTGCTGAATTTGCTTGTCTAAACTGATGCATTTTAGTCCTGAGAGGTAATTCATTCTTGTGATTCTTCCATAGGGCTTCAAGATGACTATGCTTGTTCTTAGCATCTCCAGTGACTCTGCATTACTGGAGCACTTCCCCTACAAAGACAGGCTGAAGGAGCTGAGCTTGTTCAGCTTGAGAAAAGAAGGCTGCAGGGTGATCTATTTGCAGTTAGATCACTTTCAGTACCTAAAGTGAGCCTACAAACAGAAGGGGAATCAACTCTTTGAAAGGGTAGATAACAGCAAGACAAGGGGAAATGGTTTTAAGTTGAGGAAGGGAAGATTTAGGTTGGATGTCAGGGGAAGTTCTTTCCAGAGAGAGCGGTGAGGTGCTGGAACAGGCTGCCCAAGAGGTTGTGAATGCCCCATCCCTGGAGGTGTTCAAGGCCAAGAGGCTTAAAGGGTACACCTGTTGTGTGCAAAGAAAGGGAAAGGCAGACTCTGGTTTTCTTTAATATCCCAAATCAATGGGTGCTTGTTCTGATGCTGACTGGACCCAAACTGTAGCAAACCAGTCTTCCCCATATTTCAGCTTTCTTCTCCTTGTTTGCGTGCAGCGCTCATACAGAGCAAATTATGGCACACCAACTTTTCTGTTTGGAGCTCTTGAATTGTGCATCCGTAACTTTTCTGAGGCTCACTCTTAGGCATAGTCTGGTTTGCTTTATCTGCTGGGACAGCTCTGTTGGTATTTCTAATGGTACTACATGCAGTCAGCAACATTTCATAATAAAGTGGAACACATCCTGGAGTTGTATTTACAAGTGGAAATGTGATGAAAATGCCTTGGCATTCTTGTGATAAAAGAGTGAGTGTTGCATGCCTGTGAGATGAAATGGTTGTTCCTTTATGAGTAGTAACCATAATTTGAATAAAGGATTGTTATGTGAAAGACTACCATCTTTTATTAGGTTTTCTATTCTATGCATCTCATAATTTCTATGTCAGAAGTGTAGGTTCCTCAGGTTTTCTTGTTCTTAAATATCGGTTATCCCCTTGCTGTGATAACTGAGTCATTGCAGAAACAGGATTTTTGCATTGGAATAATCCTAGAAGAAAAGATTGCTTTTGTGAAAAGCAAAGCCCGTGGTCCTGTTGTTTGTGCTCCTCTTGTTGTCATTAAAGCTATCTCTGTTAACCTGTGAGCAGTCCACATCATCACCAGTTTCTCCTGCTGCTGGCGCCTGCAGTGAGACCATAATCCTGTGATTGTCATCACAGTGCCTTCCCATATAATGTGATTTTACAAATCTAACACTGTGCTTTCTCTGCAGGAACAACTGCAACAGGATAGGACATGAATAGCAATACTAGCAGGAGAAAGCAAGAGTCCTACAGTCTGATAGTGCTGGACAAACAGCCAGCCAATTTTCACCTTGTGGTATCAAGGTTGTAGATAAGTTTAGTGGATAATGCAGAATTCTGGAGATGGACATCCTAATTCTGCTGTGGCCTGCTGGGTGACATTAGGCATTTAGCATCACTCCATGCCTCAGTTTCCCTGTGAGAATTGGGTAATTGTCTGTGGATGAAAAGCACTATACAATAATAACACTTAAAGCAATGCATACGATGGTTATTAACACAGAACACTGTCATCATCTCCACTTTATAAATGTGAGGAACTGAGGCAGAAAATGCTTTGCCGAAAGCTATTGATGGAGGCAGGGCAAGAGTCCTCATTAGACCTCTGGAGCTGGCGGCTGCCTGGGCTCCACACTGCTCTGCAGTCTGCCTGCCTCGCGGTGCTGGTTAAATGCAGGGGACCTGGGGTGTGGGACAGGCATAGCCTCATTCTTGTCAGTGCTCCAAGTGAATTGAGTTGGGAAAGTAATCAACAAAGGGTTGTTTTTTGTTGGGTTGTTTTTGTTTTGTTTTTTTTTTTTTTTTAGGAAAAATGTTTTTCAGCCCTCCAGTTGTAACGAGAGTGTGTTAACAGTACAAAATATATGGGACAGCTTTGTCCTAATTAGTTTTCCATTGAAATTAACAGCCCTTGAGTTCAATAGGAATGCATTTAGGCTGACAGAGTGTCATTGAAAAATTCTCAGCACTTTTTGCCCTATGGTTTTGAATATGAGCTGAAGCTTGAACATCATGGAACCTCTCCTGGGCAGAGAGGTTCTTCATTTACTCTTCATTTCTAATGTTTTCCCTAATGTTTTTAAAGCCAGCTTCTTTGTGTAAATTGAGTCCATGTTATTTTAGGATGTATATTTAGTATCCAACCAGTTTGTTTTTTTTCTCTGAAGATCTTGGACAGCAAATCCATTAAGAAATCTCACTGTTGCCAAACTAGTTTAAGATATTTGGAACTTCAATTACCTGCTGAACTTTTAAAAAGTAATTTGGTAATGAAAGCAGTGAATGCATTCTGTAGTGTTTAAGGATTGCTTACAGAGATAAAATGGTTTTGGCTGTATGTCAGATAAATGCTTTTATTCTGAAGTATATGCTCAACAGTTTTTTGGGTTATTTTTCCCCCTTGAATGGGTCTGAGGAGTCTAATCCTTCAAAATATCTTCAGACAAATTCTGGATTGCTAATTCCTTTATTCTTAAATTAAAACTATCACTTAGCACTTTGTACCTAAAGATAATCTTTCACCTCTGGATCTGGAAGAATTTTACAAAGCCAAATGTATTCAGTCTAACCAAACTTCTGCAAAACAAGGAAATATCATTACCCGTTTTATGGTGATGCTACCCAGCAGGAAGATACAATCTGGATCACACATCAATCCTAGCAGAGAGTTCTGGAGCAGGATGGTGTCTGGTGTGCCCAGGTGAAAAGCTCAGGGAAAAGATTATCAGAGTCTCACTACTTGAGGCAGACTTGATTGTAATCCTGGACGTGGGTCTGACTTCATTTTGCAGAGATACAAAAGATGAGTTCAAAACTGTTCCCTCACGCTGTGACTTGCAGATTGTGTTTGCATGGGTCTCTTAGTGATCTGTGCCTAGGTAATCTGGAAGGGGCTCTTATATGCAAGACAGTGGTCAGTGCAGGGGGATAGAAGGAACTAGACTCCTCTTGAGCTATAGCAAAGTGTGCATTTGTTTCATTGCTCCAGCTCCACTGGATGAATCTTAAAATGGAAGAACACCGAAAGAGCTGCAAAGCTTCTCTTCCATAAGCAAAATGTTATCTGTGTATGGCTGTGTAGTATTAACAACCCAAACCTAGTTACCCTCAAATGAATAATTTGGTTTGAAAATGAAGGTCGTTAGCATTAGCATCTTTTCTTCTTGTACTAATGGAATGAAAGCTGAGTGGTGTTTCCCATGAATCATACTTTTTACAGTACATAGTTCATCTGTGACAACCTCATATGCCATTTTTCCCCAAACAGTATCTACAGCTGGGGCCAGATGTGCTGCTTGGCTTGCAGCTGAGCCAAGTTCAAAGGCTTTGAGCCTGAGCCAGGCCAGAGTGCCTGAGCCCTATCCCCACTGCTGCGGGGTCAGCGTCTACAGACACAGCCACACGTGCAGTCCTTCTCTAACCCAAATCAGTCAGAATGATCTGGGTTAAAGAAAGCCCTCCATGCTTTTTAAATAGTAAGCCAACCTGGATCATTTTGACACAACCGGGTTAGGGAGCGCCTGCCTGCAGTCGAAGAGACAGATTGGAGGGGGAGTGGAAATGCAGCTCTACTGCAGCCAGAGCAGGCCTTGAACAAGGGTGAGCAACTTCACCTGTGGGTGAGCTCAGCTGCCTGCCCAGGTTTGGGCAATAGCCTTCTTTTACAGGAAATAATGAATTACTCAAAAGGCTAGAAATGAAGCTGATTTTTCCCAGACTTGGTGTTGACTTATCAGTTTGCAGTCTGATGCTGTGCATAATACATGAGATTGTAGATATGTTCCTGCCCAACTAGGTAGTGGCTGCTTTTTCCCCTACAGACAATTTAGAGCAGCTTCAAGGTTTTCCCAAACTGCACTTGCTTCCAGTGACCATAAGGGACCTTCTCAGGTATTATTTTCTGGCTAACAGAAGAATTTTCCAGGTGTTTATGAGCAAGTAACACATGTGGTCTTGACATAAGACATGCCCTGTGTGTTTTCACAGCCCTCTAAACATGCTGATAAGGGGCAGATACAATTAGGCTTTCTGCAGAATCTGAATGTAAGCACTCAAGATTTAAGTGCACAGCTGATAGTCTAAAGTTCCCTGTAAAGCTACCATGGGCAAGTTTGTAAATGTCTCTGTTTGCCACCCGTCTTGGCAGGGATCACACTGTCTTCTGCTGTGCTGAGATTCGATTACTCTGATTTAACATTGGTGTGCATGGGAACAGAGTTAGGCCCACAGAGAGCATGGGTACATCCTTCTCCCTCAGGGAACTGTGGGCAGTGGCCACACATGCTGTGTCTGTGCTCCCTGAAAGTTGCTGCCCACCTTTGCCCTGAATAGTTGCACCTGGTGCATGTTGCAGGTGTGTTGGTGATGGCGTGTGACAGTTCCACGTTGTTTAGCTCTGAAGCTGATGACAACCAGAAAAGTGACTTTCCCACGTGGGTGTTTATTTCCAAATGCATTCACACTGTGGCTCAGTGTTTCCCTGGCTGAGGCAAAGACTCGACCTCTCTCTTCTTTCAGTTCACTTCACAGTACTTGTAATGAACAGACCTAGATGTTGCAGCATGTTTTTCTGGGTCACTGACTGCATTATATGCTTGTCCTTCACAGAAGAAATACAATGTCTTTCATCTCAGCCCATCAGCTTGTTTGTGTTGCTTTTAATTTTGTTGTAGCCATTTAAACCCAGTGATTTTGTCAATAAGCATTATTCATATGGGGAGAAATAAATTGATTCACTCCTGAAGCATGCTCCCTTGTGCACACAGCCCCATGCATGGTTGTGGTACAACACTACAGCCTGTCCTACCCAAGGGAGCTGACCCTATCTGTGCACACCTGTGGGGTCGTGCACACCTGTGGATATGGGATGTGGGGATCCTGCACCATGGTTCAGGTGCTGGTGTGGCTGAGTGGTGCTGGAGCAGAATTCAGCTTCAGCTGCCTGCATTTGGCAAATCCCCAATTTTTCCTGCCTTCTCAGTGTGTGTTCACAGACCTGGTGCTCCTACTTGGTGTGTGTTTTTATGCAGAGACAATCTATACACAGTCTACAGGCTGCCTTCAGCATTTTGAAAACCTCTGTGCATGAATGATTTATTTGCACTTCTGGAAACAAGCTTGATAGACACAAAAAACACTGGAAAAGCTGCAACCCAGATGCTTTTTCCTATGATTTGATTGTGTTTTATGGGAATACTTGGCATTCGGAGCACTGCCTCATCTCCTTCAAATTGTGTACCTGCCCAGAGGCCAGGACTTGTGGTTTAAGTTGGAACTGGCTACCTTCGACCTTAAACATTGCTTTTCTGCAACAACTGTCTTTTATTTGTAGAATTTCAGTCCAATTTCATGGTATTCGTGCTGTTTCACTTACCAATTCTTACGCTTATTTTCACGCTATCTTTGCATCCTAGTGCTGTGATGGTCTCCTCATCAGCTCATCCTGAACATTTTGGTGACAACAGGAAAAGCATCCGTGTTTGTTGATGGCTTCAGGAAAACCTCTTCAGCATTCTTAAAAAAAAAAAAAAAAAAAAAAAAAAAGAAAGAAAAATGGATGATTTTATGAATTTGGTCAAAAACTAAGTACTGAAAGTTTTGTTTGAATTTTCTCCAGAAAGTTAGAATAGGAATTTAGTGGATGAGTGGTTTATATTCTCTGAGCAAAAAAAGCAAGATTTTTTCTTTTTGAGGACTAGTTATGTTCTCTGTTTGGTTATTTTGCTGAGTCATAAGCCTTATTTCTTAGTAAAAATAAAGTTTTTGTTGGACATGTCTTAGTCAGCCCTCCCCCTCCAATTAGTTGGCTAAGTATCTCCTACAAAACCATTCTGCATTCATCACCAGTGAATTTATCAAGACCTTAATGTTTAAGTTCCAAACAAGGCTGATATGTATTAAAAAACAAACAAGCAGGCCTGTGAGCTGTCTGTCCCAGAGTTAATGGAGCTATCACCTCTCTTAGTGCTGCAGTGATTGATGTGCTCTCTGATGGAGTTGCTGCTTCTCTCTCACTCCTACTTGTCTGCATGTTAATGCCTTCTCCTGTTGAATAATGATGCACTTTAATATAGATTTGTCTTATTTTTGTTTGAGTGCTGACAGGCCAGAGTTATGTCTGTGTCTTTCTGAAGCATGCTGTATGCTTCTGGTCACCTGGAGCAAATCAAGGGGAAGACCTTTACCTGCAGACTAATACTGCCCTTCTTCTGGGAGCACCATGCAGTGAAGCTCATTACCTTGTTGCATTCCAGGGACTCTGCACCTTTGGCACTGGATGCATACAGGTCCTGTATGTCTGCTTGGGGCTGCCTGCAGCAGTTTCCCCAGGCAGCCCACCACCTAGTGTGTGGGCAGATAGCCTCCCTGATGCAACAAGCCTTCTGTTTGTCCTTCTGTGTCTCTAACAGTCACTTTATGGTAGAAGCAGCTCAGCACGATATTACATTTACAAGCCTGCAGTTATATCGTTTGTAATAATAAATATTTTAAAAGGCAAGGGCAATGTAGACACACTGGGCTAGGTTTAAAAGTTGAAGCAGCAAAGGCACGTGGGGAACTGATACCCTAAATAGCATATGCAAAGGGTAAAGAATTTGGCAGTGTCGGAGAAAGGGAGCTTTGGGGACATACGCCACCAGTGAATATAGGGTAGTTTCAGAAACTGTAGAAAGGCTCAAAGATATTTGAAGCTACTGCTGCCTCTATGAGTGCAATATGTGAGCAGTATATATGAGAAGTAGAAGGAAAAGCAAGAGTCTCGCTAACAGTAGTTAATTCCCTGAATCTTTTTGTGCATGTTTTCTCTGTTTTTTAATTTGAGAGTCTGATACTTTGAGAGGGGGTCCTGGGCTCAATGTTGGGAATCAGTAATTAAAAAAAAAAAAAAAAAAAAAAAAAAAGGAAAGAAAAGAGAAAAAAGCCTGCCCCCATTGAAAAATATCATATATTATATATATAACGTGAATGGGGGAAGCAGCATCTTACCACATAGCTGCAGTCCATTTTCTAGCTATTTGCTGGTCACAGGGGACAGAGGCTGCAGTTTGCAAACTGTTCCTTCCTCTTCTCCTGCACTATTTATTCACAAAACTGTGCAAAGTGCCGCTAGCCATTGAGACACTTTTGGATTTATGTCCTTTGCTTTGTTTCACAAAGGGATATGGATCTTTTATCCCTTCATCAAGCTACTCCAGAGAGCTTTAGTATTGCAAATATGCCAGTGCGTGGTTCAGCTGCCATATTCCTGCTGCTCGAGCAGAAGTTTATGGCAAGGAAAGACAGATAAATGTGGAGTTGGGTTATGAGACTGACAGATTTGCTGTCATGTTTCATTGTAGTGTAGGTGAGATAAAGCTGTTTGTTGTTTTTTTTCAAATTTTTTTGTAGATTGCAAAACTTAAGCAGAAATAAAGAAAATTTAACAAGTAAATAGAGCCTAATTTTCCTATGGGTGTGAATTTGAAATGTTTTCCCTAGTGATTACAAGTGATTAAAAAAAAATAAAGCTCATCTAAATGAGAGGAAGGAGAGAAGGCACAAGGCAGCGATTAGCACAACCTCCGGGGACAGCATCCCAGCTCTCTTGTGGGACACCGTGAGCAGTGCTCATCTACAGTGGGGTTACTGCACTTTATTTAAATTGTTTTCACGTGTGCGTTTGGTGTCTTCCCTTCAGCAGCTGTCAAAATGGGGCTAGTATGATGTAGCATCTCTTAGTTTTGGGTAGTATTTACATACTGAGGCTGCAGGTGTGACTGCTCACACCAGAAGTTCTTGCCTTAAGCAAACCAGGGAGTAAAATAAAGTTCAGAGTTGTTCTGCTCTTCTGTACCTTGCACAGTAGGTCTGCATGCCCATAATTTGTCTGCTGAACGTATTTTAGGATATCTAAAAGGATAATGCTCTTTTCTGGTAAATCTGGGGGAAATTTTGTCTCTAAGGCAAAATATGAAGAATTAAAAGAAAAAAAAAAAGTCCATTCATTATGTAATTTTGTCTCCCTCTTATTGTATTTCTTTAGTAAAATATCATCCATGTGACACTTGGATGTTACAGTGAATCTGTGTTTAAAAATCTTACAAGTGATTCCAAAATGTATTACTTCCTGTGTGGAAACTATGTTTTCAGAAATTTAGTGAGCTTTTTTTTTCTTTTTTTCCTCTCCATGCACTGAGGTCACTTCTCCTTGTCCAATTTACTGCCCAGCTCTAGAAAAATAAATGAATCTAGGAAAGCTGGTACTCTGCTACTGGTTTGGGTGTCATTCAGACTTGATCCTATTTGGATAGCTCCAGCTTTTTAACTGCTCTTTTGGACTTCTTGTTTTCAGAACACAGATTATGTTACACTCCTCGGTGCTTCTTGTGTGTTTTTGGGATTCAGACAGCCGTACACAAAGTCCTGGTTTGGGCAGCATGATTCAAAAGCAAAGCAGATACCACCCTTGCCCTTGGAGGGTGTTAAGTTCTTTACTATGAGAGTGGTGAGGTGCTGAAACAGGCTGCCCAGAGAGGTTGTGGATGCCCCATTCCTAGAGGTGTCCAAGGCCAGAGTGGACAGGGACCTGGGCAGCCTGGGCTAGTATAAAATGTGGAGGTTGGTAGCCCTGCATTTGACAGGGGTTTGGAGATTCATGATTCTTGTTGTCTCTTCCAACTCTGGCCATTCTGTGATTCTGTGTGAGGGTGCCCTTTCTGTAGGGTGAACAGAAAGTATTAAGACAAATTCTGGATGTTGCGCTCTGGAAGAACAACAGCTGTCTGGAGTAGGCAGTAATATGCTTATTTCTATGACATGCAGAGGATTTTGTGTAGAAATTACACTTACTGAAGGCACTTTAGTTTTCCAGTTAAAATAAAAAAAAAAACAAATCAGACATCCTTGTGTCTTGTTGACTTGTCACATTGATGTGACCAGAGCTATAGAGAGAACATTGTCCTGGTCATGGCTTAAAGCATCTAAACATTGTGCTCCATCCTACAGGCTTGGATGGTTTGCTTAAAAAGCTATAATGGTAACAGTTCCATCTGCACTGGCATGACTTTCATGTGCAGGTTGGTGTGCCTTGGTCTTAGTGAGTTTTGTCAGGGTCACATGATGTACTGCACTTTCTTTTATATATCTCTCTATATTCCACCAAAACGACAGAAAAGCTGCTCTGCCTGTATACAGATCTCTAATAAAGTGTATGTCTCCATACAGATACTCAGCCCTCCAAAAATCTGACCCATCTATTTTGGTTCAAGGTAGATGTTCCAAAAAGGGAACAGAAGCTTCAGGATCACCTTGGTAATCTAGTGGAAATGCTACGTCACAGCTTGAAGCAGTGATTGAGCACCTGGTGGGAAGGCAGGACCAACCCAGGGGAACTCAGGTGCATGCAATGCTCCTGAATGACTGGAAGGGGAGGAGCCAGGACTCACCTCTTCCCAGAACTCATTTAAGGGTTGGCAGTGGAGATAAGGATATCTCTCTGGAGATCTCTGCGTACCTGAGGCCTCCCAAAGGTAAGTAGATTCTTCTTTTTATTTCTGTTCCCTACGGCCATTGCATTTGAGTAAGTCTTCACTTGTTGTATCCCAGGGCTTTGCTACTCTGTGCTTTCCGTTGTGTTACAGTGGTATTTGGTGCTGTATTTTAGTGAAGGAATTCCTTAGCAGGAATAATTTACGCATGGAGGAACTAGAAATGGAATGTATGTACTATTTGCTTGTTATATTATTTGTATTTTTTGGTACTTCAGGAAGAATTGGTAACTTTTTTTTTATAGTCCTTTCAGAAGTTGTTGAGGTTTATTATTTAAAATCTGATATTTAAATACATTGAACGACTTCTGGTATCTTTGGTTGCAAATCAATACCAGTTGAGCTTCACGTGAGGTGTTCTGATCTTTCTGAAGTTTGCTTTAGCTGGAGTGTTCCCTTAGTTATTGTAGCACTTATGGTTACCCATTCTCTTTCCTTCAGACCAATAAGAACTGTTGATACCTGAACACTTTTAGGTAATGCATCAAACCTTGTTGCTTTGTTCAGTAGGCTGTTGAAGTGTATGTGCATGGGTGACTTTGCTGTATAGCTA
This sequence comes from Lagopus leucura, assembly GCF_019238085.1. Taxonomy (NCBI): domain Eukaryota; kingdom Metazoa; phylum Chordata; class Aves; order Galliformes; family Phasianidae; genus Lagopus; species Lagopus leucura. The sequence continues at coordinate 9,387,743 of NW_024962273.1, read as the reverse complement.
TGAGTCGTTAGTAACAAATGCACTATGCATCCCAGGTCCATAAAACAAAACCAACGGAACCCAGCAGCCCTGCTGAGTACCCAAAGGAAACTAGCTTTTATAGGCACCAAATACTGTGATTTGTAAGCAACGTGTAAAAGCTTTTTTTACCTCATTATGATGGAAAAGAGTTTTATTACCAGATGCCTTATGGAGCCTAGGCTAAAAGATTCAAATCATAGTTCCTAATATTAGACACATAAGTACCTCTTGGACTTGTATATGAATCAAGACTGTGTTTTGGAAAAGAGTGATAACACAGCTTTTCCAATTGCAATTACTCGTACAAGAATGTGAACTGGGAATTTAACGTGGGCAGCCAAGATGTTGGCTGTAGCTTTAGGGTGTATGAGGTGCAGAACGGCCTACCGTGGTGGGCAACTGGAGCATCCGTAAGCCCACCATGCAGACAGGGCATGTGAGCAGTCTGTGGTGTTGTGCTGGGTGCTCAAGCAGCATAAATGTGCAGGAGGTTTTTCTGTTCTGAACAAGCCAAGAGACAGAAATACTTCTGGTCTGATTCATTAATGATGGCATGTTTGAGCTTCCACACCAAATAAGGCTGTGGTAGCAACAGAAGGTCAATTTTCTGTGACTTGCTGTCCATGGTTGCTGTTATTGCTTAGCTTGGTGATCAGGTGCTGTGATAGAGCAGTTCACTTCATGCCTCAGACATGCAGCCTAGAGCAGAGGGATTTTCGGAAGGGAAGATATTTTCTCTAAGCAGGGTAATGAGGAACATAGATCTACATGTGCAGGTCTGGCAAGCATTAAATGATGTCTCAACCCTTTTCTGCCTCAGTTTGTTCTTCATGGTACAAATCATATCTGGTTAAAATATCAGTGTTGTAAAGGGTTAACACCCATAAAAAAGGTAAGCAGCAAGGCCTGGGTTATTTATTAAAATGTTAGTTAGAATCAGGGTTCCTGACACCTCCAGTGCTGCGGTTTTCAGTAATCCTCCTTTCAGTGATGAAGTCGATGGGAATTTTGCCATTGCTTTTAGTTAGGTTAGATCATTCTGCAGCAGAGAGGAACAGCAACAGCAGTGATTTATTGAGCCAGCCAGGTCTGTTCCAAACACCAAAAATCCCGTTCTTGTAGTCGCCTGGTCCTTTTTTTCATTGCTGTTCTAGCAGAGATTAAAAGCAGTAGTGTAGCAGCAATACTGCAAGCTCATTCAAATGCACGTTTGTCTGATGTATCAGAGCTCTTGCACCCTTGTATCTGAACGTTTTCCCCAAATTACAGTGTGCTCATACAGTGAGGTTTCTCTGCCTCTCCCTAGTGCCATCTGGATGTTGTTTATCTGTGTGTTGTGGGGGATTTAATGTGGTGTCCGTGTGGGTAGCCTGGTGAGAGAAGTAGCTTTTGCTTCCTGTGATGGAGATGATAAAGCTCCTGGTCTCAATCTTTTCATTCCTCCCTGAGTTTCCATTGCATGTGCCTGAGGTAGAATTGCCTGCTTGGGAAGGAGGAGCTCAGCCCCAGTGGGGCAGTGAGTCAGGATGCAACCTGACTGAGGTGACAGAAACAGGCATAGTGAACTCCAAGTAGTTGTTAGTTTTTTTTTTTTTTTATTGGTGAACTATGGCCTTTCTATGCTTTCAGTTTTTTATTTCCAATTTCTTGAATCCCCAATCATCATTTTTGTGAAACATAGCATGACTCAAACTCGACTGCAAAGGATATTCTTGCAAAAGCTGCAAGGAACCCACATGTGGTCACAAACCCAATTTTACTTGAGTTCACTTGAAATCTCACTTTGCCCCACACCATAGCAAGCTGTCAGATTTACATTAAAGTTGATAAGGTAAATTTATTTAATTGGATTTCCTACTTTGCAAGGAGCTGTATGTTTTGCTGACATGGTTTTATTTTGCTTGAAATTGTGGCAGAAGCTGGACCTTTTCCAGCATCCCCACTGCAGAGCCAGCCAGCTGTGTGAGCTGCTGTGGGGTTGGTGATGCCTTTCCAGGAGGGTGCGTGGGGCTGGAGCAGCCAGGCGTGCATTGTGCCATGGGGCTGAGCATCCTGGCACTGTGTGGAATCTGTGCTGAGCAGCAGGCTGCCAAATTGCTAGGGCCCCATTTTTCTTTTGGAAAAATACCAGATTTTTAAATGCTGAAATGTTGCATTAGGCAACAGCCTTTCTCTTCCCAGCTCTAGTTATTCCTGACCCAGAAGGAAGAGGACTATCCCAAATCCCTTTCTCTTAGCAGTTAACTGTTCCTTGGATGCTTCCCATCTAGGTATTTGTTTAATGTGTTCCTTAAATCCCAACAGAAGGAGGTACAGCCCAGACAGTGAGAGGGAACTCTGTTTAGTCTAAAACAAATTTTATGAAAACTTCTTTGGTTATTCCATGGAAAAAAAATTAGAAAAAAAGAGTTCTGCAAAATCTACCATGACTGCTTTAATTTTCAAGATCTGCTATGGTTATAAAACTCTTGCTGTCTCCTCTTTAGCAAGCTGAGTGAAATATGTAATTTAAACATGCGCTCAACACATGCAGGCTTGTTCAGTGCAACTGAAAGATGGCAACTTTGGGCTGGCATCATCTTGCATTTCAGCACTGTTTAACACCAGTCCATGAGGAGACATGATCACATTCAGTAATAGGTAGCCTGTAATGTAGCAACACATTAAAACAAGGACAAAATTATATATTGATTAGGAGTTTTGTTATATCCAAGAATGTGAGACATGCATGATGTGTAGGCAGGGAAAGGTTATTTGCTCTCGTTTTTTCATTCAGCCTTAAAACACCCTGATTTGCAAAGACCTGGAGAATATGTGCAGTAATTAATAACCTGACAAAGAAAAGATGTCATGTATGTCCTGTTAGCTCCTGTCACTGGTACTGAAACACTGCTAAGCCCTAGTGAGTTAATTCATAGAACAGCTGTGAGACGTGAGGGATTATTAGCATCTCTGTTTTACAGATGGCGCTGGAGCATGAAGAAGTGGATGAAATACAAGGATTTGACAATGTTGGGGGAACAGAAATGGATCCAATTTTCTGATGTTTAACTGCAGGACCTCCTTCCTCTCACTGCAGCCTATTTTAATATAATGTAGGGCATGGGATCCAAAATTTGCTTGAGTATTTTGTACTATGTATTTGGTACTGTTTCAGTTAGTAGTAAAGGAGGACAGGGAAAGGCTTCCACAGAGTTCCAGATGGAGCTGTGGAGGGATGTCTGGCCAGTTAATGGGTTGGATTGCATCCAAGAAAGCAGTGAGATCTGGGACCCTTAGGCTTCCACCTCCTATGGCCCCAAGAAAGCAGGAAGCTTCTGGCTGTGTTAGGTGAAATAACTGCTCCGTCACTCGTGTGGCAACCTCAGACTCTGTGAGAGAGATGATCGGAGAAGCTGTCTGCATTGATGGAAATCAGACTTACAGGCAATATAGGCTGCCAAAATTGCCAGATATGTGCATGTTTTCAGTAAGATGCTCTCTTGTACTTGATACAGTGGTGCAGGTAACAACAGCCTGAGCCGACTTTGTTAGATTTCCAGGAGAAGAACAGAAATACTTCAGAAATAATAGCTACTCTTATGAGAGTCTGCCAGGCAGTCAAGAAAACCATGTTTTTCAGCACCAAACCTTCATGCTGCCTATTGATGTAAGTGTGCTGCCCAGACTCCTCCAAGAGCTTACTTGCCTCTCTTCTTTGAAAAAGCCAGAACTCCTTGAGATCCTGACCTGTAGTGAAATAGTTACTTAATACCTTTATCTTCATCAATCTCTACAGGATGGGAAAGGAGTATTCTGACCTCTCAAGCTTGTACCTTGTTGTCAAGAGGAACTACTGGGATTCTCCTCTCTTTTCTTTGTTTGTGTTTTGTTGTTGTGTTTTGTGTTGTGCTTTGTTTGCTTGTAGGTGAATGCATCCAGGGCATATCTCTCTCTATCAGTGATGTGTTCAGAGGATGTTTGTTAATCACTGAAGAGCATCTTGTGTCTAAGGAGCTGGTAGACTAAAGGTTTTTCAAAATCTCTTATTAGAGCTAAAATTCTCCAAGCTCCATTTTCAGATTTCTCCTTTGGACCAACTGTGATGGGTGAGGTTACTTATTCACCCTCGTACTTGTGCGTAATTTTAAAAGCATGGTCTTTTGCTCTTTCCTGTATGAGAAAGTTACTTTCCAGTTTGTTATCAGCTTCAATTTTGTAATTCGAAGATATTCAGAGCACAGTTCATTCAGTGCACTCGTTAGATACTTGCATTTACAACTGCTGAGTTAGGCACATTCAGCTTGCGAGGGGCACTGAAATCTTCACAGTGAATTTATCAGATGTACGAGACCTTCTAATTGTATCTTAAATTCAGTAGGGATATTAGGCTACTTGTTTCATGCTGGAAACATTGTCTGCTTTCGACAAAAGAAATCTGCACAACTCTGTTCTTTCAAAAACACAGTTATTTTCTCAGGGTATTTCTTACTTTCACACTAATAAATGAATAATTGCAACTTGTAAATGGAGGAGTAGTTTCTCTAGAAATACAGAGAATGCCAAGACTACTTATGTAGGGGCTAGACAGTAATACTGTGTGGTGCAGAGGACTAAAAGTTGATGTGTTAGATCTTCTAAGATGGCATAATACAAAGGTACTCTTCTGATAATAATTGTAGAGTGACTGGTTTGCCCCAAATGTAAAATTTTTGGCACTTCTTCAGTGGTTGCCATTGTCTGTGACACAATTCTTAGGAAGCTGTAGCTAGAAGGAAGAGAGGTGTAATGACTGGAAATGAAACTCTCGCTGTCATTTTGGTCTAATTTTAGATAAGGGGGCGCATTTTGGTGAACTTCAGAAGCCAGAGATTACTTACTGAATAAACCCAGTCTCTGTAGCAGCAGATTTTATTCCATTACAGCACTGCTAATCTACAGTGAATCCATTTTTTTATCAGTCAAGGCACTGAGTGATATATTAGAGCCAAATTTATTGCTCTGGGGATTAAAACTGCGTAACAGCACAGAGCTGAAAGGAGTATTTGTCTGGTATATTTTCAAGGAGTATGTGTATCTAAACAGGGCACACCAGCTTTCTGTCATCTTAGAGTTCATATAAAACAACTTAATAACACTGAGGCGTTGCTCCGAGAAGTACAAAAACAATCTTGAATGCAATTCTTTTGCTACGCTAAAAAGTAATAAAAGTTGAGTTAACAGAAGGATGTCGTGAGACAGTAAAGGTGGAAGGAGAAAATAATTGAAAGCTAGGATCCAATTATTTGTCCTGTCCACTCCTTGGAAGTGATAAGAGAGGGATGGAGTCATGTTATTAGCACACACTCACCACAGCTGTGGCTGAGATCCTTCCTTATGCTGTCATGTTGAAACGCAGAGAATAAAAAGAAAAAAAAAAAAAGATGACAACACCAATTCTACAGCTGGTTAAAACAGAATAACTTGTATTAAGTGTTCAGGAATTACAATTTTAGGGACAGACAGTCCTTGCTATGTTGACTGTTCCTTATTTTGGTGACAGGAGTGAAAATAGAAATGTTATGACTCCCCCAGAGAGGACACGAGAGAGTCCTCTGGCTGGTGTCAAAATGTAGAGCAACTTATTGGGTCCTGCATCCTCTGAGCTGAGAACGGTCTTTATCACATCTCAGCACAACATCTCACAGATGCATTGCTCACCCACTCATGATTTAAACCAGACAGCATAATTCCATGAGGAATTCTCTTGAACGTGAGAATTTTCCTTCCTTTTACTGTGAAGACTCGGTTCTTAACTGAGTTACTGGTGACATTTGAAGTCAACCATTAGGGTGTTATCTGTCCTGGGAAAAAAAGCAAAGGCATTTTCAGGGGGTGGCATGTATCACAGGGAAAGCAGACAACGTCTGAAATGCATAGCTCGAAGATGGCTTTTGGCATGCTGCATACTTGACAGGTCCCAAAAGACATCTGAAAATTGGTCCTTTCAGTAGTTATTCTGTATAAAGGTATAAACAAGGTTTGCTTGTCAGAATTTTACATATGTTTCTCATAAACTCTGTGTCCAGGTATCTAAGGAACAGTTTACAACTTAGCAATATGTGAGAATGGAAAATATTATTTTTGTTGTAAGTATTATTGGCTGGGTCGCTGAAGCTTCTTGTAAAGCATCCAGTGCTTCTGAGGTGCCTGTGTCCCCAAGGATCCTCTGTGCTCAGAAATGGATGTAACTTGTGACTCAGGACTGACTGCATCACACACTTAATGAGAACTTGAAATTTCCATAGGAGCTGAAATATTGTATGTCATTCAAACTAGATGCTCTTGGCCTTTTGAAAGCTTTCAGTATATACAGGCTGTTCTGATCCTGTTGGGACTTATGGGAGCTTTGCCATCAACTTAATGTGTGTAGGAAAGAATCTGTCACAAGTCGTGACAATCCAAGCTGTGGATTATTTTGCACAAATCAAAGTTGGTTGCTATTTTTCTCATTGCTAGTTTACTACTTATTATTTGCATTCCAAGGATACCTAGAGACCCCAACTGAGATCTGTGACTGCATAATTTTCCTATGCAGTGCATTGACACCAACGAGTACTTGGAGGAGAAACATGCCCTAAAGAGCCCCTGGTGTAAGCAGGGAAAGGGAGAAATCTGGCAGGGGGCATGGGGTGCACAGAAGGTTGAAGCTGATTGCAGCAGGAACACCGTGTGTCCATTGCTATCTGAGGGCAGTAGCAGAATGGCCAGGCTCATGGGGGAATTGCGATGCCTGTTACCATGGTGGATAGAAGCCACACAGGCCATTTGTCTGTGAGCAGTCGTTTGCTTCTCAGGAAAGTTGTCTTGATACTCACCTGATCAATGTGCTGTGTGGTTGGAGTTTCAGTAAGATAAACGCAAATAAGCTTTTCTTATTGGCTTTTCAGAAATGCCAAAGATCCTTGTTAAAACAGGAGAGAAGCAAAATGGAAACAAAATGCATTGTTATCATTGGAATTAGATGGTTTTTAAGGTGGCAGCTGTTTGGGCTTCTTTATTTGTCAGCCTATGCTGGAGAGGAGGCAGAGTATGCTCTCATTTGGTTCATTATTAGTAAAGTTTCTTAGTTTCTTGAAGCTACTATGAAGTTTCTTACTTCCATTCCTGAAATCATATTTATTTGTCTGTAGTAGCCTCACACTAACAGCTCCTTTTGGAAAGGGTTTTCTGTTGTTTCCCAGGGCTGGTTTATTTCCTGGGCCAGCTTTCACCTGTGAGAGAAGAATCCAGCAAATCTAACAAGTTCTGGGTTTGCTTTAATTAACTCATCTCAGCAGAATGAGAAGTTACAGTTGTGAGCAAAGTTTACACTGCCCACACAGGTGTGTGTGAATAGATATATAAATATGTTGGTACCAGACGTTAAACCAGGATGAAAATTTTCTACCTACAAATGGTTGAAAATTCATTTTCTAAGTTAGTGAAATTAATTCACTCTTGAAGTAAGAAAGATTGCAAACGAGTTCACCTCCTCCTTGTAGCAAATGTCACCAACTGCAGAACATGGCAAGCTGGTATTGCTGCTGGGAGGTTTCTTCTGTATGTGGTACCATTTGAGAAATGGAATGCTATGGTGTATTTAAAGACTGTGCCATAAAATGCATATGCACGGGGGGTAAAATTAAGGTTGCCTGGGCAACCTTAATTCTGGCATTTCCTGATTATTATTTTTTTTTTTTTAATGCTATTTTGTGCAACCTTCTTTTTGCCTCACAGTGGTGCTTGCGTTGTGTTCTATTTCTATGCACATGCTCTAAACTAAAATAAATGTTTTGTAATGTTAGTGTTGGGTTTCAGCTAGTTGTTTGTTTCATGCTGGAATTGTTTTGACCTCAGGGTTTGTTTGTGAAGATTTTTTTAAAACAGTTAATATCCAAAGGAAAATGTTATTGCTTTTGTCCTTCCCATACTGAAGACCACCCTTTCATTGAGACCTGGTTTTGCGAAGGTAAATAGGGGAATAGTTGATTACACTGGTTTCTGTTTCCTTTGGTATTTTTCTCCCTGTTTTGCAGCTGTTCTTTATGCAGTTTTTCAATGAGCAATATGTTTCTCCTACATTTGGACTTTACTAAAGAGATCAGAGTGGAAAACATAACATCCAATGTAAGTGATGTAATCTCCAAGGGAAAAGTTGCTTCATCCTGCTATAAGTAGAAATTATGCTTCTTTTTAGCAGGTCCTGGATCAAGATGTTTTGAGCTTCTAGGAGTGAAAGCATCCAAATGGATTTCCTCCAGAGAAAAACGTTCTCTCTTTTTGGCTGTGCTTTTAATAGCAAAAGTTATTTTAACCCTCATCAATTTCTAGTAAGTCACAACACTGAAATCTCCTGAATCTTGTGACAATGTAGCTGACAGGTAGTCTTAGAAATAGACCTGAGGAAATAACGAATACAGAGTAACAAATAATGCATAGGGGGGAGTTCATGGGAACAAAGATGAATGAAATGAGTGTTATTAGAGGTGGGTAGGATAAGGAAGAGGTGGGTAGAGCTAGCTCTAAATTAGAGAGTTGTGAGTATGGTCCAGCTTATTTTTAATATCATTCTATTGTGTGTGTGTATACATGTATATACTATATATATATATATATATATATATATATAAAAGTTTCTTCTAACACTGGGGGAAGTATTTTGATTTCCTGAGGCCCAACTGAATAGTGAGACAAATGTTGTTTGCAGCTTTTACTGATAGTGAAATCAGACTTGCAAGATAATGAAGGCAGGAGTAGATGAGTAATGAATTCACCTTTACTACCAGGCGTAGTGAATTCCACTGCCCTTTTGGACATAAGAGCTATGAATGGGTAAACAATTCCCCAAAGGGGTACAGTGCTGGGCACCTCTATCCACACCTTCATGGCTTTTTGTAGCTCTGTGTCAAACCCACTAGACACAATCCTGTTCTAAAAGTGTTCCATCATAAGTTGATTTAAAATTAGCATTCCACCCTGACACATCATATGATTTCCTAGCAGCAGCGCAGTGAGTACGGGTGTTTAGGACACTCCCAATGTCATCTGTTTTAATCTAAGCACAATTAAGGAGGGGTTTGATGTCCTTCATGCCTGCTTTCTAGGCTGGAACATGCTGTTCTTTTCTCCCATCCTGACCTCTACAACAGTTAGGGCCAAACTCTCTGTTAACTGTAAATAGCCAAAGTATCTTTTAGGTTTATACAATCCCAGACAGGTCCTCCTCCCCTTGGGAGTTGTGCAAGGGTAGAGAGTATTGTATTAGCAGCTTAGTTGTAGTTTACCTAAATCTAAACACTGCAAGCACAGAGATTTTGCAGCCAAGGAGACATTTAAAATAAGTCACTATTATATAATAAGAAATGAGCCAATAAGTCCGTGGTAAATATGTGATTAATGTATTTCAGTCATTGTGGTTCTAGAATAGATGCAGCTGATTATAAGGTGCATTTGAGTTTTTTTCTTCCTCTCCTTGTGGTGTTTCGTAAGGCAGAGATTTCCTGCAGGGCAAAGGAATTTAATCTTTGATTCAATTTATAAACTGAACGTCAGCCTTAATACTGATATGCTCAGAGTACTGTCATTGTAAGATCATTAAATGACTTGCAGCACTTCGTGCCAACTTCAGTTTTAATCAGGATCCCTGGGAAGTCTGGTACTGACTTCCCAGGGACCAACTCTGGGCCACTCATGTGTACTTGTAGTGCCATCATTCCCCCTAGCAGAGCCTGAGGACAAGCTGGTTCTGGAGGTGACAGCTCAGAAAGTCAGTGCAGGTTGACATGCATTTTTCTGATGCGCTGCTTTCAGACACTCTGCAGACCAATTGTAGCCTCTCTGCCATGTGATCATCACTGCCAAGTCACTGCATCCAGCACAGCTCCTCTGCCCAAAGGCTCTTGTGCAGACGCACCTCTACCAACACAACTGTGCTCATCCCAACCTGTAAAGACTAGAATGAATCTGACAAGCAGTTTTATCCTTCTCCTTATAAATGCTGCAGCCACAGCTCCACCAGCACAGTTGCCCTGGTCTAATTGCATTGACATGAAACTCTTGTACTGGTACAGCTCTGTCCGCTGGAGTGAAGGCCTCAGTGCCTGTGACTGACAGTGCACAAGCAAAAATATGTGGGCATTAAAACACCTGCTTTCTGCTGCTTTAAGCCTCTGCTTGCTTTCCTGTTCTCCAGACATGGCACTCCAGTGACTAAAATACAGTTATTTGAAAAGAAATGATATAAACAAGTCTTACTTCAGAGAGCTGCTCACTGTGCACCATTGAAGTCAGGTCTTGCAGTGTGTTACTCTGTTCTGCAAACGCACCGCACCTCTGACAAAAATGCTGAAACCTTTCCTAGTTTATACAGTATCAAAACTACTGTTACCTGTATATGTCTTGCAAAGCCACCTCATTGTCTTCAAATTTACAAACTCATTGTCTTCAGATAATACTCCTAGTGACACTTGTACAACCCCGAAGAAGGAAATAGGGTTGGCCAGATGACACAGGAGGCATAATTCATGAGTAACAGATTTGCACAGTGCTGGACCTGAAAGGAATTGTACTATTACTGATAATGTATGAACCAGACAAAAAATAGAAAATTGAACTTCCAACCTGAAGTGAAGCTTGTGGCTACTTCTAATCTCAGTATCTTGCCATTTTAATATCTGTTCAAGCCATACAGACCTGTTGTACAGCGCTGAATGACACGGTGTAGGAAAACAGCAATGGTGAACAAAAGAAAGGCTGTTCCTAAAGACACAACAGCCCTCTGAGGAGGATAACTAAACTTTCTTCTTGACCGTGAAAATATGCGATGGAATCTGAAAGTCTGGAATTCTTTCCATCTCCTAATTTACAACTTTCAGAACAACATCAGGGTATGTCTTTGTTTGGAAAACTAATGACTTCAAGCTGAATTTCATCACAATATCCACACGTTCTTCTTTATAGACCAGCAAAAGCACAGAGAGTGCTGGTTGAATTACTTTCAGTCAAGTCTGCTCATTTATTTACATCAACGTTGTTTGGTTACCAAATATAATTTTAGAGCCTCCATTTTCACTGTTAACACTTGATTTTACTCTGTTTGATACCTTTGATGCTACGTTGCTGTAAGAATGAAGAAAAAGAGAAATATTTTTGTTCAATCTAAAGAAGTTTTTGAGTGCTAAGTTGTGAGGAAAAGAGGCTGATATTTCAATACAGCGTCCTAAAATGACGTCCATTTAAATCCATATATGGATATGTCGTTAAGTCATGCCTGCTTTCAGACATACCAAATCTCTGTAGCCCCCACTGACATAAATGGAAATGATGTTTGTTGCTTATGCTCATGCAAGGCTTTGGCTCTGCTTTACACACGTGCATGCCCACTGCTGGAGTGTCCAGGCAATTCAGCTAGCTGTTCTGCTCCCCAAAATATGTGCAGTTCCATTGCAGTCAGTGGAGTTTCGCTGTTCTACAGCAGCTGAAAGGTTCTCCCAGTGTCAGAGGTGCTCCCATCTTGGCACGGAGCAGGGTTGGTTTGTTTCCAGAAGGTGTAGCACTGTAGTATTTTCCCTGCTAGACCCAGACCAGGGGAAGTGAGGGCCGGAAGAGCTGTACATGGTGTGGGACTGAAATAAGTCTTCAAATCTCATTAGTTCTGTGCCTTATCACCTAGTTTCTAACTCCTAAACCGTAGGATCAGAGCCAAAACAGGCTCTTACTGAACAACGAGATGTACCCTCTTCTGAAATAAGCTGCTCCTGTTGCCTCCTGAGTGCTCTTGGCCTCGGGAGCTGCATACAAGGATCATTATTCAGGCTTGACTTGGCATACACAATCACTAAGCTGCTGGGCTGTCTACAAGTTGGTACAGTTGAGCCATTTTTTACAAGATCAATGTATTTACTTTTTTTGTATGTGTAAGAAAAGAAAAAAAATCAGATTCTTTGATCTTGGTTGGAAGGAAAATGATCCTGTACTACTGGATTTCCCAAAGTGCCATGTAAGTCTGGATTTGACCAAATTCCTCTAAGAGGCTTATTGATATCTGAGCCATTGTTTTAACTTAATGCTATCTGATAGGTTCATTACACCTGGTGCTCCAATACTCAGCACTTTGTTACGTTGTGGATAAAGAAGTACATTTGAAGATGAGGTCTCTTTCTTCTCTTTTAGGAATGAAAAAGTCCAGTATCTGCTCATTTAATGAAAAAGTTTATGCTGTCCATGCGGCTTTTTGAATTGCTTTCCAAATTGTATTTCTGATCAAGGTTTCCTGTTATTTTGGTGGAGCTGTGTGCATGTGGTGTGGTGAACTCTTGGAAAAATCAGTTCTTTATTGCAGATGCCTCTCAATGGGAGTCAAAAGTCCTTACTTCTACTTCTCCAAAGTTATTGTAAAAACTATTCTGCGTAACAGCTCCCTGCTTGCTTCTTGTAATGGATTAGATTCATTGACTTGGTATTCCTCGTTTGTTCTTGGCTAGTGGTATGATTTGTTGAGTGATTACCTGTAGCTGCCAAGGCTGAATTATATGTGTTCTTATTACCTTGTAAAGAAGAAAACATGACAAATTATCAATCAAAACGTTGAATCTGAAGCTATTGCCAGTAAACCAAAGCTGTCAAAGTACATATTACTATAGGCAAAAGCATATCTCTGCACAGATCTTTTACTTTAGGCTGTGGATTATTTTCCCTAAGAACTTTACAAATGACTGGGAGTACCAAGGAAATATTATAAATTGGCATCATTATAGCTGCATTGCCCAAATCAGGCTCCCACTCATATCTAAGTGAACAGAGCGTATAAAGGCAGTGTCCTGGTGGTTACTGTTGCATGTATGTTCTGATTAAGAGGTATTTCAGGAGGTGGAGGCACCCATTTGGGTGCATGGCAGGAAAGACAAGTGGCTTCTGGCTCCACTGATCTACCCAGATCATCACCACTCCTGTCCTTGAGGTGTTAGATGGGAAGGAGAGGTAGTTTTACATTATGAAGGCGGTGGACATCATAGATCATTTAATCATAACATCACCTGGGCAGGAGAACGTTGATACTGTGCAACATGTGAATCTAAAAACAAACCTAGAGAAAGAAGCTCATTTGATTCTACCTTTTTGTGTATCTTGCCTGGTACTTTGGTGACATTTACTGTGATTAAATAGAGGGAATCTGTAAACCTGGGATTTAAGTATTTTATTTTTCAAGTCAATGGGGAAACTTGGAAGAAAGTCTTTAAGCTTTTCTTAGTTGTCAGTAAGGAAAGACTTGATACTACACTGCATTATGAGAAGCTGCCTCATGGCCTCTCTTTCTCTTGCTAGCTCAGCTGTAGTTTGAATAACCCAAAAAATATTGCACACCCGGGAAATGCTCTTTCCAGCCTCACTTCTTTCTGTCATTTGTATGAAATATGCTCTGTCTCTGACAAAAATGTGTCATATGTTAGCATAATATACTCCCCATGTTCTTGCTGTGTTGTGAAGCATTGACTTGACTTTTCCCTGTCCTTGATGGTTTTAGTGCTGTTGCATTCCTGCTATTTCAGATCAATCACAAATGAGCTAATGAGATCAAGAAAAGCTATAATTACGATCATTGTATTTATCATTTGGTGATACCAAAAGGCTCAAGAAGAATCTAAAGTTTTTTTCAGCTCGTGTACATACAGAGGTTACTGTTGTTGCCCATCATCCAAATTTGAAAATTTATTTAAGCTCCTGTGTCCCTACTGAAATTGGTAAGAATTGAAGGTCCACGTTCATCAGAATATTTAGACTTTCATTTGTCATTAGTTTCTACGGCTTTTGTGTCAAAACTTAACAAATCAGAGAGTGTGCATGAAGGGCGTTGTGTAGGTTCAGCTTATGGAATGAGCACTGTATCCCCCTGAGTATTTTGGTAACAACTGTGTGTAAACTCTTAATGAGCCACGTGTCAGAATGCTGTTTGAAATCTGTGTTTTTCAACATCAACGGCTACAGCTTAAGTCACCCGATCCTCTCAATTTGGCCTGATGGGAGTGGAGACAATGCTCCGGGCTGGGCTCCTGCTGATTAGGTACTCCAGAACGGATAGATCTTTCCTTGCCAAAATTAAAACCTTACACCTGAACACTGGTGCTGTTGTTACTCCTAAAGACGCATATGGAGTTAGTTTTCCAACTGGCAACAGCAGCTTATTTTTATTTGATGGCACTGGAGTCCTAAGTGAGGAATATGCTATTATTAATGACTTACTGAAACTCTTTTTTTTTAGCAAATTTATTGCTAATGCAAAAGGTATTTTTCTTTTTTTTTTTATTTTTTTTTTTGGAATAGCGTCTTTGATTGCTTGTTGCATGCAGATGGATACAGGGGCCATTACCTGTGAAAAACTTGGATTTGTGGTAACAGTTTTTCCTCTCCTGATTTTGAAGTAATTACACTGAAAATTTATTGGGTTCATTTTATCATTATTGTTAAAGTGAATCTGAACTATAACTTCTAGTTGCTCACCAGATGTTTCTCACAGGTACTGTAACAAATAGCTGAATTTGTCAGGGAAGGAGTCCTATCCAAAACCCACAGACAGCAGTGAGGTAGGGATTGTGCTGTCATACACAGCTGTGCTGCTGCTCCTGCTATGGCAAGTTCAGGGTCCCCATATGTGAGGACTGCTCGTTCATCTCTGAGACATAAGGTAACCCTCAGCTGCTCAATGGGACTTCTTAATATGTAAGGCATACAAGTTGTGGTGAAGAAAGATTGTGTTATAAAGCCCTAAAAGCTGGCAGATGATGCTCATGCTGTCTCTATGTTGCTTTGAAGCATTTTAAGCGTCATGGTAAGTCTATGGCAGGATTGGGAGATTTTGGTCAACAGGTGACTTTTGTGTGGAAGAAGAAAACTCAAAGGATGATGTACTGCTTTACTTAGTGAGCTGTATGTATTCAGCTGATTCCTCCCTTAGCAGGACACAGGAGCTATTCTCACCCTTTAAATCCTGCACACACAACTGAAGTTTCACTTTGACAAGGAGGGATGGGGAAGAAAATGAATCAAGAAATCTCAGCAAATCTCCACTGATGTTTTTCAACCTGAATAAACACTTTTAATGTAATGATAGCAGTGAGATGCAGTTAGCATACACGCTTCTGCCTTAAGGGGAACCACTAAATGTGTTCACTGAGGTAGGCTGATACCCCAAAAGCAGCTGCTTGAGTGTTTCTCTTTAGTTATTATCTGAACCTCTCCTGTGCTCCGAGGTATCACTTGTATTAGCTCCCAGTTAGCTTGCTGTGCAACCAGGTGCCTCTTAAAGACTGGTGCATATTTTGGTACCATTGCAACAGAGCAGTGATGCCCAAAACAGTGGTGGGTGCTGTTACATGCAGACAGAGAAACAGGGCTTGCTATGTCAAAAGAAATTGTTCTAGAGACTTCCTTCTTACACAGATGTGAGGGGTTTTTTTTCTTTTGTTTTTTTTTTTTCTACTAACATCAATGAGACTATTTGTGCTTCTCAGCCTGAACATGGAGCCAAAGTGATAACTTCTCTTACGAAATGCTTGGACCAGAAAGAGGAAATGTCTGAATTTGTACAGTCCAGCTTTTAAAAAATACTGCCTTTCCCTTTATAGAATAAAGATTTTGTGTCAAAGGAGAAATGAAAAACATTCCTAGACCTTGGTAAGGCCCTTACATAAGCTGTCCTTTCTTTTCAGATGCCCAGCAGTAAATGATGCAAATGAAAAAGATACTGTGTGGGGAGTACTATTTTGGTGTAGTCTTCCACCTCACAACTGATGCCTGAGTGATTTTATTATAAGAACAACATGGTTTGGGGCACGGTGTCAGAAAGTCAGCTCTTGCCTGAAGCATGCATTTAGATGTCAGTAACCCCTCTGCTGCCTATTGTCCGGGGAAATCTTGTCCTTACCATTTTTATTTTTTAACCTTTTTATCTGTTGGATCTCATCACTGAATTTCAAGCACAAACTCACTTATAAAAGTCATGCCCTCATGTGGAATGGCTGTTCAGGCTACGGTGTTTGTGCATTACTTCTTGATAGTGTAAATTCATATTTGGCATCAGTGCTTGTGGTGCAACTAGGTGATATGAGGGTGTGATGGAAAGGCTCAGCTACAGTCACTTGCCTCAGGAAATACCTACAGGCACTTTTTGGTAGGATGCTCTGTTAGGGAGAAGTGTGTTTTGTTTGCTTTATGCAGAGTGTGACATAACAGTGGTTTGTGCCACTGGGAACATAGGGACAGGAAGACTGATGAGTGAGAGACTCTGGGTTTCAACCTTGCCCCGAGAAGGGCTTTTCCTTCAGAAAAGTTCATGCTGTGGTAGTGCTGCAGGAGTGCGTTGCTCACATCAGGTAGAAAATTCAGTCCCAGACACCTTCTGGAAGTGCAATTGAACAGCAGTGGGATTTGTCTTATGTAAACATAGGGCAAACCATCCTTCATTTTGTGCTGTCCTGCAGGGGCTGCACCAAAGCCTCTTTCATTTGGGAGGGGAGCTTCCAGTCTTGACCCATGAGTGTCAGCTATACTGAAGGATGTAATTTTAAACCACTCTCCACCATGTGCTACCTTCAGTCTAGTCTGGAAGTGACTTACAGCGTCCCACAGGAAGTTTGAGATGGACATTACCTATCAAAATAACAATGAGGCCATCCGTCTGGAGAGCTTGGGTTGCCTGATTCTGCTCTCTGCTTGGGAAGGGAGAATGCTGGCCCAAATTTAATTAGTCCTCATGGTTGATGTTGCGTACCTATTTGGATGTAGTCATGCCTTGTTGAACTTTGAATGTCACCTGTAGTATTAAGAGTCAATGTGTTGGGTTTTTTAATAAAGCATGCGAAAATACCAATGTATAAACATCTTGCATTTTGATTTTCATTACAACTTATTTAAGCACTTAACAACTGCAAAAACCCAACTTCAAATGCTTCCTGCAACTACTTAGGGATTAATTTGAATTAAGATAATTCAAGTTTTGGCGTATAACCACGAGTAGGGCTTTTTTTTTTTTTAAATATCTTTGTGAAATGAAAGGATTTTTTTTCTAATAAAAACAAACAGCTGTGTCTCCCATATGGTATTCTCTTGTAAAATATTTACATTTGAAAGGCGCCCAGACTCCTTGCAGTAGAACACAATTTAAACAATGAGCGTAAGTGAACAAAAATCTATTGTTGTCATCTCTGATTGCAGAGGTTTTTAACATGCACCTTCCCCCTTCCAACCCCTCTGTGCTCAGCATTAGGCTATCATCTCCTCGTTGGAAGATTTCCTTTGTTGAGTATTGCAGTGTTTCCCTTTTTGAAGATAAAATAATTTTCATCAGGACTCAACCTGGTGTGGTTCAAAGGGTGTGTGTGAGAAGAGGGGTATTTTGAAAGAATCAGGGATTAAAAAAAGAAATTAAGGACGAACAATGGAAAAAGGGCATGAGATATTGGTATGTGAAGTTTTGCAGTGATTCCCCATTCTGGACTGTAGAAAAACTGGCTTAGAAGAGTCTCCCTGGAAGCACCATCACCCCTTGGTTAGTGGAAGCAGTTTTCTCAGCTAAATGGCTGCCAGAGTCTTTTTTAGCCTACTGCAAGGATAAATGTTAACCTTCCAGCTGGAATTACTCTGTTTGCTTTCACAGAGAAAACAGAACTAACAATTCTGGTAATGTTATTAAAAAATATTTCTCATGTCAAAAAGTTTTGCTGCCTGTAATTACGTTTAAATATCCCAAACTGAATAGCAACATTCAAACTCGGCTAGAGTATTTGATTAAGCTTGGTTAATAGTTACTAATGGCTGTGCAGCTTTTATGTGTGACTGAAAAGAAAGAAAAGGGGAGTTAATGACAGGCTTATTTGGAAAGTTGTGAATGAATGAGAAGCTCCAAAGCCTTGAGCCTCTCCCTGTCCTGTGCATGGGAGAGGCAGGGAGGATGAGTGCCAGGCCTGGCTGTAAAACAAATTTTACCAGACTGAGACAAAATTGTAATAGAAAACAAAATGGTTTTTACGTCTGTTGAATGCAGGGATATAGTTGTGTTTTTCTTTTTTTTTTTTTCTTTTTTTTTTTTTTCCCTTAAGATTCTGTTTAGTCTCAAGCTTGCAGAAATCTCTCTGCTAGCTGTGCTTGCTGTTGGTGCTGTGTGCAGTGCAATGGGGACCTCAGTCTGTAGCGTTTTGGTGATTATGGGCTCCTCCATGCAGCATCAACTCTGGGTTTTGTCAGATACCCACAGTGGTTTGCTGATGCCTTGTCAGCGGAGGAGCTGTGTTACTGGAAATGGCAACCATGCTACTGAATGAAGCAGTGACTCACTCCCTGACTTAACCACAGTCTGTGCAGTTAAAGGTGCTTTGCACAGAAAAGGCAGCTCCTAGCACAAAGTCTTCAGCATAGGAAGTTCTGCACCAATGTGTGCAAGAACTTCTTTACAGTGAGGGTGACAGAGCACTGGAACAGGCTGCCCAGGGAGGTGGTGGAGTCTCCTTCTCTGGTGATGTTCAAGACCTGCCTGGATGCCTACTTGTGCGACCTGGTGTAGGGAACCTGCTTTGGCAGGGGGAGTGGACACGATGATCTCTGGAGATCCCTTCCAACCCCTACAATTCTGTGATTCTGTGATACCTGCATGAGTGCTGCAGCTGTACAGAGATGACCAGTGTATGCCTTACAGTGGTGCAGTGTGTTTATAACTGTGTCTGTATAAAATAACATCCTTAACTTGGGTGCTGACCTGGCTTGAGTAATTAGGGAAATTCTGTGCAGCTTTAGTTTTCACATCACTCCTATTTACTGAGCCCCTTGGCATAAGCTTCACTAAACTTCAATGAAGATGCAGCAGTGAACTATGAAAGAAGCTGTTCTACCTTATGCAATGGTATTGCAGGATCCCAAAGAATTAATTTCCAGCACAACTTCTTCCCTTCCCTTGCTCTTCCTGTTTTGAATAGGCACTTTCCTATTTGTAATAATGTTTCACTTCTGAATTATTTATCAGCTCCATCTAGTGAACACTGTTCCTCAGGAATAAATGAGAGCTCCTGAGAGAGAAAAGAGCTTTATGCTTTTTGGCAACAAACCAAAAGATGATCCAAAAAAAAAAAAAAAAAAGTAGTGTCTTTTATTACATGCGATGTTTGGACTTGGAGAACAGTTTATATTCGGAAATAATATATTGTCAGTGCCTTGAGAAAAGCCATGAGACTCAGGAATGTTTGTTTTTGTTGCTTAAGAAAGATTGTGAGGGTAACATTTATGACACATCTCATGTTTGAGATACACTTGTTATTGGGGTGTGAAGTAGTGTGCTGGATTACAAGCTATTCTGAGCAGGGGAATTCAAGGTTGTGGGGTTTTACAAATACGCCTTTTTTTTTCTTAATAGAAATCTCAGTGGAATCCCAAGAAGTGGGAATAGCACCGGAACAGATAATTTGGGTGCTGAGCTGATAGCATTTTTGAACAAGTCTGGATAATGGATTTCTGACAAATGTTCTTAGAACAAATGACAATTCAGAATTAAATGCAGGAAAGGAGCGGCTATTTTATACTGCGAAGGAAAGCACCTGGCACACTTGCATTGATTTCAGAGACCTGTGCCACCCTGCTGTGTTCTTGGGCAGGTCTGGAGGAGGTGGTAGCAAGATAATAACAAGTTAAAGGGGTTCTGCTGACAGCACAAAATAGCCCAACAACCCCAGAGCAGTGTTTTTTAACCCTTGCTGGCTGCTGCTTTTCTCTTTTGCCATGTGTTGCCCTTGAACAGCTGCCAGCAGCTCAGGATGCACCAGGCTCAAAGCACACAAAGGATCAGCAACACAGAGGTGGTGACCTCATGTTAATCGTGCTGCCATTTATTGTGCGGCTGCCATGGAACTTCCCCTGCTTTGTCTACAGGCCTGCCTAACCTAATATTCTCTTCAAAAGGCTTCCTTGCAAAAGGAAGAGTTATGAAATCAAACTTTCTCTTTTACTGGAGCAGCTTGTGTTTATTTTTGATGTGCTTGCTCAGAGAAGCTATTTTTGTTACCACTGGGGAAAAGCAAGTAGTTTCCTGTGCATCCCATTTAATCGGTTGTTTTCTAGGGGACAAAAAAAAAAAAAAAAAAAATTCAGGTCAGCAGTCAAGGGATCTTTTAATGTTGATTGTAACAGTTTTATTCTGCAGGAGTTAAAAATCTAAATGAGGGAAACAAAAATATTTGGATACAGATACTCTGGCTCTGTAGTGGAAAAAAAAGTATGTAGTGTTGCTGCAGGGCTGGCTGGAAGTCTTTTTCACTCTTCTGGCTTTATTGTACTCATTTGTACAGTGGCACAATTTTTCGCTGCAGATTTTACCTTCAGATTCGCTGTTAGGCTTGGTTTATAAAGTCTATGCACAGCTTTTTTAAAACTAGCTGTCATCTGTTGCTTTCCTACCGATCAGATGGTGGGGAACATGTATTTATCTGCTTGCGGGTATCTCTTATATTCCCACAAAAACAATGTCTATGAATACTGCAGATCTTCTATGATTGATGATCATAGAATGGCCTGGGTTGAAAAGGACCACATTGATCATCTAGTTTCAATCCCTCTGCTATGTGCAGGTTCGTCAACCACCAGACCAGGCTGCTCAAAGACATATCCAGCCTGGCCTTGAATGCCTCCAGGTATGGGACATCCATAGCTTCCTTGGATGGTGAAGCACTGGAACAGGTTGCCCAATGATAATGTTAAAAAAACATACAAACAAAAAAAGGCAGTGATGAATCCCTAGGATGCAATCGAAGTCTAATCCCAGAGGGGCAGCAAGGTTGTAGCATTGCCCTCCAGTTCATAAAGCCCAAATTCTTTGCTACCAACATCGATTCAAGTGCATCTTTGGTGTCTAGCATATAGCTGACCTGTGGTATGTGTTTGGGCAGTCTTTTTTGATACAGTGAAGGGCACCTGCACATGTACACAGTGTCTGATTTGTTTTGCAATCTGGAAAACCTAGAAGAGCAAAGGTTGATTAAGCTCAGGCTAACCTGAGCTGCAAAATTCAGTAAAATACCATTAGATCTTTAATTGGTCTAAGGCATACTTAGGAGGAAAGCAGATTATGGATATGTCATAGTAGAGACAATAGGATGCAGTTCTATCCGAAATTATCCCTGATGTTTTCATTCCAGTCTTTAGTTAAACTTACCTGCAGTTGGACACATTTAACTTCAGATTCAGGTGCTAGAAGGAGCAATGTATAGCTCAGAATCTTCTAGCTCTTGTAACTAGCTGGTGCATTGAACTGAAGTGCCTAAGGTAACATTTGCTTCTTAAAATCTTTGCGTGTCAGATTTTCATTCAGAAAATGGTAAGTGGGTGGGCAGGAACAGGAAATATTTAAATGCCAGGAACACAAAAGCATCGTGTGTCAGCTGGAACAGAATAGCAGCTTTTTCCCAAATGCCTGGGACAGACACAGGGCCCTGAGCCCCCTCATGTACTTGTGATGCTAGCATTCAGCCACAGAGTGAAATTTTAACTCACCAACTTTGTTTCATTACTTGCAGAATCTGTTTCAAATTTTCTTGTTTTTCCACTTTTTTTAAAAAAATAACAAACCAACAGAAAAACCCGAAGCTATTAAATATGGCTCATTACCAAGTTTGAAGGATATCTGTAATGGATATTCTCAAACTTGTGGGTAATGGAGACTATCCTTTGTTGTTACCCAAAATGACCTTTTCCGTGTTTAAACCATTTGCTACCACCACTGCAAAATGAATTACAGGGATATTTTAAAGGAAATGTGTATTGATTAAAAGCCTCCTGAGATCCTTCAGCTGTGGTTCAGACTTGTCACATCACTGATGCCGTGGAGTATCTGATGTTCTCTGGTACTTCACTCTTTTGTAGAAATGTGAGCAGGAGTCTCCAGTTTTGAAGCTGTCTTTCCAAATACCAGTTTGAACACAATTTTACATTTAAAAAAAAGTGTCTTTTTATAGCTCTCTCTCATGGTTTCTTCTGTCCTTCTCAAGAGCTCATCTGCTCTGGACCTCTTCATGTTCTCTTCTGGCCTCTCTCCAATACATTTAGTTTTGTTTTGTTTGTAAGCAGGGAAGTTGGCGTTTGCAAACTTTGGGCAAAATAGAAAGCAAAACTGAAGAATTAACATTTTGCAATTCAGCTAATTCAGCTTGTTCCAGGTGGCCCAGTGCCAATTTAATGCATTTCTTGTAATTCTAATTTAAGTGATTGAGGTGCCTTCGTTTTCTGAATGTTGCAATTTGCTTATTCTCTTTTTATTCTCTCCAGCTTCAATCTGTAGTATATACTTGCTGTTAGATTTCAGATGGGATTTTGAGTAACTGAGAATAGAAAGAAGAGATACAGCATAAGAAAATGGAAATTTACTGGCTGCTGTGCTCCCTCTCATCCGCAGGGTGATTTATCTCCATTTTCATCTGCAAACCAGCTGCCCTCTCCACTTTCTAACTCTGATTCAGCCATCCTTTCTATTGTGACAATAGTCTGGGACATAAGAAAACTGTTGTTGTGTTTCTATGCTATCCTAAGACCGTGGAAGTAGTATCAGGACTCTTTCTTTGTGTCCAAGAACAAAAGCTTCAGCACAGAAATATCACAAAACTCAGTTTTTCTGGTTTTTTTTTTTTTTTTTTGG
>NW_024962273.1:9334165-9364959 GCF_019238085.1 Lagopus leucura | reverse complement strand
TTTGTTTTTTTTGTGAATGTAAATCTTGGATGGATGTTTGCTGAGAGCAGCAATCCTTTATGGCTATAAATGAGAACAGAATATGGCCCTGCTTGTTTACAGAAAAAAAGAATACCCACAAGGTTTGGGCTTTCAGTGATGTTAACTTTTGGTTGCTGATCTATCCAATGGTTTTCAAATTATGATTTCTAAAAGGTTATTCATAAGGCATCTGCTGAAGGATTTTTGGCCTAAGCAATTTGGCAAAGTGCTGTTTTTTTGTGCTCCATATCTGGGTTCTTGACTGTAATTGCTTCTACTTGCTTATTGTTGTGTGGTGCTTTGCAGCTCTGAGTCGTGGTTACCTGCAGTAATAATCTTGGCCTTTTCCACCAAGTAAATGGACCAGATTCAGAAGTGGAGTTGCAGAAAAGCTGCAAATCAGGTCCACATGTATAGTCTTTTGGAGTGTGAATTGAAGGCACATTTCTGTTAGAGAGAATGTGCCAAGCAGGTCAGGTCTCACAGAAGCCAAAAGTTTGGGTTCTGCAGTGAAAAAACTCCAGTTTTAACAAGGCTGAGGTTGTTTGGAAGAACAGCTCTTACCTGGGTTGGCAACAAGACTATGAGAAAAACATCTCAAATTGTGCAGCCTTCTCTGAGAGAGAGGCAGCAAAATGCACAGCAACAAAATTCCCTTGAGGCTGTGTAAGCCTGTGAACGCAACAACTCCTGTGGTAGTTTTGTGTCTACATGACATACTGTTGTTTTTGTAGCAACATGTGGGAAGAATTCTAATTAATCTGTTGTAAATTTGTTGTACCTGTATGGTGAAATAAAGCCAACAATGGTGAAAGAAGAAATAATGCTTAACTGTCTGAAAGCTGAGAGCAGTGTCTTGGGAAGGTAGAGACCCATGCCTGGTTGTTCACACTGCTGCATGTTTAGTAGCCACAGGGTGCAATGTGGTGACAACAGGCATTTCCTGGCTGGGCCTGTAATTCCTAGAATAGAATGTTTTCCACACCGAGAGTACCAGATAAGATCTGAATTTTCTCTTTATATAGCTAAAGGAAAGCACCCATCTGACCGGTCATTTTGCTCAGTACTTTCCAATTTACAGCTAAAAGTTAGAGAATAGTTCAGATTGGAGCTTTGAAAAAATGAGTGTGGTGGAAGGGAAAATGTTTCTGTTTTTGGAATCGGATCTGATCAGATGTGATGAGGAATCCCAACTGGTGTAGTATGTGTGGTAACAAACGGTGTTGTGCAAGGAGTGGATCTGCACCGTGAACTGGCTGTTGTGGAGGAGCTGATGTTTGGACTTTGGACACAGATGCTCAGATCATGCATTTGTGGTGGAGGTGCACCAATCATTTGAGTGTTGTCTACAAAGAGGCACTTTGGATACCTCCAAGCCCTCTGTGCAGCGCAGATGAAAGTGAAGTAAACGGGAACAACTGGAAGGTGTCTCCAAAAATGCATTCCTAACCGCTGGAATAGATGCACCTACTTTCACCTGTGAGAGTGCAAGGCCACTGCCTGTATGCACAGTTTTACCACTTGTGTTCCTGTACCTGATGATATGGTGACTCTGAAAGACAGACACCTTCAGAACTTCCCCTTCTTCATGTTCCCCTTCCTTGGTGCAACACGTTTTCTTCTGGCACTCAGCTTCCAGCCCTTCCACCCTCATCTCTCCTGGGACAACTGTGTGTGCATCAGCACTGCTCCCACTCAAGTGGCTGCTATTTTGGAAAAGAGCAGAGAGGATATATCAGCCCCTGTGCAGAGTGCTTACTGGAAGTGCGTGGCTGAGTCACAGCAATTACCAGGGTATCTGAGGTTAAGGGAGTGATGAGTAACTGAGGTCTCACACTTTTAAGGATGCCAGATTCTGGCTCTTTGCGCACCTTATGGAGAGAAGTAATTTGTGCAAGCCTTAAAAAATTTACAATACTTTCAAAAATCATTTTAACATCTGGATCAGGCCGTACAGTGCAAGAGCAGTGAAACCTGGGAGAATAAGATTCTTGCTGCTTATCTTGCAAGAGTGCCGAGTGCTCATCCTTATCAACTGGTGCACCACATCCTCAGCAGACAAACGATTGATGCCTGACAGCAGACGTTCCTGGGAATACAAATCCCCACGCTGCCATGTTATGCATTCATAAGGCAATTATCAAAATGGAGGTGATCTTGTTGAGCGTATAATTTGGATGCTGAATAATCCCACTCAAATGCAGTATCAGTGCAGAGTGAAGGAGGTGTTTTTGCACGTTTCAATATGTGTATCTTAAGGCAGAGAACATAGCCTAGCAGTCCCTTGTTAGTACTGTGCACCCATAGGCAGAGTCTTGATGTTTTAGTGCAATTGCCTCAGCCATTTTTCCTAAAGCAGCTAATGCTGAAAACTGCTCAGCAGTTTATCTGAACCTGTAAATTCCTGTGAATTGCTGACTTCTGTATGCAATCCTATCAGATGTACCAGACGGTCACTCTTCCTTTTCTCATTAAGTTCAGTGTGATTTTTACTTTGGGGTTTTCTATGCCTCTATGAAATTCATGGTAAGCTTGGTTGCCTCTCATCCCCAACTTTCCTTTCCTCGCTCTGTTGTGATACTGCTGTGCCATCTCCTCCTGCGGGGTGCTCACCACAAGGGATGGGGTTGCAGCTCATGCACATTAAATTCTCCAGCTAAAAATCCAAAGATGTCATTCCAGTCACTTCTACCCTGAGGCCAGATGGGCTTGTGGGGATTTTTATCATGTAATGAAAAGCTTCCACTGACAGCGTGCAAATGAAGAAGGATATCCTATGCACCTAGTGGAAATTAAATCAAAACCTAAATATAATTAAAATTGTTTTTAAAGGAGGACAAGTCCTGCTGAATTAAAAATACAGATTTCTTTTTAAGTGCTTTTCTGATAAATGTTAGTTTTGGGTTTGATTCACTGAAGCAATGAGAAACTTTCAGATACATGTTTGTCTAAGAAATATTGAATTTATGTAGACCGCTTGCAGACTGTGTGGACCTTTATACTGCTATCATTATTTGAAAGCCAGATGAAGAAAGAAAGCTTTACTTGAATAAGAAGTTGTTCTGGGACTGAAGAGTAGCTCAGGGTGT
This sequence comes from Lagopus leucura, assembly GCF_019238085.1. Classification (NCBI taxonomy): domain Eukaryota; kingdom Metazoa; phylum Chordata; class Aves; order Galliformes; family Phasianidae; genus Lagopus; species Lagopus leucura. Next base: position 9,361,849 of record NW_024962273.1, on the reverse strand, counting down.
CACAGCTTTGCCCTTCCTTCCCTTTAAGACCAAGGCGATGCAAGTGGCAGCTCCTGATTTTTGATGCTGTAGGAAACTGTAGATGGCACATGTTCCCAAGTTTCCTCTGGCATCATTGGACTTGGGCTTTCCCCAGGGTGAGCAGGGTTTGGGGTGCTGAGCCCATTGGGCACACAGACCCAGCTTTACCGCTGTGCTTCCTGCGCCTGCTCAGCCATGGCCCAGTAATTGTGCAGCCAATTATGCTTTGTTGCAAGCAGCTGTAACAAAATATACTTTGTTTTAATAACAATCATTATTTGACAAGCCACTAAAAAAATTAAAACAGATGCAGCCATTACAGAGCTGCTTACATTTGCATGGTTCTACCTGCTTTCTTTAGTCATGAATGAAATTGCAGTTTGTTCAGGGAATACAACAGCCCCTAAGTATGGTGATCGAGCAAAATCTTTTCACCCAGCTGCCTTCGCATAGAGGAGATCACAGATGCCTGTGCTCCCAGTGTCTCTGTGTGAGACACTGAGCTGACAGATTTCTGAATTCAGAATAAATTCAAGTCAGGCTCAAGGCAGTGATGGGAGGCAACTTGCACTTTCCTTCTCCCTCCTCTCCTGTGTGAATGCTAGGTCCCCACAAAGCTCCAGATTAAACTGTAACATGCAGGTTATTTTTGTGTGAGCAGTCTTGCCCTTTTAAAGAATATTCTCCCAGGAAGTTAATTAAAATCTTCCATCTGTAGCAGTGGGAATGTGTTCTCTGGTAATAAAAGTAAAAGCGGTTATCATTCTTTATCATTCAGAGATTATTTTCAAGGGAAGAACACACTGAAAAATTGCAACATCTGAACTCATATTTGTACGAGAAAGTGTTTGAAAATGTCTGCTGTGGATAAGAAGAAAGTGATGTCTTGTTTCAAAGGCTGTGATTAAATTCTCCCATTTTCTAAACATATTTATCATTAGATCCACTGCCGCTGGTCACATAAGGATTGATGTCTATTATTAGGAGTGATGGAGACTTGTATGGTTTATGTATGTCCTTGTCTGGACAGGAAAGTACTTAATAGGGAGCTGGCTCAGGTTAGGAGGAGCAGCACTTGCCTTTTCCATGCTGGCCCTCACTTGGCTCAAAGTTCCCTTCCTGTTGGCATACAGTTTGCGCCGTGGGCTTCCATGAACAGCAGTTGTATTTTTCATTTGTGTAAGAAAAAGATATATTTTTTTTCTGTTCTGTTTTTGTTGTTTCTTTGTCATTGTTTTCTTCTTCTGACCTTTATCCTTTATATCAGGTCCTTCGTTAATAATCTCTTCCTCATCTGTTTTTACTTTTTCCTCACTCTTACGTTAAAATTCTCAGGATAGCCTTACTGACAGACTGTGTCAAAAACCAAGGTATATACAAAGAGAGAAATCCGTGTCATGAGTTTTACTTGTTCTCTGCTTGATGTTTCCCACTGTACCATGTGTTCTGTAGGGTACAGTTAAACCAATATCTGAGCATTTCTATTAAAATCAGTGGGATGAGTAGAATCAGCAAGAGCTACTCAGCTATGACAGAACTACTTACACTGAAATTCCATGTTAGGGCTCTCTAGGGCCCCGTTGGCTTTCATATTTCTATTCTCTTAAGTTTGTAATGCACAGTAGGTGTTGGTGACTTGATGGAGGTGAAGTGAGAAGATGATTCTCCCAGGCAGCGCTGCCTTGGGTCATGGCCTCATCGGTCTCTTGTGCAGGATCTTGGCAATGGAAAAGATTCTTCTCAGTTACTGTTCCTCTGGATGTCAGCGGATCCTTGAGATCCTTAAATGACTTTTGTTAACTTGAAAAACAAAACGGAACACAGCAAAAAAGAAACCACAAAACCAAAAGACAACAGAAAAAGGAATGCGCGCACAATGTACATGGCTTTGGAAAGTCAATTATGAACAGCAGAAAATCTGTTAAAACTATATTAGAAGACTTCACTAGGAAATCAACTGGACTTTTCAAAAAATCATTTATCCTAACCATGGTTTTGTAGAGGAAGTTGCTGAGTAGAAACTTCTTACGCATTTTTCAAATGATAATTTGGGGATGCAGTCATGTCAGTTGACTCGTCCAAAACACAGACAGCTTCAAAACAAGATTAAGGAAGCAGGAATTCCTGGCTCTTGGCCCTGCACTCAGCCCGTTTACCCTGACAGAGGAGAGGAAACCACAGCACACCAGGCACTCGAAGCACACGCCATTAAAGAGAACACGAGACTTTTCAATTAGGCCCAATTTCAGCAAGGTGCTTTCAGCATGCACTTAATGTTGTGTGATTTATGTGACTACTTCACATGTTTTCCACAGGGTTACTCATACTTAATGTCATTTGTTTGCTGAATCAGGGCCTAAATCAGATCGTCTTGTAAAACTTCCCAGTTAATTAGTGATCTCTTATTATCTTGTGCCCAGAGCAGTTTCCAAAGTGGTATTTTAGAGCTTGTGGGTATAGTTAGTTTAAAATAATCAAGATAAATGCTGGATTTGGAATGCTACTCTTATCCAAATTGCATGTTAACTAAAAATACTGTTTGAATAAGCAGTATTGGATGCAAATAATGTTAAATAACAGAAGCAGTCTCTGCGTACAATTTAGGATATGTTAAATATCAGGAAGAAGAGGGAATAAACAAGAGATGTTGACATATTGACGAATAAACCACTTATTTGTCAGATTTGTGACACAGGGTTTTGTAGTAACTGGGGACCAGTATTTTTCTTCAGCTGTTGTTACTTGGCGCAAGCTTTAGGTTAATTTGTCAGTTGAAGTAGAGAGTAGGATTATGGAGCAAGAGTGGTAATGTGTTTATAGAATGTGACAGAAAATCTGTGTTTAGTTATTGTCCTTACTATAAACGTCCTGTTAGACAGTGGGCAAGTCTTTTAAACTGTGTGTGCTTCAGCTCCATGTTCTGCTTCACATTTCATTTATCCAACTTTTTTTTTTCTCTCCATATTCAGAGTTCAGGTTTGCAAAACAGAGTGTGTATTCAATTTTACCTCAATAGACCCTGCATCTTACTACTGCGTATAGTTGTTTTTGAAGAGCAAACAATAATATGCGATATAATAATCAGACAACAAAACAATATAAACTACAATGTTTTGTCATTTTTGTTTGGAAAAATCAAAAAAGATAGCCATTCTGACCTCATTTCTTTTGGGATACCGCCTTACAAGAAGCAGTGTTTCCCTTTGAGATGTGCTGAAGTTCTCCAGCTCCTCCTCATCACTGCTTAGACAACTCATGCTATTCAAAACCTTGGTGCTCCACTGTTTCAACTTACATGAATCTAATCTAGTCTTAATGAGTAGTGAGTTACCATGAGTCTAATGTTAGTCTGAACTGTGTTTTCTTTAATGGATCGGTGTAATCAATTTACCATTTTATCATCTTCAAAATGCTTTTAAATACTAAATGCCAGTTATTTAAGGTGAATATTACCTTAGAATAATTACTAATTTGTGTGGAGCTGTGAAGCAGGTAATTTTTCTGTTGTGTATGCCCTGAACCACAGCTATAATATTTTAGGAGTTCTACCTTTAGGAAAGGCTTCTTAAGACTTGCAGCTGACCATAGCCATAGTTCTTTACATCTAAGCTTGTGTAGATGGAAAACATATGTTTTGGTCTTGGAATATAGGAATACCAGAAGCAGTGGGGAAACTTTTTGTAGCCTCAGCAAAATGTACAGCTAGAACCAATGGCACCAAATTTCTATAGGACATTTAACTTGTGCATCTTCTTCCTGGTCCCCATGTAATGGGATTGAATCGGTTTCTGGTTCTTTGGGAAATTGAAAGAAAAGTATGGCATTTAATGATGTGTGAGATTATTCCTCTTCATTTTCTTTCAAATTGTTTTCTTGAAGAAGATGTAGGCAATGAAATTAACTAATCTAAATTATGCCTTAGAAGCACCACAGTGTAGCTTCAGCTGAAATGATGAAAGAATTAATGCCATCTTGTCATCATTTAGATATTTCTGACATAATAGCAAAGTATATATTTGCTTGGCATTGGTGCTGACATAATGCTGTTGTGCATTAACTCTGAAAACATGAGGATGTATTTAAAAGTTCATCCTTATAGTTCATCCATATAGTTCATCACATAGGGCTTCAATTTCAATGTGATACAGCTTCCAAATAAATTAGGAAGTATGGAAAAAATTATTTACTGGTTACAATATGTCTATTAATACAAACTGCAGTAGAAGTTTGTGTAGATGATATTAATCTCCTTGTTGCCAGTAGTCCTCTATGGTGGAATTGGGTGATATTTTATGATCTGCCAAATTTGTTTGCGTTTTTGACAAAGTTACATGGCATTACTAAGGTTAAATTAAGGGAACTTGAGGAAAGTAAACATGAAAAAATTTTTAAGGCACAAACTAAAATGTTTTCGATACGAATAAAATAGGCACCTATCATTTATAGTCAGAAATGGATGGTAGTGGATGAACGTGACTGCAAAATAGTACTGGAACTGTCCCAGAGTATTCAAGAAATCTCTTTATGGAAAGAAGTGTCAAAATGCACTGCAAATCTTATACTGCTTTTCAAGCTATCATGTTAAGCACTTCTAAGATGCAGAGAAGGAATTTTCAAACATCCTCATTGTCAGCTTGCCTCAGCCTCTCTGACTGCTAAATCTGCCAATGTTTTTTTTATATGGAAGCCTGACCACGAAAGAGCACAAATCTTATCTAGCCCCATAGAGATACTCACTATGCTGCTGAGTCGTGAATTCATCCTGGGGAATGCACAAAAGTATGGTTTGTGTAGTGCTGTATTTTAATCTGACGCGTGTAAATACCTCATTTGTAAGTTCATTCATACACAAAGAAAATCAAGCGAACTCTCCAGAAAATGTTAAAGAGGTAAAAAAAAAAAAAAAAAAAGTTCCATGAAAACACAGGAGGAAAACAGATACCTAACTAATACAGCTTGAAATTGTTGGCCTTCATGGTTCTTCTGAAAGTCTATTGAATTAAACCGAAAGATTCACCTTGAATCACTTAGGACTCGCATTTGAGTGCAAGCGTGCACTGATATTTTAGAAGTGTAAAATTCATATAATTGTCAAAGCAATACACGAAACCACTGCAAACAGTCTGAAAATCTGATGAACGAATTGATTGAGGGAATTTCCCACAGATTCTCTTTGTGTTACAGTGCTGAGGGTTTGAATAGTAGGTGAAGTGCAATTAAAGGAGTTTTCAATTGAATACTTCAAAGTTTGAGGTCTGCATGGTAGATAATCAGTCACTTAGCATGGATTTTATTACGTGCCCTATACAGCTGAACAGCTTTTGATGAAAGCTAATTTAAATTCTCTGGAACACAGCAAAACAATATTGATTTGATGTATATCCTATTTGATTTGAAAATGGAGAGCAACGTTTGCCTCTGTGGTCTTTTTCCTGAATTCCTGTGGCCAGTGTACGGTATGTTCCACCCATGAAGTAATCATTAAAATCAACCAAGTTGAGCGGGCAGAACGGGCACTGCTACAGCACTGATAAGCACTGCTCCCCAAGGGTCTCCCAGCTTTGGGCTGAGAGTTCTGTTCTGCCATTTGAGTAAAGATATTATCAGAGGGGAAAAAATCCTGTTCTTGGTTAAACTTGTGTAAACTCATCAACATCATTCAGGCTAAAGGGGATTTAACTGCACAGGGGATATAACTACAGACCTTGGTAATAAATGGAAAATTATACGGAAAGTAATACGTTTTGAGCTTGAGAGTAACCGTTCAGTCCTTACAAGCATTAGATGGACTTTTTTCTTTCATCAGTCCTGTTTCCCCCCTTCTTTAGATTGATTATGCCCCATCCCTGGGTGCATTCAAAGTCAGGCTGGATGCGGCTCTGGGCAGCCTGGCCTGGTGGTTGGTGACCTTGCATGTAGCAGAGGGGTTTGAAATTAGATGATCATTGTGGTCCTTTTCAACCCAGGCCATTCTATGATTATGATGGTGCTTTTAAATAAATAAGAAAATATGTAAGAATCAGACAATATTGTAAAGGTTCCCGGTAGGAGAGGGTGGTAACGTTAGCACTGCAGAGCTACTTGCAAAGACTGCTCACTGGCACATACCTAATATCTTAAAAACTGAAGTCCAGCACAGAGCCTTTTTGTAGTCTGTTACTTTAATTGAGCATCCAGATGCACTTGGCTTCCAGAATTCATTTTGGCCAGTATGTTCCAAAACTGTGGATGGTCTCTGGTAGAAATAACATTTGGACACTGGTGGAGTTGTATAGGTGTAAAAAATTTCTGTCATAGAGAAGTGGTTCAAACCTGTGTGTGTTTTTCTTTTTTTTTTTTTTTTTTTTTTTTAATAGGATGTGTGTGGCTCATTCTTTTGCATTTCACCCCACATAGTATCACTAAGACGATATAACTTCAGGCAACAACCTTTTGCATTGGCTGTAATACTCAGGGGACTGAGATAATAAATGTTGACTAGAGTAAATGGACCGGATAGTAAAGGCTCCTCTGTGAGAGGGTGCAATAATCATTTGTGCTTTATTCTTATTTTGTGGGAAACCTCCAGTTCCTGAGGAAGCATTGTTCCTGGCATGGGTCTTCTCATGTTGCATCATGAGCCATTTCTATCAGTACAGTGGGGTTTTCAGTATTTTCCACCAGGGAATAAATGGCTTGTAAACATGTAGATCTCTTCATATGGCTGCTCAAAGTAGATTACAACAAGTCCACAGGCTTAGTGTGAATTTCTTCATGATTCACCTGAAACAAGGTGGGGCTTGAGCAGGCACTCAGTATTGAGTAACAGATGAGTCTTTGGGAAATGTGGCCAAACAGCTTTAAGGTGCTCTAGGGGAGTGGAGAAGGTTTTCAGTAATTGAAGGAATTGGGAGTTTTTAATCATTTAGAAGTGTGGGTGGGACTGTCATCACCAGCCACCGTGGATGATAACAGCCCATTCCTGGAGCCCTTGGGCAAGGCTTTCCCTTGCCTGGAATAGCCGTGTAATCACACCTACCACACCCTGTCAATACTAATATCTGGCAGATCATTTCATAAAGCAGCTTTTGGCTCTATGTAAGCATCTTTGAGACAGAAAGCTCCCAATAACTAAACATTATTATTAGCTGATGGTTAGGAGATTATATCTTGCCCATCTTACATGTTGCCTGTCCAGAGATGGGACTGAATGTATTTACATTTCAGCACAGGGGCAAATTATACTTTGGTAAGCATTTATAGATGGGCTAACAACTCCCATGCTATAAAGAACCACATAAAAAGGCCATTTCTTGACATGGCCCACACAGTTGTGTTTGATGAACCTGAAAATGTTTTGTACAAAGAGGCCTTGTAATGTTTTGTCTAATTGTCACAAAATACTAATGATATATCCAAGTTGTTGTTGTCTTCCAAGATACAAGCAGGAACAACCAGTAAGGAACCAAGTCTCAATAGAATCTTGTAGAATGACGTAATTTTTTTAAATATGTAAACTGTATGATTTGAAAGAGGTCTATAAAAAGAAATTGGTTATTAATCTTGTTTGCCTCATGCAGGGGAGGTCCTTCTCAGTACTTGGGGCATGGCGGGGCTGGTCACCAGTACCGGTGGGATGTCCCTGACTGGGTACACAGTGTTGCTTTCCCATTTCTTAGAAGGTTATGCTGAGGCATAGCCCACAACAGCTGCCATCACCTGTGGGGTATCTGAGTGAATTGTGTTGCTAAACAGCAGTTTATTGCTGTGAGAGCCCTGAAAGCTGAAGTCATTTATTTGTGCGTGGAGCTGTCCTGCACATAGCAGTGGAGTGTCTGGCCCCACCTGGGAAGGCTCTGTGTGCAGGACCCACAGCCCCAGGACAGGCCAGTGATCTTATGGCATGAACATGTGCCCAGAGGAGCTGGTTGAGGGCCAGTAACATTTGTCCAGTCTGCCTGTGGCTCCCGGCCGGGCCTGGGGATGTTTGCCGGTGGCCCCTTGGGATGGGTGACTCGCTGGCTCCAAGCCATGGCTCTGCTTGCTTCTGCTGAAGGACCTCATGGAGCGGCTGCAGAAAGACAGAAGGTTTTCATGTGACCAGTCACCAAGGTGGGCACATGTGGAAAACGCAGGTGTTGACTCCTGAGGGTGAGCAAAAAGGACGGTGATGTGGAATGTCAGGAGAACATGAATGCTACAGCACAGCCTTCAGGCAGCAAAGGCCATTTTCTCCCAGAGGACCGGAATGTTGCTTGAACCGGTGACACAGAAGTGACTGTGCTCAGCTCCCAGTGCCCTGAAAGGTCCCACCCTGCCTGAAAATTGGCTATAAATATATATTGGCATTTGCAGTGCTGGAAAATGGTTTCCTAAGGGGGGAGGGATGGCTTGTAAAACAGTTTGTTAATGGTTTGATTTTTTTTTTTTTCTTTTCCCTTTATCTGGTCCATATTCTGCTCCTCACTTGAAACAAAGTTGTTTATAGTTGAGCTGAATTACTAAACTGCCACTGATGTTATTGGGAGTGATGATTTAGCATTTATTTATACCCACCCATTAGGAAGTGATGGACAGTGATGCTTCTGGCAATCCACACCCATGATCATTTAAAGGAGCTACTCACAATTTCACACAATCCTGGGTTCTTGCTGTCTCAGAAAGCAATTAAAATTTTAATTAAATTCAGCACTGTCTTTATTGGCTACAACTGTAAATATCCTAGAATGATCAGACGTGTGTCTGCAGCCTTTGGAATTGTGAATAGTGAACACTTGCCAAAGCACTGAAATGAAGGAAAGTGTTGGCATGCATTTTAAACCCATATAAATGCTAAATTAAATCTCTTAGATTGAATAATAATCTCCATATTTTTAAAAACTATATTAAGTATATCTGTTTCAAAATAAAGCAGGAAGGAGGCAAAGGGAACAACGTATACTTTAGGCAGAACAGCATTACTCATCAGACTTTTAACTTTAATGATCACAAGCCTTTTAAAGACTCTCTTTGCAATATAATAATGTTGAGCCCATTTTCAGCTGGCTATGTAGAACTAACAGAGTCAGTTGCTACAAGACAGAGTTAAGTCTCTAAGCAAAATTTTTGAGAGGCATCAGGGCTGCATGGTGGTGTGGAGAAACTGTTTCTTGTGTAGTTCTCTTTTCCTCCCCATGACATTTGAGGACTGATCTAAAGCTGTTGATTACAAAATTAGATTGTTTGCCTTTTTTTCAGCTATTAAAGATTTTTCATGAATTAATTTTTTCTCCTCTTTTATGTCTTTAATTGAAGGCGTTTTGGTACCTATCATAGGCAAAAAGCCTTATTCAGGAGGAGCTTTGGTTTGAGGAGGAAACTGAACCAGTGTGTCCTGGGTGTAACTGAGTTCAGATGTATAGATTTAAATTGATATGGATCTATATGGGATATTCTCCCCTATTTTACTCATTAAAGGTTAAATTACAGGCTCAGTAGCTAACCTCTCCTTGATTAAATGAAGCTGTAGAGCCAATAAATGTCTGCATTTGTGAATTTCTGAAGTATGAACATAATGGAGGAAGGAATTAGAGAAGATACTATTTTTTTTTTCTCATTGTTTTAAATTTTGCATCCTTAAGTCTCCCAGACCTGCAGCAGAGAAGTGCTCTTTGTTTTCAAGCAGTATCTCAGTGGTAGACAGCACATCTCACCCAGGGTGTTGTACAAGATCTTAAGGTCCGTGCCATGGGATTTAAAACTGTGGGATGCTTGAGTGCTGTTGTTGTTTTTTGTTTGTTTTATGGATTTTGGTGTTTTTTGTTGTTATTGTTGTTGTTGTTTTTTATACAAAAAGGAACTGTCAGAGATGTGTGTAATGACTAATATTAAACAGTCAGCATGTGGTAAAAGTAACATCAGATCTTGGTAGAGTTACAGCCTCAGAGCTGTTCTCGTTGGTAGCAGCCATACGCACAGCCACTCAGCTAGATTGCGCCTGCCAAGAGCTTGACTATTCTGAAGTCTGTATATACATGGAGGCTGTTGCTCTGGCCACATAACTGTTTTTAAAGAGGCATGTGAATCATGATGTTTCCCTGTCCCAAGCTGGTGGTGTTCTCCTAGTGCCTGCTGCAGGCTGTTGGTTGTCAACAGAAGAAAGTTTATTGTCTTTTTGTAAGAAGATGCTCTGCCTGGATCTAGCAGTTGGTTTGAGATTGATTGTGGTGTTTTCTCTGATAAAGGTGACTTCCAAATGAAATGAGTAACTTCATAGCATGGAGAAGTTCAGATTTCCAACTCTCACTGAGGCAGGTATTCTTAGAGCGTAGCCACGTGCTTCTGTCTTATTTTCCTTACTCATCGGCACTGAAATTCCTAAACAGGCCTAAAAACTCATCTTTCAGAAAAAAAGAAAGTAGCAACAATTTTTCTGGTCAGTGATTTGTAAGGGAGAACATGAACAAAAATCCTCAACTTGATATTTAGTAAATATAGAAGTGTATGTTTTGACATGCATATGCACTGAACTTTGAAGGAATTCAAAATCTAGATCTGTATTTTGGACTCGACATGGTTGAAGCTTTTTCCTAGGGAAGTATTGCAAATGCCTCCAGGCAGTCAGTTTGGTTAAGCCTAAACCTGATAAGCATCAGTAGTATCTGGGTAGCAGAATAAAACCAACAGTACTAACAGAATCAGATGTCCGAAAATGGAAAACTTCAAAAATATCATTGTTCTGTGCTTACAGTTGTAAATATATCTAAATTGAATTCTCATCTTCCTATCAGTTGATATCACTAGACACAAGATCGTTTAGCTGTACAAGGTTTCACTTTCCTTTCTTACATATGATAGAGATTATTTAACAAATGTGGTTTGTAGGAATTCTTGTGCAGTTTTGTGAACCTCAGACTTTCACAAATTTTTGATTACGTGTTTATTAATGCTTTAAAAATGAGCTTTGCAAACAGTCTGCATTTGCTTGCATTTTGTAGTTGTGTTCTGGACTTTAAACCTCTGGGATCTTTCCTTTTAGTTTTACATTGATAACCAAATTTAAAGGGAAGTTTTGGGGTGCTTGCAGTAAAATCAGGAGCAATACAATCTGTTTTGTGTTCAGAATGAAAGGTAACAGAGGACTGAAGTTTTACACTGTTTCTTTTATGTGCAATATACGTACTTCCAGATGAGATACAAGTGGGACCTGATGGTCGTTCAAACAATGCACTGATCGTAACTTAATTGTGTGCAGTAATATTCCATAGATTTTTATTGAGATAAAATTTTGGAGTTTGAAAACAAATTAGTCTGGCTTATTTGAGCACATTCAAACGGGCATTCTGGGAACTTGCAGAGCTCTGAGTGCTTTCAATTTCTTGTAAGATCTCCAAGGCCAAATTAGAGAAAAATACATAATTAAAGGACTGCACAACTATCACAATGGTATCTCACCAACCTGTAATTACAAATGATTGCCACCGATTTGCCCCACTGACCTCCAATGAAGACAAATGAGCATTTATTTGGCGCTGGGTTGCAAACTGTCACACGTTTTTTTTTTTATTGTTACACATTGAACACTTTATGCTTTGTTTCTCTATTTTTGAGGGAAGTGTGAATTTTTAATATTTGCCTGAAAGTTATAAAAATAAGAGAGGAAAAAAATTAGAACAGAAGAAGGAAATGTGTTGGCAGAAAAATCCATTTGAAGCCACTGGGGAATTGCTACTCTCTCTTGAAATGGCTGCTGAGGGGGAGAATAATACAAAGGCCTGGGCTTTAAAATGTGATTAAGATAAACAAGCAATGTTCCTTATCCTTTAGCTGGTTACAATCTAATCCAAGCAGCTCAGTGTAAAAGTGCATTTTTGGCCTTAATTGATATTTTTACTAATGTCAGTGCACAGTTTGGAACGATCACATTTTGCTTTGACAGCATAAAGTGTTGTGTAAGTTTTCAGCCTTAGTGCTGAACTCTAAACACTGCCTCGGCCAGCCCACCAGAGCCTGAACATTTGAACTGGGAGCAGCCTTGACACGAGGGCAGGGATGGGGCTGTTCTTCTTGTCAAGAGTAGTGTTGTCTGGGATGATACAGGGTGGAATCAGCCAGGGCTGGTTGCAGGGAGTTTAATTATAAGGGTCTGACCCTCTTGGGGGCAGAAGAAACTGTGTATGTGAAAGGTAGAATTGGATGCTGAAATAGTTCCAGGTAAGCTGCCTGTTTGTGTTGCAGTTCTGGTGTTAACTGTGAAGTTTTGTAAATACCAATGGATGCCAGTGGATTCAAACTTCTGATGCCTGTCACAATGCATCTTCTTGCATATTTGCCTTATCAGCATAAAGTCCATCCTATTTAACTCTAAGGCGAAGTTTTTGTTGGAATCCCTAAATGAGAGCAGTGCCTACAATACCAGTGGGCTATTCCTCTTGGCCCTGGAGCACACTCACGTTGAGCCAAAAAAAGATTTTTGCCTACCCTGTGCTTTCCTTTTACTCAGAGCCACACTGCCCTTTGCAGAGGGAGAACATACAGAAAGGATCTCAAAGTGGATCTTTATTTTTCTTATCCATGGTGCAAATCAAGGCTTTGTCTGCTTTTCTGCTTCTTGCTCCTCAAGGCATGAGGAATAAATGATGGTTGTTGAGGGCTGGGAGCCATCCCAGCTTTTTCTCTGGATTAGATGCTCTTGAAATCTTTGGGTGACAGAGCACTGCCCTCAGGCTGCTATCTCAGTGCAATCTGGAGGACCTGTTTGCTCTAGACCTAGTTAAAATGATGCTAACATGGATAACAATAAAATATACTCCAGAGGGATTTTGTAAAGCTTTCTACAAAGCTTTCATCCTTTGAGTTCAGCTCTCCCATTTCAATGTACTTTGGCTTCTGCCCCAAAACCAAATCAGTTTTATCTTATTGAATTCATCTCATTCACCTGTAGTAAGAAAAGCTTTTCCTCTTATGAACTCACTTTGGCATAAACCTCACTTTCTGGCTTGGTATACTTAGTGTTTCTGGGAGTGCAGGATAAGGAGCCTGGTGAGAGCCCAGCTTTCCCTGTTGCAGCATTTGGTGAAGGCCAACTTCTGAGCCCACTGAAGTAATTTAAAGTTTGACCATCTAGTACCTTCTGCCTATATTTGTTCTCCCATAAACCTGTTTGCAGCATATTTTTGTCCTTTTATAATAATTTCTCAATGCTTCTCTTTGTTTCTAGTAGCATGAGATCATTGTTTTTGATCATTAATAATTTCAAAGGAAAAACAAAACACTAATTTTCTTCACGTAGTTTGTTTAAAGAAATAAGCAGTGACCTTCTTTTTATTATTACTTCTTAGTTCCTAAATCCATATATCTCTTATACGGTCTTTGTTGGTTTAAATTATAAATAACATTTTATTTTGCCTTTCAGTGCTGTAAGGCACAGGTTTGCACCAAGTTTCCTCTCAGTTCATTGCTCCCAGAGTACAAGTGCATCAATTCCTTCAAAACATTAAGGGAGGAATCCCTCTGAGCCTTTGCTCAGTAAGGTGTGTAGTAAAACAAAGGAAAATTGGTACTACCATGTGTAGTAACAATACTGTGCACAGTGAGTCTGTGCTGACTTTTCATTGCCCGCCAGCTGGCTCCTCAAGAATTTTAGACCTCTCTGAAACCTGTGAAACACTTCACAAGTTCACACAGTCTCAGTAGCCAGATCTTGCCGAGGTTGGCTGGGTTCCACACCACCTTGCATGCATGTAGTTCAGCACGCCAGATTCCTGAGCAGTATGTTCACGGCTGGTCTGTTTACTAAATAGTGTCTAGCTGTATTAATTCACATCCTCTCTGTGTGTCATTTTCAAATGATGAATTCATGCCTCAGTTTCTAGGGCATGTATCTGCTCTGGGATGGGGAGAACAGATAGCTATATTTAAATTTCAGATCTAAGCTAAAAATTCTCACTTCCTACAATCTTCCTACATCTGCCATGCTATCCTAATTATAAATGAAGAGCTGTTTCTACTGTCCAGTGAAGTCCTTACCAATCTAGCAATCAATGGCAAAATGACCACGAGATTAACTGCACAAGGCCTAATTCACTGCACTAAATCCCAGTTTATTTCTCTGCAGTTTCTAAATCATCAGTAATGATTGGTTCTTTTCAAGGTACTCAGAGCACCCTTTCAGCCCAGAGTTCTTCAAGAAAATTTGGAAGCTCTGGCTAAGATGGATTGTTTCTGCAACTCTTGAAATCTGTACTCCACAGTTTCTTAACTGAAATTGTGCTCTTAATAGTGGATTTAATGTCTCAGAGACAGGGGCAGATTCTGTAGCCTCCATCTCACCAAAAGTATGTTGAATGGCTCTTTGGAATAAGGATTTCACGTAACTAAGACATCCTCACCACTAGCAGTAAAGGCTCAATTAGAAACACTTACTTGGAATTAGGAAAGGATTTTGGTTTGGTTCATTGACGACTTCTGTTTCTTTCTAAAGAGAGCCAAAATATTTGGGGCCTGTGAGAGCTGAAGAAGTCAGCCTTTCAACAAGATTACCATAAATTCTGTTTTAGAAATGATTTGTTTTAACCTTCTGCAAAGATAAGAAGAGTTTCAAATACTTAAGAAAGAAACATGCACCTTCCTGGGACTGTAATTCAACCTTAATGTGGCTTCTGAGACAAGCTTTGCAACGAGTGTCTTCATTCTTTCCATTCCATTTATAGATAAGTGGGAATACTACAAAGTTTTAATGGTAGGGCTCCTTTCCAGTCTTTTATACGCATATATTGCACGGAGGCCTCCCAGGTGCCTGTCAAAAGTAATCTTAGAATTCCATCCAAACAAGGCAATATATCCACCAATTTTCTTTCCAGAACTAGAAGAAACATGGAAAACTTGAGTTTACTAGACATTTGGGTACAATGGCCTTGATACAGACATATATTTTAGATCTAGTCCTTGGCATTTTAAACCTTCTGCAAAAATAATTTTAAAAAATACGGCTATCTATAGATGCTTAAGTTGAACTCAACTTGCATTTTACAGATGTCCTCCTTTCCACCAAAGAACTTGTAGTATATGGAGACAGGGCTCAGTTCCACGTGGGCTACTCAGAAAGACCAGCGCTTCCCAATGGTGCTCATATGTGGAAAGCCTTCGGTTGTGCTGCGGTGGATTACTAAGCAAATTGAGTCAGTGTGATACCAAAGCAGCCTCACTTCTGAAGGGTGGAGTCCCCTATAGGCCCATTGCTCAGAGGAAGGTAGCTAATGTTGAATCTTGAGCATACCCAGCCTTAGCTGTTTTGGTGCCTAAGCTGTCTGATTTGCACTGTGGAAATGTAAACCTGATGAGCAATAGCTAGTGTGAGTTCAATAACTATCCAGATTTGTTTTGGTAAGTTATCAGTTCCATCACTTTCTGTTTGTGGAGTGTATGATCTCACTCAGCTAATCTAAACTATTTATGACTATGTTGAAGTGTGCTCCCTCCTCTCTACAGATTGTGTTATTGAAATTATCTCACAATCAAGTTTACTTCCAGTTGTTCATTTCTCAGTGCCCGAACATACGTCTATTTGCTGGTAACTGCAAAGATGGCAAGATTATTTTTTTTAAAGTTAAAACATTTCTTCATGACAGTTCACATTAGTGTTTAGTTATGAGATTTGTTTGTTTTAGTCAAGCTATCTATCAGAAGAGCAAGCTTTCTTGGTGCATTTCAACCATAATCTGCGATAAAAATGAAGAGTGTTTTCTTGTCACAGGATCAGTTATGGTAAGCTTCAGTGCTGCATGTGTATATGTGTTAGAGTGAAAGAGAAAGGTCCTTTCTTCAGATTTCAGAGCTGTGCTGCCTGCAGTACAGCAACCTTTTAGATTCAGACATAAGAGGTAGAGATGGATAAAGGGTAATTGATTAAGGAAAGAAGAATCTGAAGTTATTCAAAACATGCAGCTTGTGGTCAGCTTCTTTATTTGTTGTGATACATTTCCCTTAGTTGGTTTGCTTAGAGTGGCTTATCTGATAACAACTTTGCGTGTTGGTTGAGTGAGATTTAGGGACATTTCATTTGTGTAATCATGGGTAAGATAATGCTAAATCAAAGCAACTGTGCTGACAGGTGAAAATGCTTAAAGTCACTGCCAGGTGCTTCTGGAGGCTTGGAGTCTACGATCTATCTGTACAAGTACATTTGTTTTCTTACAACTGATAAGGGAATAAGAGACACTTCACAGAGGCATTGATTAGGTATTATTTTCTCTCCTAATGCTCTAAGGTTCACCTGATCCTTTGTAAGAACTTGTGGCTACTATTTCATTTAATACTTTAAACAATTCAACTTATCCACAGGTAGTTCAGAGTGACTAATAAGAAGATAAGTGTCTCCTTCAGAAGCAAAAATTTCTTTTTATTTTCCTGATGTCTGAAGGAGGAATGGATGCTGACACTGAGAGAAAGCCCTGCTGGTTTGCTGGATGTGATGATGGCAATTAGTCAAGGAGCTATCAGCAGGAATTCTTAGGTTTCATTTGTCTGTGGCATCTTGAGAATATCCTTTCCCAAAGTACAATAAACTTCAAGAAGGAAATTTCAGATATGAAATACACTGTTTCACCAATGTTATGATGAGGAGAATATTTAGGCTTTTTAAGAGCATGGGCACTGCAATGCCAAATCAGAACAATAATCTCTTTAAGTGCAATTTTTAGAGCGGTTTTCTGTGCTTTTAATTTTCTTTTTTTTTTTTCCTGAGTCTTTTTTATTTCATCCTTGCTAATTGAGAAGGAAGTAGCTATAAAACAAGTTGCAAAAGTAGTGGTTCTATTTTATTTCAGGGTGTGACTTTTGTCGTGTTATTACCCATCTATTCAGTGGAATTGTTTTATATCATTCTGCCTTCTTATATATCTTCATATCTGTCTTCTGCCACTGAGAGTCATAGTAAAGCTAACTTGATTTTAGGGCATGTGCAGAGCAATGTAATCATTTAGCACAGTACGTTGACAAGAGGTTAGGTTTCACAAGGAAAGTCTCAGAAAAGTACTGTTCATTTGGGTCAAAATTTGAATATCTTGAACTGTTTTGATGCCCCGTCCCTATAGGTGTTCAAGGCCAGGTTGGATGGGGCCATGGGCAGCCTGCTCTAGTATTAAATGTGAAAGTTGGTGGCCCTGCCTGTGGTCGAGTGTTGGAGCTGATGATCCTTGAGGTCCCTTCCAACCCTGACCATTCTGTGATTCTGCGATATGTCATTCTTTTTACCAAAAGCCACAAGAAAGTTTCCAAGGTCAAAGGGTTTCTTAGAAAACACTTTTTCTTAGGGGCTGTGATTTGGCCTTTCCTGACCAGGACATGCATAAGGGGCCACAACTGCAAAAGAAAATATCCTTTGTTGTTGGAAACATACAGGGGAGTGGGAACCAAATGGAATTTATCTCTGGAGAAAGGGAATTTGCTGGAGGAACAAGTGGAAGAACTACAGGAGAACAAAGGTTAATCTGTGGACCTTGTGCACTCCTTTGATGCCGTTAGAGGTTCACCACTGTAAAATCTGCATAGAGCTGGAGGGTACCCAAGTGTCTATTGACATAAATACAGGTTGTGGTGTAGCATTGCATCTGTGTACTCCCTGGAGCTGCAAGCTTTTTCTTCATTACTATTTTCTGAGGAAAGAATTTGCTGCCAACTGAAATGATATTTAAGTTCATTTCTCAGCACACTCTGTTGCAACCTCAATTAAGAAATTTCAAGCAAAATTTGTGTATGCAACCCCATGAAAAAGTCATTGTGGTCGTGAATCTTTCCTCCGTCTTCAGATGTTGCTGGCTACGCATTCTTTCAAATGCTGATACTGTGTTGCTTTCAGACCATGTTGGATTGTGGTTAATATCATATTGTTGAAATTACCACTGTTGATGTTAAATTGGCTGGATGGTGACTCTTGCTTGGGGTTAGCACAAGAATAAATTCCATCTCCAACGATTGCTTTCAGGTTCAGTGCCACTAATGCTGTGCAGCAAATCTATTCTGAATGTGCTTAACTCAACCTCTTGGCATTAACAAATGTGTTTCTTCCACTGGTGTACACAAAACAGATCTTGCAGAATTTCTTTGTTTTGGGTAATCTGGACTCTTGAAATCAAAGAAGTGAGCTGAATGTTTAGAATAGATTTATATATGTTTTAATTCTTGCCCTGTGGAAATACCATATTGTCTGTGAGACGAGATACCTTTAGATTTATGTCTCATTCTGTTGACAACGTGGCTCTTAAAATTTGACATCTCAGTACAGTGCCACGTACTTTTTCAGTGTGGGATATTTTTCACTCATTTTGTATTCATTTAAAACCTGAGAGTGCTAGAAGAGTACACCTAAAAAGTAGTAGTTCTCTGCCAAAGTAAGCTTGGAGATACACAGGGGATAGAGCATGAGAAATTCAGTGCTCTGCTCTGCTCTACTCTTTCCCAGTTGCTTGTTAGAAGCAATGTTTCCATCTTGGTTCTTCTGTTTGGGTTGTCTGAGTGTATGGATGTTGCTGTGTATTTATCTAGTGTTTGTAACACTCACAGTGCTTGATGTGCTGCATATATTAAAATGATCCCTTTCTCAGAGACTTTACAGCCTAGAAAATGGATAAACAAAATATGTACCCAAGGCAGTACAGCCTAAGTGAATGGAACAGCCCAGTAGAAAATGTACATATGTACATTAAAAGTATATTCTGATTTTGGACAAGAAACAAGCCTTTTGGAGAGGTCAGAATAAATACAATACCTCAATTCTCTGCCAATGTCTGGGTGAGGGGACAGCTGAATGTTTTGGTATCAGCCACAGAAAATGAAATAGAGAGGCAGAGTTATTTGGGAGCAGTGGTACCTGGGTATGTCCTGAAGCCCATGAAGTTAAAGCAGAGCTGATATGTGCACAAACCACGGTAAATGGACTGATGGGATTAACACTTTTGGGAACCTCAGCGATGCCTCTGGATGTTTTATTCTGAGAGGAGAAAGACTGAACTGAAGAAGTCTCAAAGCAGAATGTGGCCTATTTTGGTGATGATTTTCAGACTGTTGCTTTCATGACTGATTTATAAACTCTTTTTTTCACTTCTCTTATACCATCTCTTTCTACCTGCATCATCCATGTGACACTAGTTAATGTTTATTTAGACAAACCTATATATTCTACCCTGCTTAGAGCTCACTTCATGTATCCATTTTCTTTCACGAATCATTACTAATATTTGTGGCCAAAGGGAAAATAATCTTCAGAATTAGTCCTGGTGCTTATAGAGACCATTCAGGAATTGGTATCTTTAACAGATGTTTCTAGACTCTAACAAAAAGCAATTGGTTAACCAAGGTAGAGTCAGCACCTTGCAGAGACATTTTGGGGTGTTCTCTTAGCAAGGAAGTTCACTTTGTGACAAAGACTCTGCTAAAGGAGTTCATGTGCATTAAAAATGTCAGATTTTTATTTACAATGTGAAACAGAGTAATTTGCTCCTTTCATTAACCTGTAAGACTGCAATTGCCAGAGGTCTAACAAAATCAGCAGAGCTGAGATCTCCCTAATAATTACAACTTTCCAGCTTTAACTTTTGAAAATAACCATGATAGTATTATGTGCAAAACTGTTATTAACTGGGTAAGTCTTCATAATTAATTTTCTGCCTTCTCCTTAACAGTCTTTTTGCCTTGGCTTTTATATTATAAATCTTTCCTGCTGTATCATGGGTTTGATTTTTTAAATTGAAAGTAATTAATGTATACATAAGCCCCTCTGTGTTGTAAACAACATTAGGAGTCCTGGCTGAATAACTAAACAGATCTTTTAATTCTTCTGTTGTTACTAGACTACCAAACGCTGTCAAGAATTTTAACACCATCATTCCTAGTGATGGATCTGATATAAATTGCTAGACAAAAATCTTCTTAAAGCCTTAATTTTCAATTGTTTATATAGTCCTACTTAGCTATTCACAAAGGCATATTCAGCTCAGATAAAACTTTGGCATGTTTAGAAATACCTGGGAGGTGCAAAATTGACATTCTGTATAGAGCAGGAGATTTAGAAAAGGTTTTGAAAAATTCATTGGTAAGCAACTGAACACATCCAGTTTCTGAAGGACCCATGTCATTGTGGTGGTGGAGAGATATTGCCAGCTCTTCGGATCGTAATTTTTGAAGCCTGTGGGGAAAGGCTGAATATGAACTGAGTTATATTATTAGACTGCGGAGAAATCCTATTGTAAAGGGTGGTTCTGAAAGCCTGAGCTGTAGAGAAAGCTTTGGATCAAAATGTGTCATATACCCCAGGGAACCCCTCCACAATAGACAAGCCCATAAGAAATGGAGCATTGTTAATTCTAGTGTTGATTGTATTTAATTAGAATGTACGGCTGGGAAGCATTAAATCTGTTTCTTTTCCTGACTCTGACCTTGACTTGCTTCGACTGCTTGGGCAATTTTTTACACTTTTGTCAATCTTGAAAAAGAGCAAGAGGTTTTGCTATTTGTCCTGCTTATGGCAATACAATTATGCTTTATCTAGATAAATTATATATAGCCTTTGTGTCATCAAGATCCACTCGTCTATACTATGACTGTTATGTTCTCATTCATCTGGGCTGTTTCTGGAGACTGTCTTGTTCTGCAAAATGAGAAGGGCAAAAACAAAGTTACAAAACTTGGATACTTAAAACTTATTTTATTCGACAGGAAGCTTGAGCTACCAAGCTCAAACACAAAGTTGTTGCAAAGCTAAAAAGCCTTTTGAAGGTCGGAAAGGCCAAAATGCTTTTCTGTAGCATATATCATTTCTACAGAAGCACAAATACCAAGACAGTGTTAAGGTCAGGATGAAATCTTTCTGTTTCAAATCAATGGAAGCTTTCCCAATTTCTGTGATAAAATCAAACTTCCAACATAATTGCATTGATCAGAAAGAAACTCTTCACAAGGAAACTCAAAAAACACATTTTACTTTGGAAATTTAAATTCAATTTATTACTTTGAGAACAGAAGGATGTTTAAATGTTTGGAAATACCCAACGGAAATCAACAAAATGTAATGCTCTCCCTTATTATGTTTTTCGTCAATAATACAGCTAACAGGAACTCATTGATAAGAACATTAAATAAAAAAAAAAAAACAAACTTATAAATTGTTGAGAGAAGTCATGAAAATCAGATAGGCTTGGGAAGTCTCTTCCCAGCTCCATATCAATCTTTAGGTACTTTCTGTAACTAGAGTAATGAATCTGAAAACCCATTTGCTTTCAGACCTATCAGAATGGAGTTTTAACAGCTGGAGTTGAGTGAATAATTACTTCAATTAAAATGCATTCAGCAAGAGGTCACTGGATATTTGGTGTAACAACATATATAGTACTTAGCAGCTTAAATGTGTGCAGATTTTTCAGCTATGTATATATACAAAGTGTCATTTGGGGCTTGTTGCGAGAAGCTCTAGACAGCAGCCAGGAGGTCTGGTTTTTGCAGCCTTACTGTCTGGCAGTTCTGGGGTTGGGCTTCATGGCCAGGGGTGCAATGGGGACCAGCTCTCAGGGAAGCCTCAATCACGTGTCTTGGGGTTGGACTATAGACTTCATGACACATGAGTCATTGAGGGAAACTGAGCACGCAGCTGGGTTGCCCTCTGTTATTCTTGCACCGTAACTGCATAAAAATGCTATTAAGCTACCTACAAAATTAATTGACAATAATGTGGAACAGACCTGTGAGCTGTCCCTGTGGTCCATCTGAGATACCATGGTGTACTTTTTGCATATACACATAGAATCATCAAGGTTGGAAAAGACCTCCAAGATCATCCAGTCCAACTGTCCACCTATCACCAACATTTCCCCACTAAACCACATCCCTTAGTACAGCATTTAAACATTCCTTGAACTTCTCCACCACCTCCCTGGGCAGTCCATTCCAGTGCCTGACCACTCTTTCAAAGTAGCAGTATTTCCTAATGTCCAACCTGAATATCTTCTGGTACAACTGGAGGCCATTCCCTCTCATCCTATTGTTAGTTACATGGGAGAAGAAGCTGATACCAACCACTCCACTACAACCTCCCTTCAAGTAGTTGTAGAGAGCAATAATGTCCCCCCTGAACCTCCTCTTCTTCAGACAGAACAATCCCAGCTCCCTGAGCCGTTCCTCATAACACTTGTGCATATATTTCTAGAGCTTGTAATTGCATGTTAGTTGTGACAGGTAATTAAGGCACCCAAGAGAGGGGCCTAAGAAGAGTGCATCCTACCTCCTTGGTCACCCTCTTGTCCTATTTGTAATGTGGAATTACTAATTCTAACCAAGCAAAGACAATGAGCACTTGGTATTCAAGTGGAAAAAGTCATTCATTTGAAAGCACATTTCTTTCATTTTAGCATTTCATTATGAATATCCCTGTCTGCAAATATTGACTCCATTCCTCTTTTTTCCCCTCTTTGTCTCTGATTGATTAGTTTAAAACTGTTGAGTTTACACTATCTACAGTCCAGTAGGGTGCTGCCCAGGTAAAGGCTCCAGGCCTGAATTTTTGACGCACCAAATTCCCAGTAAAGAACTGACGAGTTCTTTCCGTCCTAGTGCAGAGGATCACACAGTTGAGCACTGCTGCTATATATTGAATTAAGTATGAGACTGTATGTCAGGATGCAGCTATTGACTTTCACATTGATTGTACAACTTTTTAAAGGAATATACATTACAAAGCTAGGGTCATTAAAGGTCTGAGCCTTAGTAGATCAATTTGCTTTTTTTTTTTCTCAAGAATAAAATCCCATTTGATGCAAAGATAGCAATCCCATGGCCAGTCAAGCTCTTTCTTTACTCTTTCCTATCTGAAGAGTTTTTTATGATATGGCTGAGTTGTATCTTGTAAAAGAGTCAGATATCTTCTTTTTTGTAAATTCTGTTAACTAAGGTTGTCTCATTATAAGATATTTTTCTATACCTGGATTTTCTATTGTTGATGGCCATTTTATGCATTGCTTCCAAAATTTCAGCCTTACTTTTGCAATGATGATTATAATCTAACATAATCTTCCAGTTGTTCTTCTTGTTTTTCTCCTTTTGTATTCCTCTGTTTCTAAATGGATTCCCAAGCAGGGTAGATTGCTTCTGTATAAGACTACCCTGCCTTCATCACTGCCTACTACATCACCTGACTGTATCAGTCAGACATTATATTAGCAGCAAAATTGCTTCTATCTCCTGTGCATTGATGAACACATTCAGAGGTTTCTAAAATAACAAGAATGGCTGAAGAACCCTTTGTAACCTCTGGGTGATTCCTCACTGACAAATATTTTTGAGTTCTGTCAGTTAGCCAGTTCTGAATTCATTCACTGCATGCTTTCTTGGTACTCTATCATGCTAATTTTTAGTCAGAGTGTCATACCACCCTAAATCCAGCACCTTATAAAAAGATAAGTGCATATCAATAAAAAAAGATTTCAACAACCTGCAACCTCATTACAGAGTGAAGTCATGTTTGCTTGACAAGATATTTCAGCCTTTGAAATACGCTCAGGTATTGATCATATTCATCTTTATCAGTTGAGTTCTGTATTAACTTTTACATTCATCTGCCTGAGATTGATGTTGGACTTTGTAGTTTATGGTTTTTCTAACTAGCTGATTATGCTTTTCAATATTGGCACTGTTGGTTAGGCTGTAAGACCTTTGAGTCTTGCTGCTTTCTTCTTTCTTTCCTCCCCCTCCCTCACAGATGCTGCCTGACATCGTTTTTAGTTTTCCATTACCTGGAAAGGAGTTCATCATCTTTGCCTGATGGGAATTCATTCTCCTACTTCTTTCAGGGCAGAGTGCTTTTGTCACTGGGAACAATTCATCTTCTGCTGTCTAATAAAGGAGCTACATAATTGCTAGGGTTATAATTGCTAGGATTTCTTTTTCTATAGAAGTTCATATCAAAATGTAAACCATGCAGAAATAGAGCCAAGGAAGGAAAAATTACTGTACAAAGTAGATGAGCATTCTGGATTTAAGAATGATTATATTTAAAATGAAAGTTCAGCATGGAGCTGCATGCTGAGTAGCATTTCCCTTAAAGACTTTTCTTTTTACAGTGCAACCTTTTCATGTAGGGCTCTGCTTCCTTGAGCAGATCTCATGCTGCTTAATGTTAGTCAATACACCCACAGCTGGTCACAGGAGAGATGTCAGAAAGGCATCCTGCCAGGGTTGGCTTTCCCAAGGCAAGCCAGGAGCCCTGCTTAAGGAAAGGAAAGAAGCTGAATGCTGCCTCATGCAGCACTCAGTAATTTTCCCTGATTAAAATGAAGCTTTGACTATAACACCACATGTTCCCTCCCCCACAAGTTTATTTGAAATACTTACTCTCTTTGTTTAAAAAACATAAATTGCTATCATTTCATGTACTTGTGCATGGCACTGACCGAATCTGTCTGCTTACTCATTATAAAGACCAGTATTATTATGAGTTGTATTGTTGTATTTGTTTTTTGCTATTTAAACACTCAGTTTTAACGTTACTGTGATCTGTTTCCATTTCCTCTTGTCCTGTCCAGCACTTGTGCATTGTGCTCATTATTTCCAGAGCTCTTCAAAGAAGAGCTGAAACACATGATGGTATTACCAGAGCTTAAGGAATTATTATGATTTAATGAGTAATTTATAAACATGAAGTAAAATGCAGTACTTCCAGCCTCAGTGTAAGTTGAAAGATGTTATTAATGAAATTGACAGAGAAACTGGGGCAGCTGTGTTCAAGAAAGGTGCCAAGAATAATTACTAGGATGACCAGAAAATTGTAAGGCTACATATGAGGATCTCATCGATGCTGAAAGAGGTGGCTTGTTTATTTTTCAAGAAGAATGAAAACTGAGGGGAGATAGGAAATGTTTTTTCCATAAAAACATGACTGGTACAAAGAACTACATAAGCTATAAAACAGCACCAGTGTGTGACATACATTTGGTGTATTTAGGCTAGATTTTTTCACCAGTAACAGAGAGGGATTTCTAAAAAGCTTTTTGGTACTTGAAGAGAAAACCAGTTTCCATACCATGTGGGTTATTTTTGTTTTTTTTTTGTTGTTGTTTTTTTTTTAATGTTTTTGAGCCTGTTTCTATTCATCTGTGCTGTCTCTGTCAGATGAAGGTTCCCTATTGCTCTTGTCAGGATTCCTCAGCAAAGGCTGGAGATGTGGCTGGTGCTCCTATGCTCCCTGGATCCTTGTAGTTCCTACCACTGCTGTGAACATAACAAAACCAACCCCTAAATTTCAGTGAGATTTGCTGTACAATGCTTTTAATTGTCATCCAGTCAATCATTTGCCTTCCCCTTCAGTGTTTTCTGGCTGAGTAGTAACTTGATAGATTCAGGATGATCCCAGAAATATGCTTGGAAATTCTTTTTTGCCTTTTGTTTTGTTCAAAGAGAAGTAATTAATTCCTCTCCTGCTGAATTCAACTCTGTCGCAACTTAGTTTTCATGCTTCATCTTACCACTTGACAGACAAATATGTTTGCCTAAGAACTGGCTTATTAAAATGGGATAGCCCAATAAACCAGAAGTAAACCCACTGAATCTCAGTAATATCCTTGCCTAAGAAAAGCCAAATCCCATGCAACTGTCTTTGTTTATTGGTACAGACTACATAAAATTTGTGCCAGCCACTTATGGGAAATAAACTCTTATTTTGCTTCTGATATTTGCGTATGTGAGTGAAGGAAGAGAGGAAATATCCGGCTCTTTGAACAGGAATGCCACCCAACCTCAGCCCTGAAGTAGAAGACAGTCATCTGGATGCTGTCTGTTTGCCTATCCTGAAGGTCTGAGAAAGGGTAATATCAGGGCAGAAAGGATTCAAATGTTGGGCACTAGTTAGCTGGATATGAATCACAGATATTCAGCCACATTCGAGTGACCCATATTTGTGTCGTTCTGGAGGTAGGTAGGAGTTTCTGTTTATCTTTTTCTAATGCTGGGGTTTTGCCTTTTCTTGAAACTTTCTGTTGATGGGGTAGGCAGGAGGTCAGCAGCAAGTCTATCATCTGGAGCATTCTCAAACTCTTCAATTAGAATATCCTTCTGTTCATATGATATACTAATACTGCGTTGGCTTTAAAAACCTTGCTTTGCTCAGGTATTTGGCTTTGAATTTTGGTGTTGCACGAAAGTGGGCTGCTGAATGCTGTGTTCCCATAGTAATGCAGGAACCTTGGTACTCTGCACAGGCTCTTGCATAATTCACAGCTGAGAAAGCAATTATGAGAAAACTGGTAAATCCTACACAATCCTAGTTCTTTGGGGTAATTTGCTATGTCCATTCCTTCTCCAAGTGATTGCACACTCTGGGGTGACAGTGCTTGCTTGGACACATTCAATATTTTGGCTGTTCTGCTCACAACTAACAGGAGGGGTGTCCTGGTTGTGTCCTACTACCACAGTTTACCTGAGAAAAAACATTTGAGGGTCCTGTTTTCTCTGTACTGATATCCTCCATTCACTCTCCCTTTTAATCAGTGCACTGTAAATCAATGGTACATTAGGAATACCGATACATGGAGCTATTGAAAATATGCAGCTGAAAAATATGCCAGCTTTCAGGAGCAGCCAAATTTGGGATTCATTTGACACAATGAATTAAAAGAGAGAGGTATGTGAGTTTATTTTCTGTAAAATAAAGTTCTGACACTGTCTTAGCTTCTTTTCTTGATCAAACATTGAACCAGAGAAGTAGGGGAAAAGGGTGGCTGGATTATGCAGCCAGGCATCTCTGAAGAGTGGTTTTTGATGGGTGGCCTGAAACAGGCTGGAGAACCACTGGGAATTCTCTCAGAACAACTGCTGTCTGGTGAGAACAAGGTTGTTAGAGCTGCATCACCAGGATTAGCTTGCAGGAAGTTTTGTTTGGACAAGAACACAGGTGCCATAAAGTACCGGCAAGCAGATTAGGGTAATTTGTGCCCTATCATCAGTGCAATGGAGTTGTGCCAGAATGCCTTCCATTTGTCTGTGCCAGACAAAACCAACCATGGTCTCACATCTGTGAACGTGTAAGAAGAAGCTTCAAGTGCTTCTAGGCAGCACCACCAGACCACAGCTGTACTGACCTTTAATACTTGCAGAGAAAAAACAGCTCAAAAATGGTCTGTGAATACTTAAAGGAAGATATACTATGTTAAAGAATTGTTTAATTAATAGGATCCTCTATCTGGAAGCTGGTCAGATATGTTGGAACAGAAAAGGCTGATAGCATTTTAGCAGTCATAGTAATTGCAGTAGTTTACCAGGGGATGTGGGAAGCTTTTAATTACTTGGAATATTACAATAAAGATTAAATATCTTTTTGAAGTGAATGGTCTAGTGTGACCACAGTAGCTCCACTTCTCAAGAAATGACTGGAAGTTTGTGCAACTTCTATGAAGTGACAGGTCTAACTAAATTCCTGTTCTTGTAATGGTGTTTTCTTGCTTTAGAACATATGCTTCTATGCTGCTTTGAATACTCCTACAGATCCTTAAGTAACAACATTAGAGGAGTTGATAAAGTGATTGATTGATACCCATTTGTGGACTTTGTACTTTTAAGCATAAACATTTCTAAGGATGCATTAAAAAGTGCTTTTTGACTCAGTCTTTTTTTTTTTTTTTATTATGTATGTCTTATGATGAAAACAAAAAGCAGTTGGGGTAAGATAAC
>NW_024962273.1:9196013-9334155 GCF_019238085.1 Lagopus leucura | reverse complement strand
CATGGAAAGAAGGGTTTAGCTTGTGAATCTGCATCAGTATTAGGAGTGATGCTCTTCACCATCTTGCTGACAGAAACTGTAGTAAAAGCAATAAGAGATTGTTGAATTTTTTTCACAATGCATTAACTCTTTTTGCTACACTCTTAATATCTGAGTAAGGCCTACTGATGACTTCTGGCAAAGAGAAAGAATCACAACACACTTGTTGCTTTTGAATCTAATATAGTATTTTCTCTGTCAAACAAGCAGAAGTGAGATTTGAATCTTTTTCACATGCTTTTCAATGTGTTTCTAAACAAAAATATACATTCTCATGATTTTTTACCACATTAATTAGTAAGCAGCACACACAATTGGAATATATGTGCAGCTTTTGTCTCTCAGCTTCACCACACTTACCTGAGGAAGATGCACCTTAATTAACAAAGAGGAAGAAAAATGCAGATGAGAACAATATAACCTAGTGAATCAACCAGCACTAGAGTTGACAGTAGAGCTCCTCATGCTCAGCTCTGCTTACACACAGTTGTCAGCTACCAATAATAAATCCATCCAATCATCACTTGTGGCTTCTGTTTTATGTGACTCATGACAGTGGAGTGAATAACTTGAGCATAAACAATTTTAAGAGCAAGATTTCTTAAATGTCTCTCAATCACCTGCCATTTTTAAATATTCAGGCCTGTTTTCATGTAAATGTTGTTCTCTTTGTCTTCCCAGGAAAATAATGTGTGCTTTTGGGCTGATTCAATATGAGAAAAGCCAAGCCATTATAATCATTCCCTCTAGCAGAAAGAATATGTTGTTAACTGAAATACCAGAGAGATGAAGTATCATTTGTTGAATAATTAAATCTCAACCTTGAAATGTGTCAAAGAACACTGTGAATCAGCAGAGCTTACCTTGCAACCTTCCAAAACTACTTCTTTAATGTTCACTCTACTGAACTTCTGCATTTGGAGGTATTTGAGAAGTCTGAGAAAAGTGTCACATTCTCTCTCTATGGAAATCTCTCTTGGTTTAGCCCATCAGCAACAGTTGTAAAGATCAGTAGCCCATTGGTGAAAGGAATAAATTGTATTAACAGGGTTTTGTTTTGTTTTTAGTAAGAAAGAAAAAAATGAGTTTAAAACTGGAAGGTTGATAATGCATTTCTGGTGTATTAATAAGATTTCTTAAGAGTTTCTGAATAGATATCTACAGACAGATTGGTGTAATTCTTAACCTAAGTAAATAGAATAAATATTTAATCATACTGTTTGTAACTTGGATCAGAAAGTGAAGCATAAATCTCATGTACAAACTTTTTATTTCTTGTTCTAAATTATGATACAATATTTATTAAGATCAAGTGAGTCATTTTGGCTAGTATGTCTGAGATGATTCCTGGAGTGATATAAACTTTTGCTTGTCATTTAACCAGTAGTCCACCTATGGACCTGCCTTCCTTACCATCTTTACTCCAGGAGCAAATGTAATAAATTTTCCAGTCTCAAGTATTTCTTCAGCAGGCTGCTTCTGGTTTTATAGGTTAGCTGTGCTATGAACAGCATTAGTGATATAAAGCAATGCATCCCTGTATTGTTATTAGACCACAGAGACTTTCAAAATAAATATTTCAGAAGACTGGGCTGTCCCCAAGATGTCTATTAGGGAAAGTAGGGTGTTATGAGCACCTGATGTGTGCTGATGCAGAACAAACTACATATCTTTTTTTTTTTTGTTTTGTGTATCTTAAAGCTGTTGCCTCTTTGTCCAACTCTGTGATACCTGATGATGTTGCTGTTGCCTGGTGCCTTACCCCTCTCTTTGAATGTATGTAGTTCCCAGTTGTCCACTGGCTTTGCAGCAATACAGCATTTTTTTTAACTATAATTAATATTTATAATATAAGACTAGAATAATGACATGTAATCAACATCTTGCAGAGGAGATGTTCTGATCCACGCCTGATGTACCAGTTTGGTCCCTTGCTCAGCAATGAGGCAAATGGCCCAAACACTAAGAGCAAACACAGCCACTTTCCAGATGTGCTGCTCACAGATAATCACCTTATGCCAGTTCCTGAAACTTCTCTGCACTTCCTGCTGAGTGCTGTCACCCTACTGCTCCAGGGGAAGGGGTGAAACCTGCAGTGTTGTGAGAGAAAGTGAATGCAGTGCAAAGGGCCCCTACTTGAACCATGGGTATGCTGAGCTCTGAAGCAGAGCTATTTAGCGCTTCAGTAAGTTTCCTGGCTCCCTCGCTACTCCGATACATTAGTGATAAGTACAGTATAAGCAGCAGGATCAAGAGATTAGGCAGTCAGGAAAGAAAAAGAAGCAGAAGAAGGAATTTTGAGCACTGTGGAAAAAGAAAATGCTTTAGAAGGATAAAAGGGAAAACGAAGTACATTTCACCGTAGGGATTTCAAATATTAGATTTTGATTGGCAAAGTATATCTGTACTCTGTGCAGCAAAAATATGGGGCAATAGTCACTAAACAAAAATCTCTGTTCATTGCATCATAAATAATATCTAACATATGCATGTAATTATGACCAAGATCACATACATGCAGAGAACCAACGGAAGGCTGTAACACTGATGCTTAAAGAACCACCAAAATCTTTCTAGTGTTGAAGGGATTACACGGCAGTGTGTTCATTCTGTAAATATGGTTAAGGTGCTAACAGGCCAATTTCTGGTCTTGTTGAATCACTATTATCATACCCCTCTTCTTGATGTATATTCAAACTGGAGACATTAAGTTGTACTGTCTGGGTGACCTGAAAAGCTTGGGAGGTAGATGAAGAGCTAAACTTCAAGGCCAGGTTGTCCTCAGCTGCCATGTATACCGGTATCGTGCTGAACGTAGCACTGACTGTGGTAAGGATTAGCAGAGTGGGCAAATGTAAAAGGAAACTTTCTGAGAACTTTTTTCAGAATGGTAGCAGATTTACAATTAATTTTGTCATTGGTTTCTTTATTTGTGACTTAATTACTGTTTAGTTCACTGTTATTAAAATGGCAATATCTCTACCACTCACATCTCTGCTACTGACATAAGTGTCAGATGTTGTGGAGTAGCTGGTACTGCCCAACAGAGATCCAAAGCAAGAGCTTCCTACTCTCATTGACTTGAAAGCCTGGTCTGATCTTTGCATGCTTTATCACCTTTCTGCTTTTGTAACCCATTAATGTTTGCCGTTGTGATCGTTGAAAATAAAGCGTTTACGTTTTTGGCTGTGATCATGCAAAACAGAAAAATTAACAATTAACTTAGATTTCCTACCAGGATAAAGGGGGCAAATTTCCCTTGCAGCTTAACTGTAGCTCCCTAGGGACTAATAAAAATTATAATACAACAACTTGTTTAAATCATTAAGTAACTTTATCCAGTTTTGTAGAAGAAAATATTGTCAGATTATCTGCCTGCTTTGATGTAGAAACTTTTCCTTGGGTAAAGCTTTTTCCGTTGAAAGCTTATTCATGTCGCTTTTATTATTTTATTGTTTTCACACGTGGACCCTATTATCGGCTTAGGGATGAAATGGTGCTTCTATACTCCTTTAAATAGAGAGTTCAATGAAAATATTATTAATCTTCCTGGGATATTTACCTAGCATTATGAGTAGCATAGCCATGGCGTCAGTGTTAATGATTTTATATAGGAAGGAATGACATCTCTCTGCTGACCCTAAAGCACTGTGAGTTTGCCAAGTATTATTTTGCAGCACAGATATCTACTACTGATTACTCTGGTCCCATGAAAGGGTGTATTAGCTGTAACATTGATTTTCTTGTGCTCTTACACAGATAGGAAAAAATGTGTTTGCTACAATCCATTTGAAGGGAGATAAAACAAGTTTCTTAGCCCCAGATGAATGGGCAGTTTAGGTTCTGCCTCCCTAGGTAATACTAGAATGGAAGTATAAGAGGGGGTAGAATTTTAAGTCATGGGATAGTAAGCTCTGAGTGAAACTTACTGACTCTGTGCTGCCCCATGCTGCTGGAAGCTGTGTTAGAAAAGAGGAAAAATTGACTTTTCCCAGGAAAGAGTCAAAGTTGGGCTCTGAAATGGAGAGCAGTGATGTGCACTGACCTGGCATCTTGGTCAGGGCCTGAGCAGTGCCCACGCTGGAGAACTCCAAAGCAAAATCATAAGCATAACTGTCCTCTTAGCAGCTCAGCTCTGTGGCTGCACTAGACAAACCAGACCCTCAGTGCTGTAATTTACAGCTTGTCATGCAGTCAGGCCTGAACCTGGCTCCTCACTCTTATTTTTAGATACAGTTTGACAGAGAGAAGTGCTGAGACTTGCCCTTTCCCTTTCAGAGGGGAGCTCTGATTATCCTTTCAGCCACGGCATTTTTGTTTGACTCTCTCTAATCTAATCTACCTCTGGAGGCATTTCTATCCTGCGCTCATTACTGTGGCATGTGAGCACTTTGTGCATTCGGCTGAAGAGCAGCACGAAAAACAACATTCCCCAGGGCAGGATCCTGCACTGTGTTCCACTTGCTGCTGCTTGGCATTTAGGGAGGTGGTGGGTGAGGGCCTGTTGAGTTTGCCATCCCCTTTCTGTAGCATGTAAAGGGGTTGGCCCCACACTGGTTACTGCTCCCTGTGTTTCCTGTCTCCCACTGCGTGCTAGGAGGACTTTCTATATGAGGTTTTCCACCAGGACCTATAGGTCTAACATGCCGTAAGGATGCCCATTGTGACGAGGCTTCTTCAGCTTAGCCCCTCTAGCTGTGGACTGAAGACATATCATGTTAGCAGGAGCACATTTCCTCCTTTGGACTATTTCAAAGGGATACGTGTTTTACAGTCTCTTGTGGCTCATGTGCTTTGAACTACTGATTCACTCTCTTGCTGAACTTGGATGGAAGCACAGCTTCCCTGAGACGCTTCCCGTATGAACAGGTCTTCATTTTTTTGCTTGCATAAGCTTGCATAATCCTTTAATTTGAGGATTGTCTGCCCATGCAGGGTTTAGTCACAAAACTTTAGTCGTGTGTGTTTGCCTGTGTGCTTCTGGGGGAGAGCAGGTTTTGTCCTGCTGAAAAGGGCTGGTTTGGCTTGATGCTTGGGTCTCCAGGAGATGCAGTTCACTACAGCAACAACCCATCATTTATGGTGCTGCTGAGGTGCCTGTTCTGGTCTCAGCTGTGACTCTTGGAGCAGTATTGTAGAGAAGCATCTCTGTCAATAACGGTTCAAATGCCCTGTTAACCATTGAAATGTTTTTTTCTCTCTTTCTGGCAAAGAACCCCTGCAAGGTGGAATACTTCTGCTTTCAGCAGTGATGGAGGGAATAAGAGCTACTTGTTCTCCATCTGCTCAGCTCTACTCAGCCTGTTATTCCTTCATGCTTTTTCCACTCTTCAGAAAATAAAACTGGCAGAAAAAAAATGAAGCCGTAAAATAACAGCTCTGAATTAATAAAGCGTAATTGTGCCAAATGCTGTCAAAAAGAGCATTGCCCACAGTATGCTCTTAACACTTCAGCTGTTAGTGTTGCTGGGAAGAGAGGAAAACAGTTCATTTTTACCTGCCTGGGTACTGTGGGGTTAATAGACCCCAGGCTGGGACTGTCACTGTTAAAATCATTGTCTGGAACAATTGGAAATCCAGTGGAAACAGCTATGAATGCAATTGAGCAGTACCAGCTAATAGCCTGATTGTTAATACCTGGATCTACAGCGCTGCCAGGGAAAATAGCCAGAAATGGGATGGGCACTGCTGAGATGAAAAGCCTTGTAGGGGATAACACTCAGCACTGCTGGGCAAAGTGGTGAGATTTTCACTCGAGTCATTAGAGACTGATGTGGGTGTCTTGTGTTTTGGTCAAGACCATGTGAGCTGTGCAGTGCTGCTGTGTGGCAAACATTGTTAAAGTCTTCCAGGCAATACCCCAAAGCCAAGCAAGGGTCCCCCTGCTTTAGCTGACTGTTTACACAGAACTGCTTTATATTCCCAGACAGGTAGCAGTGTGTTGAAAATCTGTCAGATTTTCTATTAATTACATGTGACGTTTGAACCATTAGGCCTGTCTCCTATTTTGAATTCTCTGAGGAAATGCATGGCCAGGCTCCCTCTGCTAGTGACAGGAGAATTTTGGGATGGTGAGAAAGAGTGGCTTTGCTGGGGCTACAAGTTCTGTTAGAGCTTGTCACAGAAACTGTGACAGAGTCTGTTTTCAACAAACGTGCTGTGCATCGAAGCTGAAACACTTTGTGGTAACACACTGGTCTCAGGGATGTTTTCTGAAGGAAAAATTTGGGAATGAATGTAGACCCTGATTACTTGTGAAAAGGAAAAAGGTCTCCATCAACTCCCTCACCTTTTCTACCTTGGAATGGGTTTTTTGATTCTACTGTTTTCCAGCAAAATCTGAATAGGCTTTCAGTCCAAGGAAGAACTCAAAAGAAAAGAATGTGACATCCTGTGCAAATTGAAATTAACCTTTTTTCGGCTCTAGATTATGCTACAGCATGGAGATTTACAGGCCAGAACATCCGAAAATCCCATGTTAGGCTTTGTCAGCTACAGGATTCATATCCTGTGAAGCACAGGCTGAAATATCCCTTTGAAGACCTATGCTAATTTTCACCACCGTTTAAGGTTTTATTTTACTTTCTTTTAATTATCAATTGTTGGTTTCCCCAAGGAAGAAAACTGTTCGCTCAGAGCAATAACCTCAAGCTTGCACCTGTCAGAGAAAGATAAGTGATTAGCTGGCTGGAGTGTCTCATTGGGATTCCTAGTGACACTCACTAGGCTATTGGTGAGGGAGCTGACCAGCTAATTACAGCATCCTGGAGGTCCTGGAGCGCAACTGTGCTGCCTAAAGGTAGCACTGGGTCTGGAAAATGCACTGCACCTTAGTCTGCATTTCAGGTCTATGCACTAAGCGTTATTTATTTGAGCCTGATGGAAATATTAAGCAACAGAATAGATTCAACAGCTCTAGTAGCCAATTTCACAACTTATTTAAAAATTCAAATTAGATGTCTTAGAAGCAGGGTGAAATCCAGGGGTTAAGTCAAGAAGAGCTGAGCTGAGGTTCCAGCTTCACTGCTGACCATCATGAGAAGTGCCTAGATAATGGTTTTCCACAATATTTTTCGAAGGTGGCCATTTGCTCTGGGTGTGGAATCTAATGTGCCATGTTCCTTGTTTTCAATACCACTGCTGAGTATTTGTCATGACCATCTTATATTTCACACAAGGAAATTAAAGAGCTCAGTCACAAATCCCTTTTGAATCTCTGGCAGTGGGTGTGTGTAGAACCAGGGATGCCCACAGATTAGCTATTCCTCATCATCTTTCAATGTGTCTTACAAGTTCTGAGGAAAAAGGCAAATTAGATGGAGAAAACGGTAGCAAGGATTTTGGTACAGTAATGCTCTACCAAGATGATAGAGAGATGAACTGCAGTGTAAAAAGATGAACTTTAAGCTGTTCTAGCCTTGAAAGCCTTTGGAAATGAATGAAAAATGCATAATTTAGTCATATATTCACGCACCTAGGTTCTTGCTGTACACTTTTCTTCAGAAAGGGGTGTGTAGTGAGTGAGCTGATCACATAGAGGAAGCCTTGGTTTGAGAAATATATCTTAAAAATGAATTCTTAAACCAGAAACGAGAAAAAAGCGCTTTATGGACATTCAGGGAAACAGGTCAAGACAGAAAGGAGCCACTTCTCTGCCCTTTCTCTGCAACTTCATCCTAATAATTACAAAAATGCATTAGCAGATGCTGCACTTTTCTGGGGAGAGTGAAAGATGCCATAATTAAGAGAGGACTGATGTATTATTTAAGAGTAATTTGCAATTAGTGTTCTTAAGTGCTGCGCAGTATTATTAGTTTCTTCTTTCTGTCTTGATCAAAATGCAGTTGGATAATCTGCAAATTAACAATGATGACACAATTACTGTGTCCAGTTTTGGGCCCCTCACTGCAAGAAAGATATTGAGGCCCTGGAACGTGTTCAAAGGAGGGCAACAAAGCTGGTGAGGGGTCTGGAACACAGGCCATATGAGGAGAGGCTGAAGGAGCTGGGAATGTTCAGCCTGGAGAAGAGGAGGCTCAGCAGAGACCTCATTGCTCTCTATAACTTCCTGAAGGGAGGTTGTAGTGAGCTGGGGGTCGGCCTCTTCTCTCATGTCATTAGTGATAGGACCAGAGGGAATGGCTTCAAGCTACGGCAGGGGAGATTCAGGCTGGACATTAGGAAGTATTACTTTTCAGAAAGGGTGGTCAGGCACTGGAATGGACTGCCCAGGGAGGTGGTGGAGTCACCGACCCTGGGGGTGTTCAAGGAAAGGCTGGATGTTCTGTTGAGGGACATGGTTTAGTGGGAGCTATTGGGAATAGGTGAACGGTTGGACTGGATGATCTTGAAGGTCTTTTCCAACCTTGGTGATTCTATGATTCTATGGGAAAAACACTATAAGCATAGCTCTAGCTCACTGGATTGAAAAGAGTTGGAAGAGAAATCAGCAGTTTGGTACCCTGGTTATAGAGGCAGCTGAATGTTGGTGGGCCCCTGAGATACCATGGGCACAAGAGGGTTGGGAAGTTGTATAGGGCTTTTCAGCCAGTCCTAGTCCCATGGGAGCAAGTTTCTCCAAATGATGGAACTTAGCTGTCAGACTGCCTGGGTATTCACTGGGAAAGAAACCACCCACCCCATGTCTTTCACCCCTATAAATGTAATGGGCTTCTCTCACCCACTCCTAGCTTTATCACTGGGATTTCATTGGAACAGTCTTGGTTATGCTTCAGATGCCGGTTAAATATAGTGAATGGGTTAATTATTATCCTTCAGATTCCTGGTGTTGAAAAAATAGATGTCTCATCCAGTGTTCAGGCTTTTCCACTTACCTGCTTTGAGACTACAGAAAAGTTTTTTCTGAACTCATTTGGGAGCCCTTTCTCCATGTAGACAGAAAGAGTAATATGCTGCTGCCATCAATAATGCGGAATGAATGAGTTCTTCAAGCTCTTTGTCACCTTCTTGCATTTTTACTCTGGCAAATTTATTCTTGCAGGAGCTATGGCCAAAAATGACCAAATATAATTAATTACTTTAGTCTACTTCCTGATGTTCAAGCCTTGTAATAATGTAGTAGGAAAAGAAAAGTGTTCAACTTGTAATGTCAGTGCAAGGAATTAATTATTTATCATATGTATAATATTCCAAGGAATGATTTGGAAATGATTAGCATGTAGATTTGCATACAGGGGCATTAAGAAACCCCACAAAGTGAACCAATAATTTCTGAAAACATATGCAGAAACATGCTTTGACTCAAATTTTCAGATATGTGTTTGAAAGAAAACCTAAAGAATGATGATTGACACGATCCTATACTTCTGCTAGCTTCAGTGTTTGATTATGCTACATATCCCAAAGGGCAGCTATCTCAAAGCTTTTGAGACTATCTATGACTGTCAGTCTTGACTGTTTCTTTCTGAACCAGCAGCAATTTAATTATTTGAGCTGGTGTCACGGTGAGCACCTGGTCTTTCAGCTAACAGAGTAATGGTGAATATGCATGGTTGGAAGCAGTCAAATAGCTGCGGCTTAACAAATTCTAGTTTATCAGGCAAAACAAGCTAATCTACTGTTAGTGTGCTTTCAGCTTACCCCAGCCACTAACGTGGTGGGTTTAAATCCCCGTGAAGCAGCTGCAGAGATCCCCTGAAGCACATTTCCAGCAAATGTATTTTATTTCAGAATTGAAGTGGGCTTAAAGTGCACATGTAGTTATTGCAACTCGGTGGATGGGCAGTAAATTGCTGAGCTGTAACAGCTCAATCATTTTTGGTTATGGGAGCATACCTACACTTTCTGGTTTTATTAAGAGTTTGATTTTTTTGTTATAGGCCAAATTTGACTTGGCAATGACAAGATGGAAATGCTTTTGATTCTCTTTCAAAACCAAGCAGAACAACTTCACTTGCAATATTTTAAAGTATTTTTTATTCATTGTTCCTGGTGCTTACCTGGCTACATAAGCAAAGCCTTCTAGGAGCTCATTTCTTCCATCTTGGTGAATTAACTTGCTACCCAAAATAGAAAACCAGTGAGATTTTAAACCCCCTTTCACTGAAAGGATATTTCAATCTCTTCTATGTTTAGGCTGGCAGCAAGTAAGATACACACCCAAGAGTAAAAGACCTGGTTGTTTTCTTTTTCTTTCTTTCTTTCTTTCTTTTTTTTTTTTTTTTTTTTTTTTTTTTTTTTTTTTTTTTTTTTTTTTCCCCTCTAAGATGACCGTATTAATGCATTTCACACTGCTCTGGCTTGTCGAGTTTGTGCTGAATCCTGCTGTGGACCTGGCAGTTCCCTTGCAGAGATTACATCCCACCAACCTTTTTGAGGCTGCTACTTACAGGAGAGATGTCTGTGCTGTAGCTCTCAATTATTTTTCCCTCCCTAGAAAGATAGGAAAAGCTGTCATCAATCCCACAAAGCTCTACAATGTTTAAAAGGAAACAGAATAAAACTGAGCTCATTTACAGATATTACAGTATCTACCCTGCCATTTTTTAAGAGAAAAACATAGCTTTCAAGAAGTGTTTTCATTTGACAGCAGTAAAGGTCTGAATTTGGAGTCCCCCATGTAGTTGGGGATGCTGGGTGCCTACCAGTCAGTAGAAGTTTAGAGTACAGTACTGTCCTTATGTATTGGACAGTATTGGTTCCAAATGTTGAATTCTCCTTTGTTGTTAGAAGCAATTTCCCTTAGACTTATGAGGTTTATGCATAACAACAGGCATTTCTTCTGGTGGACTTACTTTGAGTATCTGAGGTTAGTACATGTCAATAGAAAAATGTTTCTACCAGTTTTCTTTATTATCTTTGTAATTTAAATGCTTAGAGTACCAAGGCACTACAATGCCAGGAGTTTTGATACCAATAATAGATAGGGTGATGCTACTCTAAGGATGAAATTAGATTCAAGGTAGAGCCAACAGTGCTCATTCAGTTTCTGGCTCTCTCATGTTACTCACACTTAAAAGGAACAAAACCAATGGAGGATTATCATTTACATGTACTAACCTGAGCTGTTGAACCAGCTCTTTTTAGCACCTAGGTACCAATCCTGTGCTGCTGATGAAATTCTGTAAAAAAGAAAAATAAAAGAAATAGCAAAGAGTGAAAACATGAACTAAGGGTTGAAATATGTTATAAAACACATGCTAAATCTCCCTGCTTTAGGACCGACTGCCTACAATAGAGTACAGCACCAGGCCAAAAAAAGTAAATCTTACCCTAAATGAGTGAGAGTTGTAGACAACAATTTCACGCACAGCATGAATTTGGAAAGGGGAGGGAGGGGGAGGCCATAAGGCCAAGACAAAGCTTAGCCAGAACAGAAAGGAGCAAAATACGACTGTGAGAGAACATGATCATAAAAGGAAAGGAAATTGACACAATATGAACAAAATAAGATGAACTCATTTTTTTGTGCTGTTGCACTTTGTCTTCCACGTCAAATTCTATTATACCATTACATCATTCGTGTGCTGAGTACAAAACTCTGCTTTCACTGGGTCGTATGTTGTTACAAGGAACTTCACTAGCAATTCAGGCTACCTTGAGGCTTGATTTTGCATTACGTTGGTGACAGTGGGGTTAACTCTGATTTATATCATTCTAATGATATAAAAATCACATACTTCATTGGTAACACTTAGCGTTTCTTTAGGGTTTATGGGTTTATCATTCATTGATCACAGAGCACTCTGAGACAGTTAATAAGGATCGTTTCCAGCATGTGGCATGTGATCAGAACAAAAAAAAAAAAAAAAGGAAAAAGAAAAAAAGAAAAACACAGAACAGTTGCATGGTTTGCCTGTGATCACATGGTATGGAGGAGAACACAACCCAGAGCTCCTGATGCCTTGCTTATGAGATCATACTGCCTCCCTAAATAAAATTAAAGTGGAGTTCCGCAATAAAAAGGAACAGTTCTGCTCTGATACCATTGTTAGTGAGGTCAGCAGAGGGCCTTCATTCAATAACTCTGAGTTACCACAGGTTCACTGGGACCAGTAGTATAATTGGAGAAGCAAGCACCTGAGCTTTGGTTCCAATACAAAGTACACAGTACAAAAAATGCTACAAGGCATCACATCTGGAGCATTTCAGAAGGTGAAAAAATAGTGTCTTTTCAGCTGACATAGTAAACTGTGTATTTGCTGTATCTACCTAATTTAAATAGCAGCCCCAAACCCACTGTTTCTTTACTTGATTGGTCATGCCCTCATGTTTGTCAATGACTTTATGAGACTCAGCAGTCTTCAGTGAGATGTGCGTGTGTCCTATCACCTCTTTCCCTCTCTTTTCACCCCACTCTGCTTGGAAAATGTGTTTTTAATATTGTGTAACAGATTGCGTTTCCACACTATTAGCAACACAGGAAGTGCAACACTTGTTAATGAAAAGACTTAGTGATTTAATTGGAAGGGAGTTCAGGACAAGAGCAGGGCGCCTGGGAACTGCTCTGGTGTCCCGGTGGGAAAGTGAGGATATGGGAGCTGGGCAGCAGTGGTCATCAGTTCAGGCTTTGGCCATGTGGAAAATGAATGCACTCTGGCAAAAAAGAAAAGCCACAGAAGACTGGGCAGCCATTGGAATAGCTGCCTGAGCCTGTCCAGTTGCTTCATTCACAGTTGGAGTTGGCACAGAGCAGTTGCTCTGTAGTAATGCTTCATGGAGGAACAGAGGTGTGAGGGACATGTTGCTGAAGGCCACTGAAGCAGCCCAGTTCCCGATCCAAAATGATTCATTTGAGTGGCCATGCTCGGAGGTGAGTAATGCACCATGTGGAGAAGATCTTTTATGCCAGTGTTACCCATACGAAAAAAAAAAATTGAATTTGCTGAGGTTTTAAGCCTACTGTTTTATCTGATTTTTTTGGAAACATGCTTTTTTCCTCCTTGATTTTTTTTCTTTCTAGAAATGTTCTGTATCAAAAGGCCCGGACAAATGGTCCTAGCAGATGTTTAGGCCAACTTGGTGCACGTCTGTTTATTTGTGTTGGACTGTTAGGCTCGGTGCAGTGTGTGAGCCACAAATCCTGCACACCCTAGGTGGAAATATTTTCCCATTCGTCTCACCTTGTCTCTTTGTGGAGCCCATGGATCGTTACAGGGGCATGAAGAGGCTCAACGTTTGCAGTGAGTAGTCTGACTCCAGGGTGTCTGCTTGTTAATGTGAACAGGAGGGCATCCTTAATTAAGAAACAGTTCGCTGGGGAATAATAAACTGAAGAGCAGCATGGAACGGCTGTGGGGGCTAGGTACAGGGAGATAGTTTGTGATAAACAGCAGGACAAAGACATAGTGCTGATTTGCTGGAATTGAGCCTTTTTTCCGTACAGTTAGCAAATACAGCTATGACTCATCTTTGGGGGTCAAGGTTTGGGAGTCAGTGTAGGAACACATAAGAGTGACTGCGAATATCTTAATACTGCAGTAGCAACCAGTAATTCTGACCTACTGCACTTTCACACACTACTTCATGTGTGCACGTGGCTGGGACATCTCTGCAGATGCTTCTTCTGTAATAATGTGTTTGAGGTGCAGCAAACAGCTCCTGTGGTGGACCCCCCAGGTGCTTGGCATTGGCTCA
The DNA here is from genome assembly GCF_019238085.1 of Lagopus leucura. Classification (NCBI taxonomy): domain Eukaryota; kingdom Metazoa; phylum Chordata; class Aves; order Galliformes; family Phasianidae; genus Lagopus; species Lagopus leucura. The sequence continues at coordinate 9,320,520 of NW_024962273.1, read as the reverse complement.
CCATGAGGGCTGTGTTTTCTTAAAGGATTTTAGAAGACGTATTTAATATGGTTTCTTGATGGTGTAGTAAAATTTTTTTATTACTTTAAAGCGTCATAATGAGAACAAAGAGCAACTTTGAAGGGCTGATGTGATGTTCTGGCCTTCCTCTGCTTCAGTGCTTCAAGTTTAGACAGAAAAAAAAACACTGGGTTGCCACAGTAACTGCTTTTTCACTGATTCACCCTGTGTAACATGCTATAAATCTTTCTTATATGTTAGATGGATAAAGAGAAGAAGGTAAGGAGGTAAAATCTGGGCTCAAAGATCAATGTAGGGAAAGATAAGTATAAAGTGTGTCACATGGGAAGCAACTCAGGCCGTGCAGAGCACACAAGCTGTGCCCATCTCTCTGTGTGCCCATCTTCTATTTTCTGCAGTTAATATTCTCAGGAATACCTGCCTTGTTGAGTTCCCGTTATTTTGTACGCTGTCCAATGGAACCAAAGTGGCAATGTTCTGACTCTATCACGTGGCTCCTGGTTTTCTTAATAAACATTGCAGCCGCCTGTTTATTAATGGGATTTGCTCAAAGCAGACTGATAAACGGTGTCTGTGGTGACCTCTGTGGGAAGTCATTACTGCTTCACAAGGCAGTTAGTGTCCCGTAAATCAGGCAGATTGGAACTCTCACCCTTTCCATGTGACGTGGCTGCCGGCACTTTGGTTGCCCCAAGTGTACTGCAAGGTATGGGTGGAGATTGCCTTGGGAGAGGGAAATCCCCCACTACAGCAGATATTTTTAAAAGATTTGCACAGCTATTCTGCATGTAATTTCTAACTAGTACCTAAGCCTTAGCGAAGAAAAGCTTTAAAATACAGAGAAGCATATATCATAGCAGGCAAACATGTCTCAGTTATTTTTGTTATTGTGGTTGTGCTTGAGACTGGAGCATCATTCTGTCAGAAGTGGTTTCTGTCTTGAAAAACTTTCAGCCTAAATGGAGGTGACAAACAAAAGCTTTTAGGGCTAATTGAGCCATGCAAGAGTGAAATAGCTCACCAAAGAGCAAGTGGAGGGCAGCAGTGTAGCTGGGGACATAGGGATGCCTCGGTCCATCTGGCTGCCAGTATCTCCCTGGGCTCCTACACCTTGTAGGGTCCTGTAAATATTCTGGTTTTCAAGGGACGGAAGATTGAACTGTTCAGTGTCTCCCAGTGCTTGCAGTGCTGATGTACATTGCAAGCTGAAAGCATTGGAGTAAGAATCTCTTGTGTGAAAAAATATTAAATGGTTTATTAGCATTAGCAGATTTTGATGATATCCTGTGTGCTTACAGAGCAGGGTGGAAAAAAAAAGAAGCAGTCCTTGATAACATACACTTCTGGTGGTGCTCTTCAGGTATTTGAGAAACCGTTATCCATGGGTTTCTATAGCTTGTGTCATCTTTTCACCATTTTTCCTCTGTAGGAAATGTATTCATGGTGAAATAAAGCATGGGAGACAGTGCTTTATAGCATGAATAACTGTGAACGCTCTGCACCTCTCTGCAACAGGTAGATGAACACAACCCAGAACCTCCAACAACAAAAGCCTGGCTTACAGCTCCTGTTACTGGTGTCGTGAAAGCTGATGAGAACCTTACTAGAACTCTGAATTCTTGATCAGTGTCTCCCTGATAGGTCTCTCTCACCAGGGAGATTCTTCTTGTTTGGTAGTAAAGCAGATTGAAGAAGTTCCCCACAGTTGTTAGAAGTGTTGTAGCAGATATTAAATATCCACACTGTCTTCAGTTATTCTGAATCCAGAGAACAGTTCAGACAAAACTCTTAAGATTCAGACCTTACTTAGTGAAGGAGAAAAGCTGGACAGTGTCTGATATTATTTGTATTGATTGCTTTATCCATTAAGTTTATGTACAGGAAAGCTTTCATGAATGAGTATCGGGCTGTAGGTAGGCTGCTAGCAGGATGCTTTGCTTATTGCCAGACTCACTATGGATGGGAGCATCAGTTGCCAGGAAGGTATTGAACGGTGGGTGAGACAGATGGCTGACCTCCTAATGGGCAGCGCTAAGGACTTGTTATGGTCCACTTCCTCTGCACGTCAGGCACTTTGGCACCAGTTGCATCCCTCAAGCATGAGAAGCAAAAGGGCTGTTGGGTTTTTCCTAGTGCAGGATGGGGCTACTCACTGCCACTACCTGGGAGCTTATGAGTGGAAAGAGGAGGAGCTGAAGCCTCCACCAGACCTGGAAAGTCTAGTCCTTAAATAAGGGTGAATGGTATTTGATAATAAAAATAATAATAACAAGGTGCATTCTAGAGGATGAAGTTGCAGAATAAGTGAGTCATCAGAAACCTTTAGGAGCTTCCTTGGTGCTGAGTTTTTTCAACTTTCCATGAGTCTGAAGTCCCAAATGTAATTAGTGCCGAAACACTTTGGCTGTGCCCCACAGTCCTGATCATCACCCAGTGTTAGAGCAAACCATACCTCAGTCTTTCCTGAGTAACCAATGTTTTCCTCCCATTAAAACCAGGCTCTGGAGGGGAGACAGTGGGACTTAGCACTTGCCCTGATGTGAAATTGGGATGTGGCCAGAATATACATCCAGAGTGGGAGCTGGGAAAATTTCCCAGACACTATAGTTTAGATGTGCCCATGTAAACACTGTCTGCTTTTCCTGATTTATTTGAAGGAGTCACCTGGGTAAACTTCTACAATGCAAGGCAGGACCTTTGAAACTCAATCTCTACAACGGAATATTCACATCCCAGATTTAGTAATTGGATCTGAAGACCTAAATCTACAACTTAGGTGATCTGTATAAACTCACTGGAGTTTTCAGAGGCAACTTAGAGCCTCTAAGCATCATATAGAAGGTGCTTTTAAAAGGTAGTATCTTTTTACACTTTTTTTCTAAATGCAATAATGTTGTTTAACTGCACTGTAGGAGTCTTCTAAGAATGTATTCGGTGACCATTATAAGAGATATGGGACAAAATGGTAAAAAACACTCTCTCTCTTACTGTATACTGTATGATACTGACCATATTGTACCTTGATGAAAGATAATTCTAACTAACTATGTTTCAAGAGTATCAGGCTCCTAAGGAGTTTGATGCTAGAGGAAGCAAAGCCCAAGGTGAAATTAGTGTCAGCAGTGATGAGGCTGTTGACTCTGAACATGAGCTTCAGAGCAGAGATGAATTTTTTTTTGTGATCACTTAAAACTTCATTAGAAAGGTGGAAGCAAGGCCTTTTTTGAAGACGAGGCCACTCAGTTTCCGCCCTGAGGTGAAGTTTAATCCAGCTTCATACCAGCTTGCAAGATTCCTTGAAGCATTCAGTATCTTTTTATAGTGGGCTTCATCCAGGGCATGGTGAAGTGAAACCCTCATCCAAGAAGGGATCTTGTCCTATTACTAAGCATGGAATATGCAGTATTCCCTGGCAAGCTTCTTGGATTTGTATTTGATTGAGAAGACATCATTCCAGTTGGTAAAATTCTTTTCAATACATCAGTAAGAAATAACAGAAAGTTTAGAAAATATTCTAGAGAACATTTCTTTCATGCACTGGAGTTCGCTCATACTATCAGTGATTCAAAAGGAAAAAAAAAACACATTTGATTTGGTTTTGCTGGATGCAATCATCAAATCATTAACATAAAAATGATAAAGCAGCAGTGAAATGGATCCAATCATTTTTTAAGATGTATTGTATATATGCCTTAGTACCATTTATGGCTGTCTTTTGCTTGTTTAATCTACTGGAGATTGCAGAAAAAATACGAAGAATGGAAAGCTGCTAGAAATCTGTGTGGTTGTGAGAACACACACAGAACTGCTAACGAATCATATTGGATTTTAAAGAATCAACCAGGACTCAAAAGATAAATTTTCATTTATGAAATTGTTTTTATTACTTGCCAGATTTCCTCAAAAATATTGAGTCTTAATAGAAATATTCTGCTCATATCCTGTTATATCCAAAGTGTGTAACGTAGCTTTTCCTTTAAACTTTAACAGCAATTAAATTAAAACTAGTATTTTTTGAAGTGCCCATAATTAATTGAAATTACGGAAGCATATCAGCAATCTCTTTTTTAGGGAAGTGAATTGCTTTGCCTTTATTGGTTGGTACTTGGTTGCTGTGAGAAGAGTGGGTGCGACTGTTCAAATGAAGCAGCCATGGAGAAAAACACTCGGTGATGTTCTTCCACTAAGCTAATGTTTTGAAAATCCTTTTCATTTGAAAGCAAACAGTGCTGAGATTTGAGTTGGAGAAAGAGGAGCGATGTTTTATTTTTATTCTCATTTAGTGTTCCAGCCTCTTCCTTGCCATTTTTGTTGCACTGAAAAAAAAATTAATTAACTTAATTGAGTTCATTTGGAAATAGTAACAGAAGGATGACAGACGTGTTTGTCACCCTGCTCTCTAATGAGTGAGCGTTGTCTCATTCAGTGCTGCCCAGTGCCGTGTGCAGAAGGACAGCAGTGGTCCCCCTCTCTCTACCCCTTAATGAGTAGAAATCTCGCCTCTTCATCACTGGCCTGTGAATAATAGCTGCTTTTGAAGATGCTCCTTCTGGTGGCCCGCCCTTCTGGTGCCTGTCTAGGGTCTTCTTCCTCTGGCTGTCTGCATCAAACATCTTTTAGTAGCACAAAATTAACTTACAAATGTAACTGATGTGAAAAAAATCAGGAGGTACAAAGAGATGCTTCCACTGGAGGCAAGAGACAGGTGCTTCTCTCCTGTATCCCCATTGCTGCTTTAGTTGGTTGGTTTCACTGCTGAGAGTAGAAGCTGATAAGACAGAAGACTGAAATAATCATGTTTTACTTTTGAAAAACTTTTAATTTTTCAGTTAATTTCAAGGCTGAAACTGAAGCCTGAACACCCTTTTTTGTGTGTGTGTGTGCTCTAATCACAAACAGGAGTGATCCTGAGGGAGTTAGGGACTGTCCTTTGTGGCTCATTATCCTCCTGGGGCTCTGGGTTCAGGTGTCATTCCCCTCCTCCTAGTGACCACAGCGAGTGGTACAGGTGCTGGTGCTGGGGAGCAGTGCAGGGTAGAGGCAGCTCCTCTGCTGCCTCGCGTGCACCTCCAGACTGAGTTTAGTCTGTCTCATCATTTACAGTTACAGCCTGTATGTCAAAAACATCCGTTAACCTGTCCACAGGTGTGAATAAAAAGGGGATTTATGTATGTTAGTCAACTTGATTTAAAACAGTACGAGTTACTGTGAGACGAGGTATCAACTGTTCTTCCTTGTAGCAAGAGAACCACCACATAGCTGCAGTAAACTGTATTTGGCAAGAATGACCAAAGTGCAATAATGTATGTCTTTCCTATGAAACAGATGGGGGAACAGCCATGAAAAGTGCCAAGCAGCTCCACAGGAGCAAGGCACACTTGGCTTTCTTCTGAGCCCAGTGCCTCCAGGGTGCTACAGCTCCCCAGCTCTCACTTTTCTGCACCTCCCCTATGCAGTGTAGCACAGGCACACATACTCGATGTTAAACCTGCTCTTAAGTCTTGTATAACTCATTAAATACAAGCATATGCATTGAAATGCTCTCCTGAGTGATGCCCTCATAGCACATGCCAAAAAGCACATATTTAATTTCATGCATTTGGTGAAATGTTGATCTTGTTTTATTTATTTTTGTGCCTAGTGAGGGTGAACAGTTTTGTTATTTAATTTTTCCGCCACATTCTATGGGGAGTGTTGAAAAAAATGCCTCTACATCATTAGTTAGAAGCTCTGCTACTTACTAAATCAAATTACTTCTCCCCTGTGGTTTTTCAGCTCAGTGGTGATATCTAAATGAGTGTGGTATATAATAAATCAGATTATTTTCCTGGCAGCTTGTGTCTTTGATATCTGGCTACAAGATAAGAGGTGTTAACGATTGGGCATGATCTGTAAATGAGGATGCATCATGCTTGCAGCACAACAGGTATAGCAAAGAATGAGCGGCTACATTTATGCATTGGAGAACATAGATTCCTGCAAATGAGATGCTGCCATGAAGCCCAGCTCAGCAGAAAACACCCCGACTTTGCTCAAATATTGAGCATGCACCGCTTTACTGGAGTAACGGAAGATTTGGGGGAAATTTTTGATATGCTTCTTTTCTCTGTTGGCACCTGGTTCCCCTTCACATGAGCTGTGAAGTTTCCGTATTTACATTGGGATGATCATTACAAACTTAGTTCAGCAAAGCTTTTAAGCATGTTATTAACTTCAGTGTGAAGTTAATGAGAGTGCTTTGATTGTGGGTTAATTGCTGTCCTACCTGCCACTCTGCCTTGAAGCAAGATAAAACTACTGCTGAGGCAGGGCTGGAGCTGCCATGCCTAAAAAGTAGAAACGCGTAACAGGAGATTTGGCACATCCAGAGCCCCTCCTGGTAGGTTTCTGTCCTGGAAATCCCACACAGGAATATCAGATGCAGAACGACTCAAGTGCAGAAATTTCTGATCTCCAGGTAAATGGCAGTAGAGGTAAGAGAGGGGTGAAAATGTGACTTCATAGATCTGCTGGTAGGCCCTCTGTAATATTTATGTCAGTGATGGAAAAAGGAGGCTTTTGCCTGCTTGGTCAATGATGGTATGAGCTGGTATGAGCAGGTAGCATGCCTGTCACTGGGAGTGGATGTGTTACGTTTGCATCAAGGACTGGTATAGTTTTAATTAGAGTCATATACAGTGGTGTTAATCAGGCAGCTGAGAAAGGCAGCAACTCAGCAAAGTCCTTCTAACCTTTTAACAAAGTTAGAAATATCAGTATAAAGCATTCAGGTCTTCTACTGGGCTTCTTGCCCACAAATTGATGGCATTTTGTAAAGGTTGTCAGTGTGGTAAGTGAATATGACACATCTGGTCCTTTAGACTTTCTTCCTGATATACACCTGGACTGACTTCAGAACAAGGCAGTGCATTTGGACTTTGTGTAAATGATAAAGATGGATTTATTTGTTTGTTTGGTTTGGTTCAGTTGCACAGGTTCAAACTGAGAAAAGGTTTTGTATTTATTTTTTTCTACCAAAATGAGAAATGTATGGTGGCTGTGACCATAGATGTTAGGCTTAAGATCTATACTGATACAAATGCCTTTAACTGAATACGTTCCTCTCTTTCAGACATAGGAGGGAATTCTTGTTCATCTCTAAAGGTTATTTTCCTTAGCATAACTAATAACAAAACATTAATTTGGGTAACTAGTATAATCATCTTTCATCCCTGAGAGTCTTCTCAAGCCTATAAAGCCTTGCAGGCTTGCTGCCACAATTAAAGTGCAAAGCATGCCTTGGATTTGTGTCTGTGATCATTTCTTGTGCTGTAAATAAATGAAATGATCAAAATGCACAAGCAGCATCTGACATTAATTGCATGAAATACGGTCCTATTGAGAGTTAAACAGAAGAGAAATTCCCTGCTGGAGACTCCTCATCTTTAAGATTGATGATACATGGGACAACAGTCTTAAAGTTCATTACGTTGGAAACTGCTGATGGGAGGCCAACTCGATGAAATGCACTCTTCGTGGGGGATTTCCTTGTTTCCCAAAATGGTTTTGAGATTTAAAGATGTGTGTTAATCAAATCTCTTTTGGGTTTTCCTTACATTCTCTGTAATCCGCAGAAAATCTTTGCTGCTGCCTCATATTCTTGGATTCAGAAATGAGGTGCAGGTACAGACAGGTGATTACTGCACTCTATTTAAGAAATGACATTTCCATTCGTGTTTGGAAGCAAAAGCACTGTGCGGCTTATTAGTGCCCAATTAACATAATATATTGCAGTTATTAATCTCAGAATGATGCCAGACATCCCCATCGGAGGGGGTAAATTGAATCCTGGTAACTGGCATTTAAACAAAACTGGAAAGCAGCGCTTAATAATAGGCGGTAAAAATTCAGAATATCATCATTCCTCTTTTGAGTTCAGCTAAGTCTCATTGTGGTTGAAGAACTAACCACAGACTTCCATCTTTTGTTAAAAAAAAAAAAAAAAGGGAAAAAAAACAACAACCAACAACCTTATGGTGAAATAATCATACTTCATAACATGGCTTGTTGTCAGAATGGAGCCTAGAGAGAAGGGAGGGTGTGTTTCAGTTCTCAGCTTGGAGCTTGATGGATATTTACGGACTTCATTGGTCATCTCTTCCCAGGCTCTGCTCTCATTTTCTTAATAGACAAGTATAATGATTTTTTAGTCTCTTATAATGTCCTAGACCTCTTAATATGATCTTATAGTGCTAATACAGAAGAAGCAAAGAAAAGTGTATGCTAGCTAAAGCCTTAGAGAGGATCCTCTGTTCTCTCTGCAACATGATGGTGAAATCAGTACAGTTGTTGTGTTAATGCCCTAGAAAGAGAAATTTAATGCTGTTATCTGCAAATCAGTATGATTTTCAGGCTTTAGAAGAGAGCATGGAATCATTTTGGTGTTGTTATGAGCAATCTGTGTGAAAAATGTCTTGTGTTCATGGAAAAATATGTATATACACAAACTCATACTGTTCTAAACAAAATCATTAGTACCAATACAGAGGTTTTAATACATCAAAGCCAATTGTATTTCACCAGTTTCTCCCTGTGGCCAAGAGGAAGGTTGCTGTGTGTGTAAACTATGTGTAGTAGGCTTCGTTTGGTGCAGTGAGGTCCCAAATTGGGAAGGGCCTGCTGCATCCATTAGGGAGCACTGGGGTGGGAGCTTCTCCATTGCTGTGTCTCTCCATTACGCTGAGTGCTGCTTGGTAAGGACGCTCAGCACAGAACGTTTTGGAGAACAACCCTTAATTTAATGTGCACTCTCTTCTAGAAAATGGCAGCTGGAAAATTTGTCAGCTGGAAAACTTGAAAGTACACAGGGAAAGACAACTTAGTTGCAAGAGTTATTAAAGGCGCCGTGATTAGGGAAACAGAAAAAAACAAAACAAACAAACAAAAAAAAACAGCAATCAGTCTGAGGTATCCAGTTAATATCACCACACATAAAACAAGAATAAAATCATTTATTAGCTTATTTCATGTCTAACCTCAAGTAATTATGATAAATATAGGACAGGGAGGAGCTGTTTTCAAAGGGTAGAAGTGAACACGCTCTCCTCTCCACACTACTTTACTTGGCTCCCAGTTAACCACATCCAGCCAGATGCTTGTGGCTGTACGTACATCTATTAAAGAGCACTTAGGCATATGATTAGCTTCTTTATTAATTAAAAATCTTTGCTGAATCAGGGCCGCCTGTACCAGTCATCCTGAAGCCCAGTGTTCACCTGGCCTTGGGGCCGCGTGCCCTCGGTTGCTTCACGGGGCACTGAAGGCTTGATGAGTGTTTGTGAGAAGATTTGAAGTCTGTGGAAGGAAGTTGTCACAGGAAGGCAAAATGTTACAAAACATGTCTGTTACGCTGTACTTGCTAATAGGTTCTGAGATCCCTTGGAGATGGAAAGTGTTACATAAATGTGAAATTTTAATTATGTCATGCAGCATTACTCATGCAAAGGTACTGCAGAACTACTATTTGATTAACATCTGTGCTGCTTAATTTCAAATATGCTTAAATATCATTACTGGACAAATTGAAACTATGGACAGAACCTAATTTGTTGTTTTATGTTGGTGATAAAACTTTTTTTTTATTTTTAATAACTTAATTATGCACATGTCTCGATGAATAAAACTGCACCATTGAATGGGTCGGTAGTGTTAATGTTTCAGTGATAAAAGTAACAAAGCACAGTGGAAAGAAACATAGATGAATTGAGAACCATTTTTAATTAATGTCCTTCTCCTTTGAAATGTCATGCAGGTCCGAGAGTGCCTCTGTTGTCCATTCTGGTTTAACAGCCTCCTTTGTGTGGTTCCAATTTGCATGAGATTTAGTTGGGAGCTGATTCTTCCCAGCCCTGCTAGCAGCTATTTTGGGAAGACAAAGGGAACCAAGTATGGTGCTGTAGCTCAAGCATAGGGCAGGATTTCAAGAGCTGAACCCCAACGGGCTTTGTATGGCTGTCAAGCTGCTTTGTTTTCTGAGCTGCTCCAGTCAAAACGCTGAGTTTGTGAGCTTTCCATTTTGCAGAACAGAAAGAATAACAGTTCTATTGTGATTTCTAAAAACAGAAATAGTAGAAAGTCCAATTTTCATTGGACTCCCGACATTTACTTGTTAATCTTTTAATGACTTCTGCAAGTTCTGAAGATGGGGAATTGCAGCTTCTTTATAGTATGTGAAGCACAAGTCAGCGTCTGAGTTCGCCACTCCTTTCCCAGTAGCGCCCAGGAGACCAGTTGCCTCACAGGGTCCTGCAGGAAGGGAGTGTGGAGTGTGCTGGACAGGAGGCCAGGCTGGATTTGGTCTGGGCAGCCTGGTCTAGTGGTTGGTGACCCTGCCCACGGCAGGGAGATTGAAGCTAGATTATCTTTGAGGTCCTTTTCAATTCAGGCCATTCTATGATATGATTCAAGAGCATGTAATGGGCATGGATCTAGTAAGGAGAGCCTGACTGTGCACTTGACATCCTGCAGTGTAGCCACAGCCAACAGGGCAGGCTGGAGAAAAGGCTGTAATGTTGGAGAGATTGACACTGAATTGTTGTCTGTGTCTTTTTTGCCCCAGGATGTCAGAATCTGGAGTGAGCAAAGAGGGTTCTGAGCCACCCATGGCTGCTCTACCCCATCATCATTTGCTTTATGCTGCAGGTCATAGTGGTCATAGTGTGATATTATGGCACAGGTCACCTTATTGCAGTGGCTCACTGTAGGCAGCAGATAGCATTTTATTTCCTTTGGGATGGCAGTCTTCTGATGTTTTTTTTTCTCCTTTTAACACTGACTGAAGATAACTTCTTAAGTGGGTGTGAGCATGGCTGTGTGTGTATGTCACACCAACTTGACAAGCCTGTGAGGGGATATAGGTACGTAACAGACATGTCAAGGGCATCACCCAACAGAAAATCAAAGGTAAGAAGTGTGGTTTCCATCCACACTCCTTGCATCTTTGTTGAGTTTTCAGACAAGAGTGCCTGGCATTGCTAGTAGCAAAGTGGTTTTTTTTTGGGGAGAAAGAGGGGGTATAAAGACCAGTAAATGAATTTTGGGGATATCAAGACCTGTCTAGTGGCATCTATACAAAAATAATTCAGATTTGAAGTAGGTAAGAGAAATTCAATTGAGGAATGGATGGTGTTGTGACAAGGCTAATGTACATCTTTCAAAACAGAAACTTAACAGCACGGAGTCTCTAGGAGGGGCTGATCCTGCGCAGTACAGTTCCTGCAGGAAGCAGTGTGTCAGTGGGAACTGAGATGCTGGCTCTCCTGGCAAGATCAGACCAGGAGCTGTCATGTTTCACAAGTGGCTCTTTTTGCTGTTAGCAACCAGATCTTCTTTGATGAGTAGCAAAATAAAATGAGTGATGTGCTTTTTCAGTTTAAGGACATTTGAAAGTATGATGGAGAGCTTCCAGGATAGGAACAGTACTCCTTGCTTGCTTTGCTTTTAATGTACAGTGACAATGCAGGCATTGCCTTGAAATGGAGTCTTGAACCGGGCTAAAAGATGACACAGAACAAAAAAGAGAAAACAGTCCTAGCTCAGACCATGGTAAAGCCACGGTGCAGAGTAGCCTTTGTAAAATGTGTCCCAATAGGAAATCGATTCCAAATTACACTATGTGACGCATACTCTATTTTCCATCCTTCATTATAATGAGCAAGCACACCCTTACATAATGATGGCTTTTTAAGAGGTTGCCTTTGGCTGAATTTACTGCCAGACAGATCTATCTGATGGCATTTAAACTTTGTAATGCTATGAAATGTGCAAGCTGGCTGAAGAGGTGGCAGGATGCTTGTAAAACTTAATGCCAGTGAGGACCATCTTTCTTTCACTCTTATCTCATTGATCTCTTGCAATAGCTGAAAAACAACACAAATCAGTGCTGCAGATGTCTTGCAGGAGTTGTTTGACCTCCCTTTCTCTGTTCTGCAGCAGCAGTAGCAATGCTGCCATAACAAAAAGAAGTGGCTTTTCTTAACATTAAGATCCTATTCCCACACAGCACAACCTGTGCTTCTCTACCATCAAGGAAGCCTGAATAGTTTTTATGTCTCAGCATGAAAAGGTGATGGCAACTGCTGAAAGAACTCTTTGCACAATACTGGATAGAGAAATTTGTGCAATCTCTGTGGAAATCCCCAGATCATTTGGAAGTGAATTACTGGAAGTTGTTGGCATCTGACGTCTGCAGTTTCTTGTTCCTTCTCAAGGTACATTGGTACACTTTCCAAAATTACCAGCATTTTGAGACACAGCAGTTTCCTTAGATGTTCCTGTTGTGAGCAAACGGAGTACGAGATACGCTTTGCCTGTGCATATTTGCTTCCTCAGTCATCTTTCGCAACAGCCAGCAGAGATGCTGGTTGCAATAATAGCTTTTAGCATGTGGGCACCTGTCCCTTCCAAAGCCTGGGGGTGGATAGGGATTATTTCATGGCAACTAGGTACTGCATGTGGATAGTAACATTCATAGTCTGGATTTGCACCAGACCACCACAGGAGGAATGCTCTGCTAGTTGCTGCCGAGCCAGTGCACTTTTAGATGGAATTGCCATGAATTTCCCTCACTGCTTTTAGGACGTACTCCTAACTGACATGACAGATGAGTTTTTCATTTTTTTGTTTTTGTTATTAGCTCTGTTTCTAAAAATAATATGGTGAAATACCCATATGGTGAAATCTTCTGTCTCTTCCTTACTTGTCAGAAACTGAAGGAATCTTTAATGAATACAATCTCTCTTCCAGCTTGTCAGATGACATCTTCATTGATGCTCAAAATGAAAGTCAGTGATTGATTTACTTCTGGAAATTTTAGCTGAAAATCTCTAACTGTCCAAAAGTTACCCTCAGTGTCAAGATGCTTCTTATTGCCTCGTGATACAGCCCAGTCCCACTTGGCTGTGTGAGATACGCTGATTCACAGGCAAGGAAAGGACTGAGGACCAGGGTCCTATTCTTATACAGTGAATTAAAAAGATAATTTAAATAAGAGTTTCCATATTGGAATCTAAACTGAACAGGTGATTCTCTGTTGATTGTAAATTCTTTGAAAAAATATCAGTATTTGTTCTACACTCATCCATTGAGGTGAGGAGATATCTCCTGATTCTGAGATGGATGAAAGGTCCCCAGCATGAGCATCAGTCCTGACTGATGTACAGGAGCCCTTTAATGTATATATTCTCTGCAGCCTTGCTTCTCTGGCTGTTTAAGGGTTACTTCCTTCATGTTGAGAAGGTCAAAATGCCTGGAGGAAATTGAACACAACTTCTTGACATTTGAGATTGAATTTTCCTTTCGAATAAAAGCAGTAAATTTAGAAGTAAGTAGGAATAAAACTCTAAACCCTTCAGATAATTTGGGGCTCTAATTAAATCCTCCAGTTTGAGCCATCCCAACTTGCCTGGCTTGCTCTTGGTGTGCTGCCTGGGCTGGTGTGCACAGGAATACTCTGCTGTTTGTTGTGTTTTCCAAAGCACAGCTGTGACAGATCCCCCGTGGCTGCTGCAGCCTTGGAAGTGCTTGGCAGTGGCAGATGGATTGGCTTGGCTTGCCTGTGCATTGCCCTGAGTCACAGTTTGCATAGCACATAAGGGGATGCACTGCTTTTTCCCATGGCAATGCAGTGAACTGGAGCTCCCTACCAATAGAGCCTGAGGGATGCTTATGTGTGGATTTGGTCTCTACCTGTAAGTTTTCCTTATCTCATTCCCCCTGTCCCCTCTGCTTCATCCCAGCTGGGCTGTAGGGACACCAACAGTGAGGGTACCTGGTGTGGACAGCCCGCATCTGTGAAGATGCCCTTGGGTTAGCCTCCAAAGTAGTGTGTCTGCGTGCAAATTGCTTATGGAAAATGGTCCATGACCTGTGCTGTCCTGTTTGTGAATTGTTTAAGGAAGAGCTATTGAGCCCAAGCCCAATTCATGACTGGCGCCATTTATTTAACAGCAATTAACTTCTATCCTGTGTTGAATGTACTCATCAAGTGCAACCTGAGAGTCTGAGATCCCAGAAATGGCCACATCGTGGGCAAGCCATCAGCTGTAGCTTCATAAGGAAGCAGAAAGGGCTGGCTGCTCCCCAGTTGCTGAAGGCACTGAGAGTCCAAACTTGCCCTGATGTGTCCTGCAAGGTGGACAGAGAGATTGGGGTTATCTGAACAAGATATTAGAGCTGGGCTTTGACTGATCTGCTGGGATCAAAAGTGCAGTACTGATGCAGAAGAGCAAGCTTATTTTATTAGAATTTTCCCATGGTGGTGTGGAGTGATCAGTGAGGGTGTTGGGAAGCAGAAGCAGGCTCTGTGTAATCTGCTTATGTAAACAAGCAGTAGATGTAAAGCTAAATTCAGATCTGGCTTGCAGCATACAGCCCTCTTGTTGTAGCTAGGGTTAACAAGGTCTGACCCTGAGCTGGTAATAGCCCCTTAGAGGTTTCTTCTGGTCCCCTTAACAGACCATAGATTCTGCTTTGCTCACTGGAAATTATTTTGACCACAGTGTTAGGTTCTGAGCCAGGAGATCTATTTGTTTGACATAACAGAAAAACTTTTCAATTTATGCATGTTTTCTCTTGTTAATTATTCAACTGGTCTCTTCTAGTTCCAATTTCTCGAGGGATTTGCAGTATAATTGTATTGCAGCATTTCTCATACCTCTACTGTCTCCTGTATGGGGTTTTCCCAGATTTTGAGTGAGCTTTGTTCTCCTTTGCTGTGCAGGTGTGTGCAAGATCCTGGTCACCGTTCCATTGCCTGGTTCTTTGCTTGGTGTCTGATCAGAGCACAGAGCCTTCCTGACCCTTAGTCTATTGTAAAAGCCCTAGGAATATTCAGCACTTAAATTAAACAAATGTAAAGCAGTATATTTTGTAAGATTAATTCTTTTTTCTTTCCCATTTGTTGTCACATCTTCCAATATGTTAACTAATTTTTTCTTTTGTTTGAAAAGGACAAATATTTCCTTTCCTTTTACATGCTCCATGCAGCTTTCCACAAACACGCAGGGGAGTTTGAAACACCAGCTGTTTCCTTTCAAAGTCTTTGAAGCTCTGTGGGCCATGTATTCCTCACTCTGCCCCTGGGTATCTGCAGGATCTGTGCTCCTTGGGACTTCAAGGGAACAGTTTCCAGGCTCAGCCTCGTGCAAGCCCAGCTAGGGCCATCTTGTCTTCAGTTTGTGTCATGCTGGTCCCATGGTGATGGAAGCGAAAAACATATGCTTGACAGTCATTGATAACAATTCCTGTTTCTCATGCTCTTTTTGATAGTGAGAGAATATACTTCCATGCAAGCCACAGTCTGGATTTGGTTAAAAATTATGTAGGAGAGTTGGAAATTGTTACAGCTCGCCTGTCCTAAAGCATGAAGGGCTACAGCAGATAAAAAGTGCTCAGCCTTCAAAAAGTATAAAGATTATCTGCTGAAAGCAGCCAGTGAGGAAAGGTTAAGAATGGGAATGCTGTATTTGCTTCTGGAAACATCCCATTACAGTTCTAGGCAGCCTGTAGTGTTGTCAGGCTACTGCCCCGACTGGCTCCTGCCAAATATCTGTGCACACTGTGCACTTGGGTGTATTACCAGGATGTGGCATCTTCCCCTACAAGCACTACTCCCACTGCCACGGCAGAGGTATGCCTGGTGTCCCCATCACATCAAGGCCACCCTTGCCTGAACACAGACCACCACCACATAGTGCAGGAAATTGTCCTCCTGAAGGATGCTCCATCATTAAGAATATTATCACCAGGTGTAATTACCAAAGCCCAATTAGAAAATATTACATCTAGTGATGAATTTGTAGCATTGTTTTTATTGCTCTCAACAATGATAATTGGGTTGCTGGAAGACCCTGCAGCTAAGATCTAACCATGGCTTTTGTACTGCAAATATGTCCATGGGTAATTTCTTACACATATGCAGCCTCATTAAGTCATCTGTAGAAAATTAGACTGCTTACTGTGTAATTGTTTGCGGGAAAGGGAACTGGATTCATCACCTTTCTAACAAAAGCTGTGCATCTGTCTGGAGACATATGGCTTTATGTTAATTCTAATTTTAATTTGCACTGAGGACAGGGTACTGAAGCAGGCCTGATGAAAATGAAAAGCTATGAAGATACTAACAGAACCTAGGATAGGTGGTGAATTATTGATAACATGGTCTCATTTTCAGTTCATCCTGAGATTGCACTCTACTAGTGCTAGGGAAGTGTCAGCTCCTTACCTGTATCCCAAAACATCCATCTCTTAAAGATCTATGTGCCAATACTGTGCTACTTGCTACGCATACCCATGTTCTCACACTTCATACTTTTACATATAATTTTTTTTCTTTTTAAGGAAAACATTTATTAAAGTTTTTCCTTTTTTTTCACCTTTTGTTTTGGAAAGAAAGGACAGCCCTTTATTTGAACACTTGATTATTCTATAATTATATGATTATGCTGGATTGAGATGGTTTCACTCCCAGCTTTTCACTTCCCTGGCAGTGCAGTTTGCTCCTGGTATAAATAGCATCACGTGTCTTCCCTTCTCCTTCTCTGCATGTATTGTCTTTAGAAATCATTTTGTCCTTGAGATGTGTTAGGTTGTCAGGCTCCTAGCTGATGCAACCAGCTGCCCAAGCAGGGTCCTCTGATAAATGTCCACCCTCATCCCATAAGCTACCAGACACCCCTGGGCACCTGGCTTTGGAGCCTAAAGACAAACCCAGGGATGTAAGTTTGCTGGGGAGGCTCATTGCTGCACTGGGGACCATGCTGTCAAGCAGTGTGTGGTGCACTCGGATGTCTGCTCTGTGCTAGACACCCATGATTTAGTGGCTTATGTTAGCCAGCAGAGGAGTTTCAAGTCTCTCGAGTGCTTTCAAATGGTTATTACCACACTTGATTTGCCTAAGCTGTTGAAAATGATCCTTTGTGTCATAGGTAGGAACCTGTGCTGTTTTCTGAATTACTCACTCTATAAATCAGCATGTGTTTTGCTGTTGGATCTAAACATGTCATAAATGGTAAAACTTCAGGTGGAGGAAACTCAAAGAAACCAAAGCAGCTCAACTCTCTTAAAGGGCTTTGAGGGGGGACTGATGCTATTTCAGAAGCTTACAGCCTTTACACCTATATCTGCTCTAAAAGGGAACCCCTGTGTTGTTAATTAAGAGATAGATGCTCCTAGAGAATGATGTATCCTATATTTTCAGATGTTTTCCTCAAGTAAGAACTTCCCTTACATTGCCCAAGGCAAAGGCTTGGTGAGAACCAAAGAGTTGAAAACGCTCCAAGCTGTCCGTGGTGGCTGGAAAATAGCACACAAATGAGTATTCCCAAGCACTGTAGAGATTTACTGTTTTCTGTGCAGTTCATCTTCACAACCTACTCGCTCATTTTTCCTTCTCCCACTTTAATTTAATCAAGGAGCACCTTTGACTTGTAAGCAGCTGGACCACAGCCCTCAGCTCCTTCCCACTCTCTGTGCAACCTGGAGCTGGAAGGGGGAAGCTACTTGAGGCAGAAACCTCCTTGCTCGCATTTTTCTGCAACACACAGCTATATATTACAATAAGAAAACAGATACTACACATGGGAAGCTGATTTATTTCACACCATGCTCTTGTGAAGCAACAGTGGTTTGAAGTGGAAGCACACAAATAGGCCACACCATTAGAGGGCTTTAATAAATATTGCCATTAGCATGTGTTTTCCTGCTAAGGAAGGGTGACTGGTGAGCAGAGTTCATGCCAGCAGCTGTGCACAAGTTTTCCATTTGTTGAGATCATTCTGTGTGGACACAGAATTATGTATGTGTCCATAGGATATGTGTGGACACGAGGACTGGAGGTGCACCAAAGAGGGCAGATGAGTCCCTGATGCCATCATACCAGTGAGTGCACCTAGTCTGTGTAATAAGCATGAGGAATGGCTTTGGTTTTCATGTTTTACTTTTGATCTTTCTTAGACATGAGGCTTGGTTTCATATTATTTAATAAACATTAGGACATGATGATTTGCTGAAGTACATAATTTATACCAAATCTGTCAGGTTTTGCCATCAGGAGGATATGCTATACACAAATGTGCCTTCAAAGTTCATAGGCTTTTTTACCATTTAGAAAATAGTGAAGAACTTTCTTTTTTTTTTTTTTTCCCCTACTTTTCATTCATGTTTTATAACAAGTTTGCTGTGAATGCAAATTGGAAATAAAATACTGAAAACCTGCACTGTAAAATTAGCTTGGTATTAGTTAAGGAAAGCTAACTGTACTGAATGCAAGAGATTTTTTTAAATTTTGATTTTTCTTTACCAACCCAACAATGTCAATATTTTAAAATGGTCTTAATATTATTTCTAAGCAATAAGCTACACAGATTATTGTTGGTCAGCCTGTCCTGAGTGATTACATACTGGCTTTCTACACCTGTTTCTTTTCCATGTAACAGGAAAAGAAAAAAATCTTCCTAATTTTTTATTTTTTTTTTTAAACTCAGTTTTTTTCTTACTGTTGAGTAAACGAGTTGCACTGGCTTTACTGAAGTAAATAAAACTAAACAAAAGGGATCTTCCATTGAGACAATGAGAGTTTGCAAGGGGACAGAACTCAGCCCAGGTGATAGATAAAGTAGTATCAAAAAGATGTGGATGTGCTTATACTTTAAGCTGCTCAGTACTTGATAATTACTTTCCAAAAGTTGAGATTCTAAATTTTCCATAGTGCTACATTTGACTGAATGTACAGCTGAGGTGTTCTGTGACCCACAGTGACCAATCAGGTGTTCTTTAATAACATGCCAAGAGTTATTTCTGCCTAAAATGGACGAGAATTGTAGAAGGGAACATGACATTTCAGCTGAGGTGAAAGTTTAAAAAGAAAAAGAGGGAAACTCCCTGCATTTGTAGGTCTATGAATATTCAAGAGATTCAGAGATTTAGCCTAAGCGATTAACCTTCCTACAATTTCAGAGTTAAATATAAGTATAAACTGAGAGAGTTTTTTTATCGTTAGCAAGGATTACAGTCAATTTTAAAAGCAATTAATTATCTTTTAAGTTTGTAAAGCTAAGAATTGTTTATGTTTTGGACTTCAAATACAAAATACGAATTTTATATGCAACAAAAACCCACCAGACGTGAATATGTTGGGTTGGATTTAGCTGAGAGAAGTTATTAAATTATTCAGTTCTTCATGTGATATTTAGATAAATAAAGTCTTATTTTCCACTATGTAGCTGGTTTCATTAAAGAGAAGGGAAAAAAAAAAACCAAACCCTTTAATGTTTAAACCATCTTCTAATTCTGAGCAAATCCCTAAGAATGTTCTGAGGAGAGAGAATCTTAAATCGCTGGATTTTGTACCCTAATTAAATCTCATGACAGCTCTCAGTGTAACGTGCAGCCGCGGCTCCATGTAGTACTGGGGGTGGGGTTCAGCTTTTCATAGTTCTCCTTTTCTTACAAAACAAGGCTGATATTTTCCTTTTTATTCTGTGTGCTGAGAAGCCCCTTTTTTGGGTGCTCTGGGTTTAGTTTTCCTACGAGGTGTAATTTTTCCCTTTGGTGGGAATGGGGGACTGTCCAAAGGAGGGGTGGGTGTTGCCAGCAGCGCAACAAATTAGGAGGAGGAGTAGATCCATTTCTGAAGTTGTCTTAAGAATGAAGTATGGGATTTGCCTGATAGATTTTTAACTATAAATGGATTAATTAGAGTGTTACTGAGGTCATGTATTAAAAGGAGTAAGCTAATTAAGTCTGAGCAGTACTCCGAGTGGCTTTTGTACTGATGACTAGAGATCAAAGGCTAGAGCAAATTTTTTAAGATTATATTTCTTTAAAGGAAAATATGAGGCACACTAAGGGCGAACGGGGTGTTCTTTTTGGAGGAGCACAAACAATCCAGGCTTATTTTGCACGTGGTTGATATACTCAGAAGTATTCAATTTTTAAATGATGCTTGGATATTCAGATATATCGTGTGCTCTCATGCATTGTGGCAATGTGCCCTTGCAGCCCAAGAAGTCAACAATATCCTGAGCTGCATCAAAAGCAGTGTGGCCAGCAGGTCCAGGGAAGTGATTCTGCCCCTCTGCTCTGCACTGGTGGGGCCTGACCTCACTGTGTTCAGATGTGGGGTCCTCAGCACAGGAGAGACATGGAGCTGTTGGAGCACAGACAGAGGAGGGCCACAAATGGCAGAATAGACTTGTATTTTTGCATTTTCACACTTAAATGCAGGGATTTTCCTCCCTGGGCTTAGATGGTGGAGATCCTGGAAATGATTGGAGACTCTGGAAATTGTCTTTATTTTGCTTGGACTGTGTTCCTAGTCTACCCTTCTAAGAGGATTCGTGCAGCTGCACAAATCCAGGAGTGCCATATGTCCCAGAGCCACAGTTCTCCCATCCTCTTTCCAGGTACAAAGTCAGGTACTCTTCCATCCTCTGTCCTGCTACTCTGCTGTATTCCGTCTGCCACTGCATTCTTCTGCCACTGCATGTTGCAGTAGCAGAGATCATGTTACGTAATATGCAGCCCAATTTGGGTTTAGAGGAGACTCAATGGGGCCAAGTTATGTTCTTGTATCTCTTTGTAATGTCATTTAGGATGAGGTGCACCCATGCCTTGTACTGCACTGGGCCTTTGAAAAGTAGTGTTTCAAGGCAGTAATATTATAAGAGACATTTCTTGTGTCATGCTGAATGCCTGCAATTGGCACAGAAACCAGAGAACACTAAAGACACTCATTACAATACAGGGAGTCTTGAATGTTGACATGGATTAGGAATCCAAGCGCTGTTCTGATTTTTTCTTTAAAATTCCATTACTGCAATTTAAATAGAAATGACCGGAAGCCAAACCTGGATACAATCTTGTGAAAGTTGAGCAAGATAAGCTGACTGTGGAAGGATGGAAATATACCTCACTGTAAAACTGATTTTTCTAGCCAACTGTCACAATGAAGCTGTTTGCTATAGTTTTCATACTTTGTGTTTGGAGATGGTTGTGCATCATTACTTCTCATTTTTTGGCCAGATACAGTGCAGTATTTAAACGCTGACTTGAGCATTTCCACATTCACATGGTGTTGATGAGACTTTTCTGTGTTGAAGTTGAGAGAATTCTTTCTTTTAGAAAAGAAAATGGAATGGATAAGACTGCTCATTTTGGACAGTATTTCTGAAACTAGAGCTATTTTCATGTGGATTTTTAAGTGAAAACTGTAGCTGTCTGTTAGCTTTATTTGAAGATAAATCGTGTGAGGGTGGTATGGATCAGATAATGTCTTGGGGTCTTGTTGTCTCACTCTTGTAGCGACATCTTAGAAGTGACCCAACCATTCAGAGTCAGACTATTTGATTCATGAGGTTTATGTCTTTTCCTGTCTTGTGGTTCAGCTACCAAAATTTAAACAGTCACTGAGGACAATGAGCATAGCTGGCTGATGCCCAGGTGGATGTGCAGGCTCTCTTGCTGAGGGTGTTGAAAAGCTGGACAGCAGCTGTGATTTACAAGATGCTCCTGGCAATCTCATTGGTCAGATTTAGTCTGATGTGTGAAGAGTTGTAAAAGGGATTGAAGGAGGATTCATTGTCCCCTTACTCTGGATAGCCTGAGGTGCATCACTGTTCTCCAGTCTACGTCTTGTTTGTAATATCCTTGCTGCTTCTCATACATCATGGCACAAAATGCTTCAGTTTGCAGTGCTCTTGAAGAAATACAGCCTTCTGATGACTGTAAATGTGACTTGATGGATACTCCAAAAAAGAATTTATTGGCATTTGTGTCTTCTTGTATTTTCTGATTTGTTTCTTTTTCAGAAAATCTTGACTGAGATAATCCACTGCAGAGTTGTTTAGGTTCAAAAATGAGTATAGCTGCTAGCTGGAGGTTTGAAAGCATCTTCTATTGCCACCTGCAAGATAGGAGAATAGGAAATAGCTTGTTCGTCAGCATTTTCTCCCTGTTTGTAGGGGTCTGTGATCAGGGTGAGCTAACATTTGAACTTTTTCAGCTCTCAGCATTGGTTTAAGCAGAGAAGGGAATCCATCTCTGTAGATGGATACTCTGCAATCATTTCCTTCTTTTTCCACTTAAAAATGGAGCATCCAACAAGTGGTTGCAGATGCTGACAGTTATTTGGATGTTGGTGAGCCTGCAACAGTGCTTTCAGGACAACCTCACCAGCAGAGTCTGTGTATTTGCTTGTTTAGGTGCCTGAGCATAGCCTTGTGTATTTGGGGAAAACCTCTGTTGCTAATTGCTGAAAGATACATACTTCATAACACAACCACATGAGTCCCCAGTCTCTGGTTTGAATCTCCTTGTAGGTGCTGAGTGAGTGCTTTTGCACAGCACAAACAAATGGCATCATCCAGAAGGGTTCTGGACATGTTGAGTCAATATGGTGGGAACACAATGCTAATTCTCCCTGTACTCCCACCTCTCACAGCCTTGCTTTATGGTCTGAAGAATTTTAGGGTGTTTTTCAAACCTACTCAGCAGCAGAGGGGGCCATTGAATATCCAAATCAATAGCAGAACTCGTAGGCTTGAAAAAAATCCTAAATACATCTAAGGACAGATCTGTGTACAAAGAAGTGTAAACATTACCTCATGTGTCTTGCCAAAGCCACTTAAACAGCTTTCCTATATCTGCAAGCAGTTTTTATTTGGAAGACATATGACTATCTGCCAGTGCTCGAGCCATATCTGCCTTCCTCAGGGCCTAATTAAATGAGATGATGCTTCATAGGCATTTTTATTTCCAAATAAAAATTGCTAGAAAGCATATTAAGGACAAAGGAATAATACTGTGGAGTGGGAGATGGGATATATTATGCCTGTTCATAGAAATTTAAACTGAGTTATTTAGAAGGGCACAGCATGTGGACAACTGCCTTCATTATAGAATATTATTACTGTATACAATAGAAAGAAATTCATGTGCTGTTAGATATAAACTTTATGATCTCAGTGCTTCTAAGACCATTGGCCATTTTGCACAGGTGTTGGAGCACCTGATGTATATACTCTGCAGGTATACAAAGGCATTTAGGTGACAAAAAGCTCTTTGCTGCTCAATTGCTTGTTGCATGCTGAGGAACAGATGTAGAATAAGGTTGTGTATTCAGGTACATAGCAGCAGCAAATCTATTACAAAATTGGGATGATTTTCCATTCTCTGCAGAAATGTTATGAGAAAGTACATTTGAGACTTGGAATTTAATAGGTGATACAGTGGGAAGGGCAATGCCAACTCTGTCAGCTCTGTCACTCTTAACATCTGAGCCAACTGGCAGATGAAAAGAATCATGCTGTTGATACAGCCTGCTATGGGACACACAGCATCAAGACACAGTGTCATCCAGGGAGCCAGAAAAGCACATAGCAAGGCTGTGTCCCAGAGAAAGACCATTATTTCACAGATGCACATGGCATCAGCTGAAAAGGGACGGGTTCCTCAAAAGACTGCTTACTTAAGCTCCTTCCACATAGCAGCAGCTCCACAAATTTTCTTAGCTCCTCACAATGTTGAATTTTTTTTATATAGGCTGGTAATCTGATGTGTTCATACCATGCATACTTACATGTGTATATATGTACATATAGGGATGTGTGTGTATATAAATAGAACTTATGTATACACATGTATATATACTGAACACGTGTGTGTATGTACACATATACCTATAAACACATGCTCAGTTTTCTCTGCCTATCTTTCACAACTCTCTTGATTTCTGCAAATGCCCTAAATACTAGTGATAATTCAGGCTATCTCCTTTGATTTTTTTCCCCTCATTATCTGGATGAGTTTCTAAATGGTGCTCTTGCTGCTTTCTCTGAGCTGATGACTAGGAGTTTGCTTTAACAAGCTACAAACAGAAACCTGAATTTGATCTATGCTGGGTAGGCAAAGCAATTTGAGATTATTGCATGGAAGAGATGGTGGTTAATGCAGC
Source organism: Lagopus leucura (assembly GCF_019238085.1). Taxonomy (NCBI): domain Eukaryota; kingdom Metazoa; phylum Chordata; class Aves; order Galliformes; family Phasianidae; genus Lagopus; species Lagopus leucura. The sequence continues at coordinate 9,296,510 of NW_024962273.1, read as the reverse complement.
ACACGCTGGGTATGGCTTTTGAAGCCCTAAGCCTTTCTTTTGGTTTTGAACCTTCTAAATGAATTTAAGGTGCAAATCAGAATATTCTCTCTATCTTTGATTTGCAGCCACAAAGAAGCAGTCAGAAGTGCGAGTAATCAGTCTGGCTGCTCCTTTTCAGTGGCTGGCACAAAATGGGAATGCCTTAATTATGCAGGAAGCAAAAATACACCTGCAGAATGCAGTCCTCATTTGAGTCTAGCCTTATATAAAACGCAAGATGGAAAGGAAGTCTGGTTTTATCAGTGAATTGAGAAAATGCTGAACTTAAGTCAGAGCAATTCTTCTTGCACATGCTGCTGCTGTTCATCTTTTGCAGGAATAAAATTTAATATGAATATGTTTATTATTACCTCATAAAGCCAACTGGCATTTTAGAGTGGAGTAAGTGCATGTCTTTGATGGATTATTTTCCCCCATTGGAACAAAATCCCACAGATGATATTAATATGGTTCCCTTGGGAGGCAGAGGATGACAAAGCTGGAAAGCCTTCTGCTGTTTCACACCGGTCTGTAAATAAGCTCCAACCTCCCTTCTGACTCTTTACACCTCTATCCATCCAGAGAGAGGCTTATTTTCAGGACACCACCTATATTTATATTACTATTTCTGGAGCTAGAAGTCGTCGTTGTACTTTGGGATTTATCTTTGGATCTGTAGACGTAAATTAGAGTCGTCCTGTCCCTTTTTAGAGCTGTGCACTGGGGTGTGAAAGTCCCACCTGCAGCTGATGATAGAACTGAGCAGTGTGTACAGTGTGTGTGTGATGTGCTGGGGGAGTTATAGCCGGGAGCAGGGAGGGGTTCCTGCCCCCAGCTTCTGTACCATTTTATAGAGGAGCATCATAATTTGTTCCTGTCTCTACATAAATATAGTTAATTTGGGGTAAAATAAAAGCAAAACAAAAAAAATCACAAAACACAACCTTTACTATTAGCCATCAATACTGGTAGTAAATAGACCACATAGCTATTATACCGACTATCTGTGTTTAATTGTTACAATCCTTGCACAATAAACTTTATTGTGAGGATTGACCTATCTATCTCTCTGTAGAAATTTTATGGAACTGTAGTGATGCCCTGAGCAAAGGATTACATGGAGGAAGCAGCTTAAATTACCTGGAGATATAAAGATTAAAGAAGAAAAAAAAAAAAAAAAAGAAAAGCCAAACATTATGCAGACAGATTCAGGGAGAGTAAAAACCAAATCTTTATAAAGAAAGAAAAATTAATTAAATTTTGAGCTCAAAGGCAGCAATTGAATGAGATTTGAATTCTGAAGATCTAGGACACCCCTACATCTCACCCCAGGATCCTTTGCCTGTTTGGAAAGATGTTTCTGTTCTGGAGATGATTCACTATCACTAAGGACACAGCTAACATTTATTAAGCAGTTGTAATGAAAATGATAAAAACAAAACAAAACAGATCAGCTTTGGGCAGCAAGGTGTCCTGCTCCAGAGGTCACCTTTGATTGTGATGCTTTCACTTACATCTCACTGCACTCTCATATGAGACCACTTTTCTGTTCAGCCTTTCCCAGCTGCCCGTGTCTTCCCAACACATCTCTGTAGAAACTGGAGATGAAAATGTAGACCATCCTATCCTCTGTCTGTCCCTTGCAGAGTGTGTTCCGTGGTATGTTTATTATTTGCAACTTAATTATGTTAAAACTGGGTAAAATAGACACACTGCTGGAGATCAGAGTGCAATTTGAAAGTGCTGTCATTCAAGATGTTGAGCATCCTTCTGTCCATTAAAGTCAGTGGGAGTTGATGACACTTAAGCACCTCAGGAGGCATTTAGAATCCCGGAGGGTTTAAGCTGTGCATTACAGGAAGGGACTTTGTCATGATTTATTTGTCTTTTAGTCTCCAGAGTCCCCTGAGGTGCTGTATAAATAACAATGGCCTTCTGACAACACCAGCCAGCAGCTTTGGGTGGCTGACCCACTTCTCTTAAACACCTTCACTTTCTTGGCTGCTGCTTGGCTGAGGGCCCAAGGCTTGTGCTGCTGCTTGCGGAGCCAGGGGTGCTAGCAGAGATCTGGGGCACTCAGCCTGGAGCATGTTGGTGCCTCCCTCGGCATTAGAAGTTGAGCTGCAAACTAGTTTATCAGAGAGGTGACCTGCAAATGCTGAAGAACAAAGAATTTTAGGACAGTGTTTCAAATATCTCAGAGACTGAGTGGTGAGGGAGGCTTGCAGCATGATTTCTCCTTGCCCTCACCCACAGACTCCTGTTTTGGGCAGCTGGTGCAGGAGATGCCTCACTGCCAGCATCATGGCACTGGAGCAAGCACTTGCCTTGTGCTGCTGTATGTCTGCACTTGCAGCTGGTTTCACTGAAGTTCCTTTTTAGTGGTGCCACAGACCAGCTCTCCCCTTGCCTTGGTGTCCTGCTGCCTGCAGTGGAGTGTCATCAGCATAGAGCGAGGACACAGGCTTTCCCCCAAGGGCTGTTTCCCTCCAGGGAATCTGACAGAGCGCTTCCACCAGTCCTGTCAAGCAGCTGTGTCCCCAGGAGGGAGGATGTCAGACCTGCTGTCTAGACTTGGAGGACTTAAAAAAAATACCAACAACATAAAACCTGACATCTGTTAGGTGTCAGATGCCCTCCTTATCCCTGCTGCTCAGCACTTCCAGTGTGCTGCCACAGGGCTTGTGATTGCAGTCTTACTGCCGAGAGTCAAGGCTCTCTTTTTTAATCTAACCCAACTGATGTAGGTTTAGAAGGCTAATTTTTAAGTTAGCTCCTTCAGAAAGGTTGAATACTCCTTTGGTGGTAGCAGTGCAGGAGCTCTGGGAGCAGTGTGCATGGACATTGGGGTGGTGATGCAGGATGCTGGTTCCTGCAGGAACTGGTGTGCATCTTGAAATGACATGAGATATGTCTTCATGTTTTCAGAGAATGACAAAGAGATTACAGTGACTTCAGTGGTGGGGAGGGGGGAGAGCTCTGCAGATCGCTGTGGCTGTGTGCCCTCAGCTAAACCTGGTGGGTCATGATGCAACAGCAGATACTCTGCATCCCTGTGACCTCCCATCAGAACTAACTTCTGTGCTGCTCGCCCACTCTCAGCTTGGGAAAACAGCAGCAAACACAGGTACTCAGGAGTGAGCTCTGCAGGAATTTTGCACCTTTGACATTCCTCAGTTTTAGTGCTTTCTTTGTCCATACCATTCTAGTGATGGTGGCAACGCCATAAAAACTTCTACACATAGATTGTGAGAGGTCTGTTCCATACTACAGTGACTTCAATGAATGGCTTTCACGTTCAGCTATTTCTCCATAGAAAGTTTGAAACATACTTGTTGTGTTAGGAAATGCATGTGGTTGTGAAAGTCCTGCAGGTCAGGCACTTGTAGTCCTTCAGCAGGAAAAGCTCCTTGTTTAACTCAGAATTACATGGGTTAATCTTTTTTTCAGTTGTATTACAGCTCTCTTTTCCTCTTTATTACCTGTGCATCACCAATTAAAAAAGGAGAAGCTAAAATCTGAAGTTTGTTTCTGTGGTCAATTAAATTTTTTGTCTCATGTGATAGAGTTCTGCTGCTAAATGCGTTATCTGCTGCAGGAGATGGAGCTGACAGGCTCTGGGCTGGGAGTTCCACTGCTAAATCCCGCCGACAAGGCTGTTGATGACTTTGACAGATATCATGGCTTTTATGTTGTGGCTCAGCTTTACATTCAGATTGTCTTAACCTCGTAATATCAAGATCTTCTTTTGAGAAGATGCTCTGACAAGCTGAAATACTATTTCAGTGATAGCCTGTCACACACACACACATGCTTATCAAAAATAAACCACTTCAGCTGTGTCTGATGGGATGGGAAGGGAAGGCCCGCAAGCAAGACAGCTGTGTTGGGGTTTGTTTTTGGGTTTCCCTTACTGCTCAACTGCCTCTATCTGACGTTTTTTAAGAGGATTTTCCCCAGTGTTGTTCTGTGAGGGAAATTGGGACCACGCAGAGGCCTGGATGCATCATGAGATGATGAAATGCTCAATCTGAAAGTGCAGAAAAAGGGTATGGGGGGCAAACCACTGTGGGTTGCACCCCTCCTCTCCATGCCAATGAACCTGGTATAGTGGGAGCTCCTCACTTTTTAGATGCAAATGGCTGGGCTCAGCCACAGATTGTGGAGGTGTTCTTGCCCTGAGAGCCTGGCACCTACACATCCCTTTCTCTCTCATCCTTGTCTCAGGAGTTGGCCCTGAGCATCCTGCAAATACCCTCTTTACTGTGGCACATCTGCTGCCTTAACTGGCTGTAGGGCACTCCCTGTAAGGTGTCTGAATGATGCACCTTGGGAAGGCGAAAAAATGGGACAAAGGGAGAAGCTGGGAGAGCAGCTCAGTGAATGTGAGAGCTGTGATGATGTCCATTCAAGCCAGCCTTATGCAGTCTCTGCCTCTCATGCTGCTTCCCAAGCAGCTCATAGCCTTCTCTGGTCAATGCTTCATACTGGATATTACAGAAAAGCAAAAAGGCTCTTTTTTTCTCCTTTTAAGCAGATTTTCAACTGCAAAGTGCTGAGTTTTATTTAAATCTTATTTGTGCTAGAGAGTGTATCTTGATAATGTCACTGATCTACATGCATTGGATGCCATAGAAAAGAATTATCCAGTGGACAGACATACTTTGGAGTGCACAGGGATCACAGGCACCCAGTGTATCATTGCACACGCAGGTAGCAGCCCACTGGGCAGTTCCCCTCCTCTCCCTCCTGCAAGCAGCATCCCCTCATGCTGCAGGGCCAGATGGCAGACTCAGTGGCTCCACAGCCTTTCTCCCCACCAAAGCTGCTTCCCACGTGATGTTATTCCTCTTGTACTGTGGGCCAGATCCATAGCTGGGATAAATCATAACAGCTCCCCAGGTTTATCTGAAGCAATGTGAAATTACAGCGTCTGACTGCAGCTGCTGAGGATCCAGCCGATACCAAACAAAGATCCCAAAGAAAACCTTAGATCATGGAGACGAGCTGCCAAAAATTCACATAAACAGTTGTAGATCCAAGAGCAAATCCAGGCTGTAATTTCATTGCTCACCATTGTACCAGTGCTTTAAAACCTGAGGCTGTGATAAAGGCAGTAAAAGGTCTGGCTGTGCCTGCATAATTCTCCTTCCAAGTTCAGGCCCTTGCAAGCCTGTGCAGATGTACCTGAGGTCAAAATCTGGCATCACGCTTTTTCTGCCTACCACCTTTGACAGGCCCCAGCTATCCCTCCGCTTTTTGCCCCCTTGGGTCTTGGCAAGCAAAACTTTACCCCTATCATATATGTAGACAGCCTCTTATAGCACGCTCATTCTCACTGAACTGTTGAAATGCTGTCTTTGGATAAAAGTCTGCTTGTCAGTTCCTAACAAACTAACAAATGTGACTGTTTCTTGTGTTGTGCAATTCCTGACTTAAAATCCACAGGTTGTGTCACAGCTACAGGAGAGGTTGAGAGGTGCATCTCTGCCAAGTTTTGGAAGATGCTCACAGAAATCATGAATAAGAGACCTTGGTTGATTTCAGCACAGCTTCAGTCCCAAGGCATCCAGGGTTTCTGGCAGCAGGATTCTTCCAGCATTGCACTTCAGATATATACATAAATATATACATTGGATCTCAGTCATTAGTGTTTTTATTTTACAGGAAGGAGGAGATGCTCAGAAAGGAAATGTAATGGCTGCATACGGAAAAAAAAAAAGTTACTTTCTTTGGCTTTAAAAGTTGAGTTCCTGCTAACCTCAGGAATATTCCTCTTCCCACTGGGAGAGTCGGGTTTTGTCTGGGTATCATGTCATCTGTCCACATTTATTTTGAATCCAGAAGAAAATATTAAAAGTGATTGAAAAATCAGGTTTTGAAACAGTTGGTATAGAAGTGTGAGACCTGTCTATCGCCTTCCATCACGGAGCCTTGGCACCTCTCCTTCCATCTGACAGTTCCCCTCGCCCTGTCTCTGTATGGCAGAACTGCTGGCTGCTGTGGTAGGGGATCTGATACCAGCAGACATGCTGTGATCGACATGTGGCTTTCTGGCAAGAGCTCACATTTTTAACCCTTTAAAGGGAAAATTAACCCTTCAAAAGGGGAGACTGGAGGCCTCTACTGTGTCCTGTAAGTTTATCAGTCTCTGGGATATGGTCCTCTTCCTACCCTTTGTAAATTATGTGCTATCTGTGATGCTTTCTCGGTTAACATTCTGAACCACCACCAAGGTATCACCTGCAGCTACTTGTTTTCCAGCATTATCCCCTCTCTATCCTAGTATCAGAAGGGTGACCTATTTTCTTGTTTCTTCATGTCTCTGCATCTGGTCTTCCCTGCGTTATTATTAGCTAGCTGAAGCATCACTCACTAATCTAAGAGAACAGCCCCATCCCAGAGAGGCACAGCCATATGCCTCAGTGCCTGTTTGAGTTTAGACCCAAATCTATGGCCTTCTCCTTCTGTCCCCTGCTGAAAGCGAGCTGTTTCCAAACCAGGACTCACATCACAAACCCAAGCATTCAGAGGCCGCTGTGGGATCTGTGTGCAGAGCTGGTTTGGCAGCTCTAGGCTGTGATGAGGTTGGAGACCAGGATCTGGAGCTGTTAAGTGCTGCTGAGCAGAGCAGCAAATGTGGGCTTGGTGCTGACGTTCAGCCTTTCGATAGCCAGATGTCAATGGGCAGGTGTCACCGCAGCCATGTATATGATAAGGAAAATGAGCTCACATTTGTTACTTTTTTCCTTTCCTCATAAATTGCTATGTAAATTGCACACTCTCTCCATTAGCTCTCATGTTGCCTGCTGAAAGATAAGTCAATGAGATTGGCTTATTCACCCTCGTTCTGTCTGCAGGAAAAAATAATAATAATAGAGGTCTGTCTGCCTTGATATCCCTCCTGTAAATCTGTGTTGCTCTTAGTTCAAGTTACTGCTGGTAACTTTTGCTGGTGCTAAGGTTAGGCTTTGCTGGGTGTTCCCACCACTGTGTCCTGAGCATGAATTTGCCCCATTTGTTTTGCTCCTCATGGTGTGTTAAGGGCTTTAGCCGCACAGGTTCTTCTCAAGGCTGTCACTTCTGACCTGCCGAGCCCTTCAGAGCACTGTCTGATTTGAATTGTTCTTATTCCCTTTTTTTTTCTTTCACTTGACATACTCTGGTGTTGCTTAGCATTTCATTAATTTTTCATTTTCTGCCCCCGGGAAATTTCTCTCCATTTCTGGCATGTTTCCCTCATCCTCCCTGCAGAACACTGACTCAAAGAAATCATTTAGTTTCCTAGCAATATCCGCCTCATCTGTCATCAAGAGATAAAATTACTAAAACAATGAACAAAAGGTTAAAAAAAAACCTGGATGTCTCCAACAGCCAGATTGTAGGTCCCTGCAGTCAAATACTGGTCATGTGTGTGTTTTCCCTGCATGGCTTCACACTCGTCTCCTGCCTGCACCCTGCCCTGGGCGGAAGCAGCTTGGTTTGAAGGAATCCATCTTTCTCATCTTAAGAATTGGGTGGAACGTCTCCCGAAAACATCATTTTTGTAGCTGGGGCAAGTGAAAGGTTTATGGAGACTGATTCTCTGCTGACTGCCATTAAAAGGGAAGTCAGGGTGGTTTGCAGCATTAGAAATTTTATTGGAATGCATGTGAGAAGGAGTAGGCAAATGCCTTTCATTTTCAAACATACAAGTGATACTTGAGGTCTTGGGCAAGCAAAGCCAAAAGAAAGGAGGTACAAGAGGAGGAGCTGCTTACTGGGAAAAGAGGAAATTCTTACTATTCTGCTGTTTGATTGTTACTCACAGTTTAAATCAAAGTGTTTTTCTTGGCCAGCATGTTATGTACAATGCAATTATTAGTGCTCAATGATTTCCAAGTGGTTATATCTACTGTTTAGGTACACACATTCTTTTGGATGACTAACTCTGACATGATGCACCTGGTGTGTGACTGATGCTTCCTCCATTTTGGATCTGGAGAGAGCAGCTGTGAAATGGGCAGGTTTTTTTCAAGCAAGTATTGTGTTAAAAGGGAGTAAATGTGAACAAAAAGTTGACCAAGTCATCTCTAATTCATACTAAGGAGATTTTGTGATTATAGGAGATAGCTTATGACAAAGCCAGACTGTGCATGTCAGTGGAGTTGTTTCAGGGCCTATTGCATAGCAGAAAGGAAAACAAAAGGGATGGAAAAAATTCTTGTATCAGTTTTGATATTTTTGATTTGGCCTTCTGGTAATTTCTAACATTTTTTTCAAAGTTGGAATGCAAAACGTGTGCAAGCATGTGATGGTTTTGTGATGGGTTGGTACCAGCCAAAGCCACGTGGTCACCCCTAGCAAATGGAGCAAATGTATTTTTCAAGCCTTGGCAACAAACTCTTTGTGTTTCTTGTTCAAGCTGTAGCTTAGTATTTTGTACCCTTTCAAAGACTTCTCAGCACTCCCCTGGGTTGGGATTTTCTCTTTTCTCCTTACACGACAGTGGACTTCTGACTGAGAGAAGACTATGATCATGTCCTTCCATTCCATTGCCTTCAGTGTTTTTTAAGCATAGGCTTAAATAACCTTTCTGAGTGAAGAAGTATTACTGAATTATGACCTTTATTTGCAACTACATGTTGATTTATACCATAAAGTCAGAGAAAAATTGTGTCCAGTTATTGACTGTCCAGAAAGCATGTGTGTGGTCTGTCCTTTACCATACTCTTCTGAATTTGCCAAAAGAAGCAGTCCTTTTAAAAATGCATATTTTTTTCCAAACTGCTATGGGAGCAGCCTGAAACCACTTTGTATTCTGTAACTTCCGTTATGAATGCACTGTAAGTTTGCTTTTCTCATTTTAGTTTGATGACCTGCGATGAACAAAAATTGAGCAAGGTTTTCCAGTTTATTTCCCCTGTGCATTTTAATCCTGCATCTAATGCCGGTTCCTCCATCAATTTATTTTTTTCCTAAATCATGAGTTGCTATTTAATTTTTCCAGGTATTTCAGTTGTTTCAACATTATGATTGTGAATGCCCACTAAAGCATCAACACTCAGAAGTCCTGTTTTCAATGAAAATTTGACATTACTGACTTTATTGTCTTTCAAAATTAGAATAAAAACAACTCTGTTAACAGTTTCCTTTGGAACAGGATTTGCAGAGCTACAGGAGCAATACCACCCCTTCAACCATAAGAAAATTAAGGAGAGGGCTGAAAATGCAATGGGAATCGCATCCCATCTATTGGCAGCACAGATCTCAGTCTTTCTCACAGGGGATAAGGGTTTGTCTTTTTTCCTTCCTGTCTCACTCTTTTTCTCTTGTTTTAAGTGGACAACTCCAGTGAACTGTGGTGTTATGCATCACCAAAAGAAAACGCATGACTCCTTTTACAATTGTACTCAAAGGAATTTCTATCTAAATGACATTTTTGATGGTCTCTAATGAGCAGGTTTGAAACATGCATGAGCATGTGTATTTTCTAGCATAAACTCCCCAGATCATACCAGAGGCTACATGACTTCAGATGTAAATGCCATTAACGCCTCCTGTGTTAAGACCCTAATTGTTTTCAGGGTTCTGTCAGGAGCTGTTTGTTATCTAAGGACTATTAACGGGAAAAGTTGCACTAATTGCCCAGTTTTCACAGATCAGCTAGAACCATTTGTTAACATGCTTGTTGGCCTTTTGAAGCTTGTGTGTGTGTGTGTGTAATCTTTGTTAACAGAATACAGATCATTACCAAAGCTCGGCTAACATCCTCTTACAGGGTCTACAGATCTGACTGTTTACTTCCAGTGCATTAGCTCTTGGGAACAGAGAGCTGGATGATAACTTGACTCTGATTGCACTCACAGAAGCTCTGTGAAAAAAAGACCTCTCAGTCCAGCATTTGTGTGAGCCCTTGTTTAGCTCTGGATTATTTAGGATCCCGTTTCTTGGAACCTGGGATCACATTATACAAACACACTTCAGCCGTAAATTCTGCAAATTTGTAGAAGTGGTTACAAAATCCAATGTTCTGAAGTGATGAAAGCCCTTAAAAGCCATCTTGGTGCTATAAGTGATGTCTCAGTTATTTGCAGCTGGTGAAATCTAGCTATAAAAAAAATCTCTTCTTAATGAAAGGAAATTCTGTAGTAATTAATTCTAACATCTGTAAAGCAACCCAGAATAACAGCCATCATCAACCTGATGAGACTTACAAATTTCTGGTTACTCGCAGGTCTTTACTGTTTTCCTCTCAGAGATATGGGAGAAAACTAAAATAATTGCTGCTGATTTGATCTGCAAGAAACATATTTTTGCTTTCAGGATGAAAGCCATGATAAAAAAAAAAAAGGTATTTCAGCATCTGAGCTCTGAGCCTCACCTCTGGCATTTGCTGGCTGCGGTGGCTTCATTGCATTGCTATAATTGTTGGGTACTATTGGACGTGTGAGTTTGTTTTCACTTAAGTCGCCTGTAACACACAGGCGGTTGCTTTTAGCTTTCAGGTATTCTTCTAGGGGGTGGAACTGCATGCTTTAGAGACTCGGGAGGTGTTGATCCCTCAGCAGAGCACTCACTATTATCAAACAGCTTCCAAAGGCTGCTGGTAATTAAACATCCTCTGTGTGTTTGTGTCCCTCCATTGAACTCATGGCTGCAGGTTTTAGGGAGGATCCAAAATCAGGTGGGAAGGTTTGTGAGGTGCAGTGATGAAGTGTGAGCATTAGTCCTTGAATTGTAGACAGAATTTCTGAACAAGAAGATCATAGAGATGATCCAGGATGGCGCTGCTATTAGCAGATAACAATGTGCTGGCCAGTTCTCTTATTTCTTGAGTAAAGCTGATAGGGGATTTTTTAATCTTTAGTTCCATAGGCCATGCCACTACTCTGAAACCATCAGTGTGAAATTCTCATGGGACTAATTGAATGGCAAAAGAGGATTTGGGCCATAAGAAGAGGAAAAACAGCTCAGGTGACAGCAAACATTTCTCTTGCTCAGCATCATTTCTCTGCTCCCTCATTCAGCACCTACCCACTCTATGGTAATTTTCTCTTGTCATATTGAACCAGCCAGGCTCGTAATGGTAGTTTCCCTTTCCATGGCATCATTCCCCTGTGCTGCTTTGTGGGGACAAACAGCAAAATGGGCAGGTGATACCTGGATGCAGGGATGTGTCAGCTGGCCAGCTGCGAGCCCTCCTTGAGCCACTGGCCTGGGGCTGAAAGATGCCTGAGGCTGGGATGGGGCATGGAGACAAGGAGCATGTCATATGGGCACCCAGTACTGATCACAGATCTGTAACAGCAGCCCTGTGGTTGCATGCAGAAAACAAGCCAAGGTTGGGGTAACTGTTCTGTTTTCAAACTAATAGGGAAAAAATGTTCTTTTTTGGCACAGATTTGGGTTGAACTCAGATTCTTTCAACCTTTGTTTAAAAGAGCAGTTGTGACTCCCCGCTACTTGTTACATGGATTATTTACAAAGCAACAAGCAAAAAGTAATTCCAGAATTTAAGATCTTGCAGCGCTTCTGTTTTGATTAATGGCTTCTAATGGTGAAGGAAGCAATACTGTGTGAACAAATTATTCAGAGATCTGAAAAGTCGGTGAGGTGGTGTAGAACAAGAAACTACGAAAGAAATTTCCATGAAGAGGCACCCAAAGGGATTCTATTCCCCAGTGCAGAACTGGGATAAAGTGGACAGTGCTGACATGAGGCTGAGTAGGTCCCAGGTGTATATTCAGCACTGCAGAAGAAGGAGGCAGAAATGGAGAGCAGAGTCATTATTAAATGTAGAGGGACAGAGGATGAGTGAAGTTTGGGATGGTGAAGTTGTTTTTTCTGTTTTGTTGTTGTTGTTGTTGTTTGTTTTGTTTTTATTTTTGTTTGGTAATGCTGTGTTCCTCCTGCAGTGGAGGGAATTAAGAGGCTGCTTGGTACCACAGCTGGGGTATTGAGAACTCCATTGTGAACCAGTACTTTAACATTCATGATACACAGACTGAACTGCTGATGGTCCATTCAGCAGAGCAAGTGAAAGGGACAAATCTGCCCTGTTCTGCCCCTGTGTTCTGCTCAGCTGTGCTGTTTGCTGTTTGGGGCTAATACCAAAACTCCCCTCCAGTTTGCTCAACATTGAAAGAAAACTACCATCACACTGTAAAGCCTGCTTCTTGCTAATGGTGGGTTCAGAGAGCCCTGGCTGCATCTGGTACTCCAGTTGTTGAAATGTGGGGTGGGATTCCAGAACTCTGTGCTTTCCAAATTACAAGTTGAAAGAGTTTGTCATTCGATAATCCGATCTATACTATTCTCTTTAATCTCTTTTCCTAGCGGAGTCATTAAGTACATGGGAATGTTTGGCAGAGAAATGATGGAGCGTGATATATCTTATTTTGGGAACTGACTTTCCTTTTTAATAACAATGAACATTTTTTCCACCCATCACTTTTCAGACTCACACAGGAGTAAAACTTCTGTGTAGAGAAACTGTTAGGTCAATCTGCAGCATTTCCTACAGACAGAAACAGCTAACATCACTGTCTGGATAAAACTCTCAGATTTACAGCCAAGGTCTTGTTTGAACTTCCTAAATGTGCTGAAAGATTGATTTTAATGGAAACAAGACCTGCTTGCAGCACTGAGAAAAACACCTATTCACTTCAGTGGGAGCAGGAGGAGCATGCAAAGGGAATAAGATGCAAAGGATATGTGATGTAATTCTGGGCCTGAGATTTTGCCAGTGGGAGCAGAAGTTTTGAGGGTGTAATTTCATCCACCCTATTGGAGACTCCTAACAAGAGGCTGGTTTTAGAGCATGCTCATCACTTGTCATCTTGAAATCTCTACCCTAAAAGAGGCCTTCAGCTGTCATTAAGAAACTCAGGTCCTCAAATGGACAGCTCTTTAAAAAAAACTGCTATATTATCAGAAGCATCTGTGATCCTTCAAAACAGCCACAAAATATAAATAAAATAAATAGTGCTTTTTGTTAGTTTTGGTGCGCTGCTATAAGTAAGAACAAAAAGATTCATCCTTACTCATAGGAACACCTGATAAATGAGAAATACGGCAGGGGAAAAGATGCTTATTATTTCTTGGCTAAGGAACATGGTGCCTCTCTTGTAACACATGGAAACATGTACATGGGGCCACCTAACACAACCCCACCTCCCTCAGCTCTCTCTACCAAGCCTGCATGTCTAATCCTGGTGAGGGGGAACTAAGGGGACAGAGCAAGGAGCATCTTCATCCAGAAGTTATGTGGCAGTAGTATGGGCCATTCTGAGCTGCTGTAGCTTAGGCTGTGCTTATTCACTATCCCAAGTATCTCCGTTCAAGATCTAGCCTCCTGCAGTGAGCAGACAGGCTTAGGGACACCTTTCCAAATTGCAGAGTTGTTCTTGTAGCTATGTTAGCCGTTGGCACTATTGGTTGGCTCAGCTGAGGCTAGAGGGGCACATTTCACGCATAGAAGCTGGTCAATGGCTCTGCTGATCTTTAGAATTTTGTAGCTATTGCTGCTTAATTATCTGTACACCTCACTGCTGTTTGGAGACTTTGTCATATGATGTCCCCCCAAGTCCTTCCCTGCCTGTCCATGCTGCACTAACAGAAGTGGAAAGGCATCTTTCTCTTTTGCATACATACATGATTTTGCATTCTTCTCTGAGAATCCAGCCATATAATATGAGCCTATCACTGGTTTGTAGCTTGCTTCATTTATGTTTAAAGACATGTTGTCTTCAAAAATATAAAAGATGAGCCAAATTCCTCCCTGATTTACGCACTCCATACTACCACCTAGTCCTGAGTCTGTAATCACTCTATGTCAAGCTTTCCCATCTTTTTCAGTGGGCGTTACATGCATGGAGTATACTATCAGCCTAGTAATGATATGTTTGCTTGCAGCATCTTATTTAGCTGCTAGTTATCTTTGTGTGCCACAGAGAAATTCAGACAAGACTTGCTACTTGGTAAACAAGAAGGTGGGGGTACGAACAAAAACCCTTTTTATTCATATCAACTCCTTTATCTTTTCTCTTCAGCACACACGTTAAGATAGCAATGTGTGACAGTAGTAAAATGATACAATGTGAAAGGTGCAAGCTGAATTTTCAGCTTGGGCTAGAAATTGCATACATTGATAATATTCAGACTTTAATATTATCTTGTCTGGAAAGGTTTGATGAGGTTTTATTGCCAAATATCAGCACGTTTTTCAACCCCACACCCTCTCTTCAGATCACCATGGAAAAGTGGTTCAGTCAGGTCTGTTTTGCATCCAAGAAAGAAGTAAATAATTTGAACAAGTTAGCCTGAAGTAAAAAAAATTATGGCTTGGGTGTATGTCTTTCTCATCTGCACTGACTTTTAGCCTTTAAAATAGTGCCAGGCATTTAACTGAAGAGGATTGACAATATGCAAGTAATAATGGGCTGTGGAAGAAATAATTGGTTATGAAGTTACAGTGCTGGAGGTTTTCTTTTTCTTAGTAATTTCCTTTTGAATGTAAGTTGAATTTTCTTTTCCATGCATAGAAGATAAGCAGAAACCATTGGTCTTGTTTGAAAAGATATCTGAAGTTCATTAAAGGTTCAAATAATCCTTCTGAAAAAAGAGAGGCACAGGCCCTGTTGTCTGTAATGCAGGTAAGGACAAAGGGTCCTCTCCATGCAACTGAAGAAAGTGTGCTTTGAATTTTCAGTTTGAGATTGGGGCACAGCTGATCATGATGACCCAGGTAAATGACAGATAATATACTAGTCTGTTCATAAGCAGAGAGAAAGGGAAAGAAAAAGAAAGGGTGCTCCTGTTCAAAAGTTATTCTGAAGATTTTTCCCAATATCCCAATTGCTAGTTACTCACAATTTCCTTTTATAAATAATTATGAAGGATGAAGATCATAAATTATATCATAATTTGCCCCAATTAATGTTGAATGATCAATGCAGTTTGCAGAATTGAGTGATTCGGCTTCACTAATGGATTGTGCTGAAAATGGCTTTCTGTCACATTATATAATGTTCTGTTATTGTCTTTAGCTCAGCTTGTGAGATGCTAGAAAATCTCTGTTATTGTTGCTTGGAAGCTGGTGTCTGTCTCAGTTTGCCAAGCGAACTATATGGGTTTTCTTCTAAATGCTGTTACCAGGAATATGGACAAATCCAAACCAAGAAGGGGCTGGATTTCCTATTCATGGGTTATCTTTATGTAAAACAAAACAAAACAAACAGTGTGGACTCATTACAGATTAGTGTATTTGCTATATCCTTCTTTAAGGTTGAAATCTCATGTATGAATTTCCAAGATTACCCTTTCCCAACTGTTTGACTGAGCTCTGCAAAAGCCATTGATAAGAATTTGTTTCCTGTCATGGGACTAGTCACTGCTTCCAATTACCATCCTACAGTTTTATTTGCCACAGATTATTGACTATTTAGATGACAGAATTAGAAGAAATGCAAATTAAAATGTAATTCTTTTAACTTGTGCCACATTAAATCTCTCTTCTTTTGGCTTTTAAGCATTCAATTTAGGATGATAGCATTTTTTTAAAACACGTGAGCTTTTCTTTCTCACTTTCTCTTTTTTTGACTCATTGTCCTCCATTTCATTGATTAACTGTGGATTTCACTCCGCAATGCTTGTAGATGGAAAGGCCTGTGATTTCTGAGCTATCATGCAATCTTGTTCTTTTAGGAAGTCCTATATATTACACTACATTTCTATAAATTTCAGGTTGAAGAATGTACAGTACCTTCATTACCCTGTTTTCAAGCAATAATGTGTAACTGTGGCTTGAGTAAAAAAGAATGCAGCCTGAAAAAAATGATACGCATAATTGCCCAGATGACTCAAGTTCTCTAGCAGAAACCTTCTATAAACAGATACATCTCTACTGTGGAGAGCTTGGAGATGAGCATGTCTCTTTATGACTTCCTGACTGGCTTTCAATACAAGTCTCCTCACAAGAAAATCCAGGTCTTGGCATCAAACAAGTCTTGAAATCCAGCCCTCTCATGCCAGAGAAACATGTGTCCAGGACCTGCTGTGGTGGAGACACATTTGAGATCTTGGCTGTTTGTCATGTCTGGAGGAACAGATTGGACAAACAGCTAGCACAAGTTCTGTGTGGGACCTAGTTTCTCTCACAGGAAGGTAGGATGAAAGACAAACATTATCTAGTTATAAATATATTTATGCAACATTTCTTTGCTGCCCGTTGCCATTTTTTCCCCCGTGTTCAGCATGAATTTCCTCAGACACATTATTGATTAGCTGATCTCATTTAAAATCACAGACTCCATCAAACCTAATGTTCCCAGAACTGGAAGCTATAGTGCAATATGTCTCCTTTTTAGGAATATTGGATTTGGCCTAAACATGGTTCTCTGACTGTGTAGCAGTAGGAGACTTTCCTTCCTGAAGCAGTCTGATTTTTAGCTACACATCATACACTGGCAGCCACCAGCTTCCTCTCCATGCCCTGCTCAACACCTTACACACAGCTGTAGAGGGCAAGCACCTCAAATATGAGAGGTAATTTGATGTTAGTTTTGCTTCACCTCAGCATCTCACCAGAGCAGAGACCAACAACTTAATCACTCAAGATTTCAGTGTGTGGGTTTTCCTATTGAGGACAAAATTCTTCTCCTTTCTCTGAAAATCCCACAGAGAACTGGGACAGATGTCTGAAGAGCTGAAGGTGATAGTTTCGGTAACAAAGTGTTCTTGAATGTAAAAAGATATTATACAAAATCCTGTGCTTTCTGCCCTACACACAGTGCAGCTCCATTTTGCAACTGTGTTGGCAGCTGCAAGCTTCTAGACAGAAAATTATATTATAAAATCATGGAATTGTTAAGTTTGGATAACAACACTAAGATCATCAAGGCCAACCAGGATCCCATCACCACCATTCCATGTCCCAGTAGCCAGATGATTAAATATTTGGTTCCATGTTTTATTCTCAAATCTGTTGACTTTCAGAGCTATTACTGCTTGTCAATATGGTTCAATCACTGTCAAATGCTGGAAAGGCTTAAAGGGAATACACGGGGGCTGACTCCCACTCTGTGCTGAAGTGTTTCTTCCACCATGCATGGAACCCCTCCTCACTTCTGAAGTGTGTTGACTGGGTGTGGTGGGAATTTTGCATCTAATGAAATGTTTGTAAGCTCACAAGTTGAAGGATTTGTAAACAGAGTCCTGAGACAAACACCGTTTTAAAGCGTTTGGTGAAAATGCCTGCAAATGTCTGCAGAGGGGAGGATAAGCAAATGGGTGATTCAGTCCTGGGGTTTGTCAGGGGAAGCAATGAGGGGCTCATCCTGAGCCTGTGATAACCCTAGGGATGACCTCACAAGTGCTTTCCCATGCTGCTCTTCCTTCACCCACACTCTTTTTGCAAAGTGCATCATTCTCTGTGAGCGGTTGCTGTGGGAACATTCCTGCTTAAGGGTGTGTGAGGATGACCAGACAAGCAGGTTTTCCTTCTGCATCCAGCATTTTCCACTCTTTTCACAGAAAAATTGGAAGTGGATGGTGAGTGCACCCAAAGGTCTTCACTGGGTCAAAGTAGGCCAGCAGGGCTCTCTATAACCATGATGTGCTAAGATGTCCCACCAGTTGATCTGATAGTGAGTTAGGCTGCACCCATCAGAGTTCAAGCAGTCAGGAAGTTAATTGCTCAAGACTTGCTTTGCAGCAATGCTAATTGAGTAGGACTTGAATATTTTCTCAGTTTTCTAAAGATGGATGTGTTTTCTTTTAAGAACAGCTTTGCATCTTTTCTTTCTGGCTTTTCATTTTTCTTTGAGCAAACTGTGCAGAGAAAACTCCCACTTAGCACTGATGGTATGAAATTTTCTTGGCCAATAAAGACAAGATGGCACTTCCAGGCACTGGGGCTGCTCTAGGAAGGTAAGGAAATGCTGCTGTCCTCAGCAGATGGGTGAACCGAGATGCAGGAAGAGCAGATGATTTGTGTTTGATCACACCGTATGTCCATGGCCAGGATTCAGAAGTAAATGTTTCAGACTAACCCAAGTAACTGTTACCCTTCCTTATCTCGAGACCATCAAGGGAAATGTCAGAGCTTCCTGGAGATCAGAGCTGGCACTGCTAGACCCTGAGCAGAGCTGCATGGAGCTGGGGGAAGGCCTCACATGCTGGGCCATCTGCAGCTTTTATTAGCTTCTCTGTGACAAGGGCTGCTTCGTTCATAGGCATGGGAGAGGGTACACCAAGAGTGACAGTGCTACTTCCTTCCAAGGAATAGATTGCAAGCATGGGATCTGTGCTAATTTCTGGAGAGCTCTCTCATATGAGCCAAAAAAGGAGTTGGGACCCACACGAGTGTTTGGGGTTCTCCACCATCTTCTTTTATTTTTGCTGAAGAACAGGTAATTGGAAGGTTAGAAACATTCTGCCCTTATGAATACAGCAGTAGCTATATTCTGGGCTAAATTAATTTATAAGCAGAGTTTGCACGAGATATACATCTTGAGGCTTAGAGCCCAGGGATTGTCCATGATGTCTTTATTGCCACTTTGATGTGGTATACCTGCATGCTGCTCTAAGCAGAGAGATTTATGCCCTCCTTTTTCTCATCCTAAAATAATTTAATAAGAGAAAGATAAAAAATGGAATAGGCTTTCAATATCAATTTAATCTGCAGCTATCCATAGCGCTGCACACCACCCATAACTTTCCACTGATTTCCTTGTGTCCCTGAGGGCTGCCTGCAATTTTGTTGGTCTGTATTGTCACTGATTTTCGTACCTTTGCTTTTACATTTTGTAAAATCTTGGTTCGCTTTTACATTTACCTCAGCCCTGAATTTTTCTGGATATCTGCTGGTTGTCTGGAATAATTACAGCTTCCCACGAAATTCTCCTTCAGCCTTCAGATCTCTGAGTTTTCTCAAGCTACAGTGTAACAGTATTTTCCTTGGAAATCCAGTAGCAAGCATTCAGTTCTGAGTCAGTAATGGTGTGATGTCTTGTGCGCTAGCGCACACGCAGACTGATTCCTTCTAAAAAGGAATTAAAATAATTTTAAGAGAAACTGTGAGGGAAATAATAAAGAAGTGTAGAAATGAAGCATGATTTTGTTCAGATATATAGCTACAGCTCTCTGAAAACTGCAGAGAGGTGCTCATTCTGCACTAGCGTGACTTAGGTCAGGATTTAATCCAAAGTCTAAAGCCATTAGTATTTGGGAGGGATCCATTTTAGCTTCAGCCCAAAGCATTTTCTTGCCTACCATCCCTTGCTGGGTAACTTCATGGTTTGGTTTTAAAACAGAACTTTTCCCACAGGCAGCAAAATCTGGAGGTAAGTGAGGATTGTTCAAGGCTCATTGCTGTGAGGTCAGGGCTTGAAACATCACCCTTCCCTGCAGCAGAGTACAAGGATTAGCTTTTCCAGAGTTCATTTTTCAGGGCAACTTTGCCCAGACATCAGCCAAATCTGCATTGTGGGCAGCTCCTTTAGCTCCTGCATAAGGGTCTGCTGCCAAGGTCCATCTGCCCCTCTGACAAGCACACAGAAAGCATACTCAGTCTCTTTCTCCCAGCACAGAATGTCTCCTGGCTCCGCAGAACCCAGCTGGGCTTGAAACATCGCGAGAGAAACTGAGCTTTAAGCCCACAAACAGAAATGCTGTATTTCTAGTTGGGGACTGTTTGCATTCTCAGATGAGGATGAGTCAAACAGCACGAGCTGTGACTACATGCTGGGAAAATATCATCCGGAGGATGGAGTGAGCCACAAGTACCCCCGTACCTTCTCACTGTATTCATTACAGAGTCCCCGTGACTGTTTATGAAGGCAAGTCAGCTGTGGCTTGTTTGCTGGAGCAACAACCTCATCTAAAAGGTTTCTAAAATCTCCAGGCAGACTTCATCATTGTGGATGAGACCTTGGCTGGGGCTGGAATGGGAAAGGATGGGTAACTGCCTGGCAGGAACTAGTTCCCTGTTGGAAGGAGCTCCTTGGGAGCAAATATCTTCAGCACACTTAGTATTTGCTGCTGCACTTTCTTTTGTTTTATACCTGAAAACATAAAGAGAGCCAGGGAACAGAAATACATCTCTCAGCACCGTAACAGCTATAATTGACCTGATGTTACATTGATCACAGCACTCCTTCAGGCACCATACTTCTCAAATCAGTGCATTTATGCTTAGCTGAAAATGATACCATTGGGATTTAATTAAACCCACTTGCTTGTCCTTGTTGGAGGGGAATGGAGATGGGGTGGAGCCAGAGTAACATTGTGCAAGGATGGCCTGGCAGTGCTGCCCCTGCAAGGAGGCACCTCCAGCTTGTGGAGCCAGCATGGAAAGGCCAGATATGTAAAGCTGGCTAATATTTTGGAAAGTTCCTCCAAACTTGTTAACTCAGTACATCTGTAAATTCTGGCCATGTTCCCAGCCTTTATTTTCAGCCCACTTTTCCTGTAAGCTATTTTGCATTATCTGTTTGGTTGCCATCAGACTTTCCCATTAACTCCCAAAGATGTGATGAAGGAGGAGGTGAAGTCCAGACCCTGCAGGATGGTCAGCCCTGACACTGCTGTGCTGTGGGCATGCTTCATGGCAACTGGATAACAGGGGCAAACAGTGCCTTGGTTTGCACTCAGAAAATGTGCATGGCAATTAACAAGCTGGCACAAGAACCCAGAAGGAAAGAGTGAGTTGTATGGAGGGAGAAAATGAGGAGAAGCAAAGGCATGCCTGAAAAGTGAAGGTTTTGCAGGGGACACAACAGAGCTCTGTAAGAATGCTGTGTGAACCCAATCCATAGCAAGTCTGGTGTCCCTCAGACAGCTTGTTTCTCTCATGTGCATAGTTATAACTGAAAGGTGAGAAGGGCCCCATAAAGGGCCAGTAAAACATACCTTCTCTATATCCTTACAGGCTATAGGGTTTGGTTTCCACACGTCATGAATTGTTGTTACCTTGAGAGAAAGTTGCTAACCCTTGCGATGCTGAGGTTTTGCAGACAGTGGAGGAGTACACTTACATATATGCACATGCCTGTGTACACAAGCTGACTGTGTCTAATGCAATAATTTGCAGCTGTCGAATAGTTAATGTAGGCTAAGCTTGTGGACTCATAAATTTTGGTTTAACATGCAATTCTGCTCTGACAAGTGTCTGTATAAAAATAGCACCTTCCTACTGAAATGATCTGCTGTCTCTGTGTAATCACATGCAGATCTGATTAATTTGCTGACTAAATTAAGGGGAGCAGCTTTGAAAAATGGGTGCCTAAAGTTAGGTATGTTCTATTTAGCTACGTAAATATGCAGTAAGATTTTAAGTGCTACTTAAGTCTTGTCACTCCAAGTTGCCCTTGAAGTACCTTTTAAAATCAGATTACCTTTCTGGGGCTCTGAGGCACAGAATTAGATAAGTGGGTTTGAAAATACTGGCTTCATTTTTGTTCTGTATAATCTCTGTTGTTTCTGGAGATATACAGCAGCTCCAGGAGTGGGCGAGCAGAACTCTTTTTTTCTTTCTTTTTTTTTTTTCTTTTTCTCTCAATTGTATAAACTGAAAAGATGACAACTTAACTTCTAGATCCCAGCATGGGTTTGTAGTCCTGATAGTTGGAAAAACAAACCAAACATGTTTTTTACTTGTAAACTGACTGCATTTGATCTGGAAATCATTGAGCTGCAATAAACATTAACTCCATGATCCCATTTTTATGGAGTCAGTTTTCAGACTAGAACCACACTTAACAAAACAATCATTGTAACTGAACAGCAGTGCTTGTGAAAAGCATTGCATTGAAAACACTGATGAAAGAAGCCTTCTGTTTATCCATGGAGCAGCAGTGACAGTGGCAGTGTGAGCTACAACACACTGCTCCTCAGCAATTGACACGATGGACAAAGTGATGTTACAGCTTCAAGTAGGCTGTTTTGCTGGATATGGAGCTCCTGAGCTGGCATAGTGCAAGTGGTTGCACTGTCATGCTGTTCAGTTTTCTGTGGGCTAGGGCACTCTGCCTTAGTGGCACTTCTCTAGCAACATGATTGCAAAAAGAAAAAAAAAAAAAAAGAAAAAAAAAAAAAAAGAAAAAATAGGAAGCAAAGTGATGAGGAGGGATCTTGGATGCTATTGCTTATTTGGTTTTTGCATAGGAGCTCAGTGCTGTTTAGTCCATCAGTGCTGGCTGTGCAGAGCTTGGACATTTTTTTCCTTTTTTTTTTTTTTTTTTTTGTGTGTGCTGACATCTGTCTGTTGGACATCAAAGTGCAGTCTTTGAAAGCCACAGAGTCATATGACTTCCCGAACACTTAGCAATGATCTATACAAATGTGGGCAGTCTCGCTCCTGGAGAAGACATTCTTCTGAGATGACACGGTAAAACAGCTCTTTGTATTTGGGCAGTAACAAAGATTCATTTGTAAGTATTAGCTGTCATCGGGGCTTGACCTCTTCAGAAAGTATTCTTTAGCGAGGGTTTTAAAGTGGATTTGGTAACATAATTATTCTTGTCCTCGGGTAGAATCTGGGCAATTTATGTGCTCAGCTGACTTGCCATTTTGGCTTCAATGGATATTTATTCCCATAATGTAGGATTTCTGTGCGTGATCATGTTATGGTGACTGAGGATGATGGTAATGGGTGGATTAGATATGTGCAGACAGAGTTACTGCTCATGGTGACACATCCTTAATTGTCAGTAATGCTGTAGCAGCAGTGTGCTCAGTACTGTAGCCCTTCAGTGAAGGGGAAGAAGAGAGTATTTATCTCTTTGTTTTGTTCTCTGTGTATGAGTTCAGAAAACACTTCCAAAGAAGTGGTTCATGGCAATGAGAAGGTTGTTTGTCTGCATAACTAAAGCCAGTATACCACTTGGAAAATTATACTTTATACCTTTTCTCCTGCGTGGTAAATTTCTTTCTGTAATATTTCAATATGCGTTTTTTTATTCACCAACATGTCATTAATACTTTGCCCTGAAGCTTTTATTAGTAGTGAGTCTCACGTATCTTGACTTTCGGGAGTTAATATACCCCTTGCTATAAATGGATATTGCTGCATTTCATAGGGTTTTCCAAGAAAGTGGCAGAGAATAGATGTATTTGCAAAGGCTGCATTTTTCACTAGATCCCAAAATTTATGCAGTTATTGCCAAGAGGATATTTTCCTAGCCCTCTCAGTCTCAGGCAATATCCCCAGACCCCATTGGTGAGGACTAGTCCAAATCCTGTAGTGGGATCAACTGGATAAGAAATAAAACAGATTTGTGGGCTCATGAGAATTTTCTCAGCATATCCATGGAATAAGAGTTCTGGGTGGAAAGCCATACCTAGCTCCTTTTCCAACACAGGCTTATAAATAGTCATTATAAATGTTTCATCTAATATCTCAAAAATCATTCAAAAAACATGTGCTCTGCCATTGGTCAGCTGCCGTGAAGTAGGGGAGATGCCACTGCATGTTCAGTTGTCTCCAAACACAGTTGGCTTTGGCCACATGAGGTACTTTTCTCCATGGTGTGTTGGTGCAGCCTTGTATCTATGATGCTGACTGGGCCTCAAACCAAAGCTGCAGTCAGGGCAGGATGCAGACATCAGATGGATGGAGAGGGACATCAGCACAATTACTATTTCCTGTGAGTGACGTGCGCATGTTGCACCAGCTGGTTGTGGCAGAGGGGTGGAAATGCATCTTCTTAATGTGTACTTGCTAATATAAATTAATTATTATAATAATGAAGCCAAAGCATGATGAATCTGCTTTCTCCAGCCCATCTTTCATTCTGCCTTTGCTTTGGAAGTGGGTAAAAAAAATGTCACTCTGTTTTTTGTTTTCATTTGTGTAGTTAATTTGTCATTTTTGTTTTGTAATTGTTGCTAAAGTTTAATTGATTTCTTACTGCGACTTGTCATTTACTCAAAGCTGTATTATCGTGGTAGAGCCTAAGTGTTATTGAACAACAAACATAATGGACAAGTTTTTCCAGCAGCCGAGATGGATTTTGCAGGAAATTTTCATGGACTGTTATAGACTAGAAACATCTGTGCTTTTCTAGATCTAAAGTATGACAAGGTGCTTGTGGGTGCATGGTTTTGCTGGAGAATAGGGACATAGCACAAGATGTGTGTGTAGGGTGAAATACTCAATGGGAAAAATACAAAAATGGATTAAAAGGAGGAGTGAAAATCTCACCTGCAGTTGGAGGTATGGGTAAAGAAGGAACTGTCTTTCCACCTCATCTCTAACCTACCAAAGGTAATGAATGTATTTTTGTTGATGCAGCTGGGCTAAAACCAGCTGATCTTCTGCTCAGAGTTGTGCTCAAGGTCCTGGTAGCTGCAGTAGATCAAGTCTGTAATCAATGTACAATTTCACTACCTTTAGGAGGACTTACTAATGAGCTTTATGCAGCACTGCCAACTCTTGGCATGGGGCGGTTTCCTTCTGCCTGGAATTGCTAGTTTTTGCATAGTGTGCTGTTCAATGAAACTGGAATCAGGGGAGACACCAACCAGCAAAATCCCTTTATAAGAAGATGTGTGTGGGAAAAAAATATATATAGATTGCAATCTGCAAAGTTAAAAAAATCATTCCTTAATTATATCCCTTTGCTCAGCTCTGCTGGAAAAAAAAAAACAACAACAAAACAAAAAGAGAAAACGTCAAGTCTATGGGTTTTGCATTTGCAACCTGGGAGTGCACTGGAAAGAGAGGCCCAAATTATTTGCCTGTGTTTTGAGGGTGTATTAGATGGTCACTTGACTCCAGATGTTGGGCATTGATGGAGCTGCGGCTTGCACCCTCTGGAGATCAGTCAGACCTCCTTAACCTGTAACTAGTTATTTGGGCAGCTCTGAGATTTCTCTTTGTGAAAAGAAGCCAGTTTAGTATAGAGAATAATTGTGTTAGAAATATTTCAGCCCTTTCCATGAAGAAAAGTATGTTTAGGACGGAGAATATACTTTTGGTAACATCCAGTCTCACAGTCTAATAGGATATGTGAGATGAGTTTTACTGTGTATCCTTTGTTGTTGAAGGCTGCTTTGTGGCCCTGTGTTACTCTGCCTTCTGCTAAATGCTATTTTCAGTCAATTTAAGGACTGCTTGTCCAGGAAGAGTTCCAGTTTGCAAGGCTTTAATCCTAATCATCTCTTTATATGTATCTTTAGCTGGAACAAAACGAAAGGAAAGCTGCATTTTCAACCCATTGGTGATCCTTTTCCAGTCAAAATCATAATAGCGTTGCAGGTTCTTACCACAGAAATGTCAAGTGTAAGTTCTAGGGCTTTAAACATTTATGGTAGTGTGCTAAAGAAATTTGGACGGAAGAGGCCTTACTGGCAGTAGGGAGCAACTAAAACCACAAGCAGGCGAACGTTAGATTAAACAGAAGAAAAAATTGCAAGTCAATGTAAACATGTCTTGGAAGCCTGTACAAATCAGGGAGGCAGTTTGCTTTCTGAAATGCTTCATGTCACCTCGTCTCCGCTAATTAAGAAACTGTCGGTCTGGTTCATTTAGCAGCAGCAAGGTTAGGGTTGGGTGAGCCCAGCCCCTCGGCTGGCCACCATCTGCAGGGGCAGTGCCCCAGGTAGGCACCGCTCCGCCCGCTGTGCCACACCAGGGAACGGGGGGGCAGGTGGGAAGGCAGAAGACGGAGCATCCGCTGACAGGACTCAGCCGTCCGTGAAACATTTTCCATTAATGTTTAATGTGTGTCAAAAATGTCAGCATATGTAAGAGAGGCAGATGAATTATTTAGCTGTGTGAGTGCCTTGCCCCGTCCTTCCTGCTGATGCCTGCGAAACGTTTGCCGCAGTTTTGTTCAGAGTTTGGGTGCTGCCAGCGCATCCCTCAAGGGAGTTTTGTGGCTTGATGCTTCATCATGCCCAGGCAGATATGTGAGTGGGTGACCACAAGCACTGCTGGTGGTGTGGATTTGTGGAGGAGAAGGTCTGGGGAAACTGAAATAGTGACAAAAGATCGGGGTGCCCTTTCTCATGGGCTCAGGGCACAGATCTTGATTTGTCCCTAACTGTGTGAGAAGAGAAAGCTCCTCTGTGAGTTGCAGGTTTTGGTTTTTATTTTGTTCTTTCTCTCTTCTTTTTAAATCAGCTTTAGAGAAAGACGCTGTATCATCAGCTCTATGCAAAAAGAGAGAAAGAAGGACCAAAGAAAGGCATCTATCTGATCAGATGGGATTTGAAGGCAGGTGAGGGAGAAGCAAGCCTAATTAGTAGTGAGGTGTTAGCTTGTGAATGTTGGATGAGCTGCAATGACCAGTTCAAAGTCCCCCTTGACACTTGCACAAGATGCAACTGCTCCTCCTGGGCAGGGTTCCTTGCTGTAGGCAGTGGGCACTTTATCAGCCTCTGTGTGTGTTTGGAACACAGAACCGTGCAAGCAAAATTAAAGACAGTGCTCTCTATTCAAAGAGAAAACATACAGATTGTTTTTAAGCATGGGGCAAATATAATTGCTTTGTGTTTTTTCTGTTTTGTTTTTTTTTTATTTAATAATTTTTTAGGGAAATCACAAGCCTTGGGACAAGGATCTCAATTGGCCTCTAATTAAAGTTGCTTTCTTTCGGTCTGACGTGAAATCCCCCTGAGAGGCAGATGTTTGCAAAGCACACTTGAGGCACTGGCATATGGTCCCTTTGTATGGCTGGCGTTTCAGCAAAGTGCCTCCTGAATGTTGTACATAATTAGATATTTTATTGTTTTTTCCCTGAGAAGTTGCTGGCGGCTGGGGACAGCCAGGACCCGAGAGCAAAGCTTTTAGGGGGACAGATGACAGGTTACAGGTGCTAGCTGATGCTCTGCTGTTTTGGAAACAGCCTGTCAACTAAACCAGCGCTAGCTAAAGGAAATTGTTCTGACCTCCAGAATTTAATAGAGGATGAGACCCTGTGTACCCAGCCTCTAAAATTTCATGGGGGACTTGCATCCTTCCTCTAGGAATCTGTGTGCGGGTTTAAACTTTTTATTGGATTATAAAATTCTGAGGAATGTTTCCATAAGGAATCCAATTGTAATTGAGAGGGGAGTGAAATGAAAAGAAAATATTCATGCTCACTAGGCTTGGGTAGAAACCATGGCCACGCTTATAATGCAACTTCAGATTACAAATGGCCCATAGCTCTTTATTGAGGCTGTAAAAGACTTGCATCTGGGTGGTTACTGGACCATACCACAACCTGCAGGAAGATCCTTAATAACTAAAAGCTCAAGGTGCTGAATATGATCATTTTCCTCTTGGAGAGCAAATTTGTTCTTCATGTGCTTAATACACAAAATTTAGCGTTGGATGACCTATTCTTTTCCAATTCTCTTAATATCTCCCTTTCCTCCCCAAGAAGTCCATTTGCATTCACCAGAGCATTTCCTATTACTGGTGCCTCATTTTGCCTATTTATAAAAGCAGACTGGAACAATTCCCTGCCACAAAAAGGTTTTGTGAGACAAAATTAATTCATGATTTGAAGGTATTTTTGAGGTCTGTGGACATGACTGTGCTTTACTAATGTGAGCAGTCATTATCACCCTTTTGTAGATGTGAAAACCAAGACCTAGCACAGTTAAAACAGCTTGTTCAGGATCACAAAGCAATTCAGGAGCAGAAGTACAAATAGAGCAATAGAGCCAAGTCTTTTGACTAGCAGTCAGAGGTGCTATCCGCAGGGCTACCTATAATGTCTAATTATTTTCTAAGGCTAGGAACTGAAAGATCTCAGCCTGATCCCCATATCCTGATGAAAATAAAAAGGAAATGCATAAGAGATTGACTCACGGTCACTGAGTTCCCTTAGCATCTCTATCAGTGTTTGTTTAAAGCGAAATGAATAAAATCTCCTATGGATGGAGATGAAACTCAGCCTCTGTCACAGGCTGTGCATTAATTTGATATCCTTCTGATGTTTTGAACAATATTGAGCCATGTATGAGAAGGCTGTTGGCTTAGGTGGGTTGCACAAGGTGTGGTGTTTTAGGCTTCTGATACTGAATTCAGCTTATTAGACACCACATGTGCGCAGACGCTAATGAACTTGCATGTTTGCTTCAAGGAGCTGTACCTTTATTGAAGCTTTGCCTATTCTTTGGCGTGCTTTCAAGCTGAGGCTACTGTTCAAATGTGTGGACATTCAAAGGCTGCGCTGGGAGGCTTGGTGCTGCCAAGTACCTCGTGGAAGGAATAACAATCTCAGCAATTAGCAATCTCCCTTGAAACCCAGCCCTGACTCTCACACTGTTGGCGGCAGGGAAAGGAGCTGTGCTCGAAGCAACTCTCCTTGTGTGAGCTTTTGAGCAGCGGGAAATCAGAGGGACTGACTTGCTGATGTACAAAGGACAGAAAAGCTGCTGGAACTGTGACAAGCATTGGCAAAGTTTGGAAGCAGAGAAAGCCCAAAGCATCACTGTCCAATGGCCGTGACCAGAAGGATGTTCTAGCAAGCAGTGGCAATGTGTGATTAATAGAAGGAAGGACTGAATAAGGAAACATGGAGAAAATAATATTATTCTTGGACTGAGCCTGCATATTACATATAAAAACAGCATTCATCTTTTCCTTTTAGAATAAGTGCAGCAATATATTGAATATAACTTTCCTCTCAGCTGTGATAAAGTGTTTGGCACCTGGTGCAATGCTATGAGTCTTCTATGGAGGCCATCTCTTTGGTTTCCATGGTTCTTGCAACTTGTCAGGGGGTCACCTGGAAAGCAAAGTTATGGCATGGATCTGTGTCAGTCTGCACAGTGGGGGCATGAAATATTTACTCCACACAACCCTAATAGGAGTACTGGAGATCAGATTTTATGGTTGGATCCTCAGTAACATTCCTATTAGGTGCTTTCCACACCTTTCTGTCTACCGTGCTGCATTTATGCATAGTCACACATGCAGAAATAAGTAGACTTAACTAAGCACAAGCTCAATTGCCGCATAGCTCTTCAGTTATGCAGCAAGAGAGCCTTCAGAAGTCTGTGAAGGTTCCAGGGATTGTTGGTGTTTCCATTGCAGAGCTGAAAGTGAGCTTTAGATTTGGCTCTACATGGGGTGAAGAGCATAGGCAATGCCAGCCATGCTTCCACTGGTAATAACTACAGTGTCTGTTAGCTTTTGCTAATCTGTCCAGATGAGGGAGGACTGTCCAGTCTGACCTGCAGTCCCAGAAAGTAAATGCTTCCTGTGAGGCCAGGTATTACTGTTTATTATTTAATATGGAGAATAATAACCTTTGTTGGTGAAGTTTATAGCTCTAGGATGATCTATAATAGTTGTAAATGATTTTTACAAATTAATATTGCTTTCTTTCTAGCTGGTGCTGCCTTTAGATTCAGTTCAATACAGTTCACTCCTTCCTTCCTCTGGGAAGTCAAATCTTTCTGCTGCCTGCAGTGGGGAAGGAAGGCAGGGGAGCCTGGCAGGCTCATGGGGAACTCAGGGCACAGAAATGTTCTTTCTTCACATCAAGGATCAGGCTGTCATCCACAGAAGAGCTATTGGCAGATGCAGTGTCCAGGCCCATTTGTCTCTGCCAGATGGTGCAAAAATACAAGTCTGAAGCACATGTTGCTCTATTCAACAGAATGCTGTGCCATGCTGTGGCCTCGCTGCCTCTGAACCAATCAGCCTCAGCCAGTGAAATCCCAGTGGCTAAGGACCTAGTAGCCCTCAGCTAAGCCCCTGTGCATGGCTTGTGGGAGCTCAGAGAGACCCAGCTAGGAAGGCTCACAGCCCTGTGGGGACAGACAATAGCATGCTAGAAGAGAAGGTAGGGGTTAAAGAGAGCTTAGCGCATATGAAAAAAAGGTAAATATTTGACCAAAAAGCAGAAAGAAGGAATAATGGAGAGAGAAAGACTGGAGAAGGAAGCAAAAAGTATTAAGACAAGGAAAAAGGAGGATGATATTCTGCCAGGAAACAAAGGGATAGTTGTGTGAACAAAGCACTGGGGAAGCACTGGGGAAATGAGGGTTGAGCTCTGCACAAACTTTCTGTCTGACACTGGACAAGTCAATTCTCTCTGTCTCCATTTGCAAAGACTACAGTGGGAACAATAAAGTCTCCTTTGTTCTGCCTCTCTCTGCTCACATGAGACGTCTCTTCTGTTTGCACACTGTAGAAAGGCAAGAAGCTACTGTACTTCAAACAAAAAATTAAGTCCACTGGGGCTTGGTGGGGGAAGAAGAGAGGTAGGAAGGCAAATAGGCTGTGATAAGCCCAGGATATAAAATTTGAGAAAAAATGAAAGAAAAAAGAGACATATAGGAGAGACCTTTATTAAGGGAAGAAGAAAGAATCAATATGGACCGGATTAATCCTACTGTGTTGCCTCTTGGACTCCAGTGGAGCTCCTCAAGGGGTGAGTTTAGCCTAAGGAGTTCAGTTTTGTTTGGTTAAAGAAACTGCATGCCAAACTTTTTAAATAGTCAAATCTGTTCTGAGAACTATGAGAATGTGGGCTTTCGTGAAACGTTGCATAGGACTTAGGATGAACAACTCCTGCTGAAGGCAACAGGAGCCAAGTGATTAAGCCCCATGCAGTGCTCTGACAGGAGGCCTTCTTCTAGCCTACGCATACGTTTTTCAGTATAGAAAGTATTTCCATATTTCCTGCAGCTGATCTTTATTTGAAGCCAAAAGCACACTGCATTTTTTCAGATCACAGTTAAAGCTTTTCTAGGAAGAGCAACTCCGGATCAGACCAAGGGTCCATGTAGCCCAAGACAGTATCTCCAACAGAGGCTTCTGACCTCTGCTTAGAGAAAGAAATAGAGAAAGAAATCCTAAATCCTGTGAGACTCCTTTCAGGGATAATTTATATTTCACTCCAGGAGTTAGCATTTGGCTTCCACTCCAAAGACTGAAGGCTTATATTCTTTCCAAAACTCTTGTTTGTTTTCTTAATCTTTACAGTTCCCTGGAGTTGTTTGCTGTTTGCAGATCTGTGGCCCACTGGGGAAGCCCTTTGAGCTGCTGACCTGCATGTCCTGCAGCAGCAAGTTCCCTGGGCATCTGGGGCATTTGTGCAGGGAAAAAAAGAAAAATTTTCTTTTATTGGTTTGCTGCATTTGATGTAGAAACGTGCCTTAAGCTTCCCATCTTGCCCAGCTGGCTTCTCATTACAGCATCTCACCTAAAACTGTGAGATGCTTCTGCTGCACAGGGAATCCCTGCTAGGAGATGAGCTGTGCATTTGCAACGTTGATCTGCCCTGAAAAATGACTCAGCCGTGCTGAGCAAGCATTTCTTAAATTTTTCAGTGTTTCCAAGTTTCCAAGAATACATTTTTCTGTCAGCTACTCCTGCAGGCATGGTGTGCTTTCTTCTTGTGTGGGGACAGCATGCTAAGCCAGGATGTGGCAAAGATGTGAAATGCTGTGAGTTGGCTGAAATATGGCACTGTGCTATCTGCACCTCTGATTCTCTTCTGGTAAATAATTGATTGCAATACTCTAGCTTCTTCACAGAGCAGTTAGACCTGCAGGTGAAAGAGCAGGAAGGACAATGTCGCATATATCCACGATTATGACAATGGTGAACCAGCAAACCAGTGCATGGATGAAGTGCCAGATGTCCAGCCTGCCCTTCCATCATCTATCTGTCCTTCTCTGTTCATCTACTGCAGAGGGACTTGAGCCTTGTAAGGGCAGGAGAGCAGTGTCAGGCAGGATGCCTTCATCAGTGTCCAGGAACAAACTGGCTAGGTGGCTGTATATCCAGAGCTCTGTGGAAAAATTAGCTGGTGCTATGCAGACATGGCTTCAGATCCAGCACGCAAGTAAACAAAACAACTGTATTAGAAACAGCTGGCGGTGAGGATGAAACCGAGCATTATTAGGGATATGTTTGTAATAACTTATGTTCTGGGTAATGCATTGTTGCTGTTCTCAGCCCTCCTGGAGACAGATGCTGGAGACCATTGCTTTTGTAGCCTTCATTACAGCCACTGGTTTTCCTGTTCATGTATCTCTTTTTCCAGTCATTACTGGAAAACCTGACAGCATGCTCTGAGATGCAGCTGCCAACATGTGACTTTTTTCAGGAGCCAGAGTCATCTTAAAGGCATTGGCCACAGACCGGTCTGCAGTTCCAGAGCTGCTGCTCGAGTGAACACATACTCTGCCCAGAGCCAGGGCATTGCTTCAGATGCTGTTGTACCTTTGGGAATGTAACCCCTCATCCTGAGGGAAGTTCTGCAGATTTGGAGAGCTTTTGTGGATTCCCTGGCTCAGTTTTCCTGAGGGATTCCCTTCCCTCAGGAAGGAGGGCTCAGTTTTCCAATTCCTTCACCTTTACTATTTTCACCTGTCCTGGGGAATACTGAGAAAGCTGAAAATGTCTGCTGGTGGCACCATCCCCACTGGTGTCTGTCCTTGCCTCTCCTGCACACAGCCAGGGCACTGGGGCTGTTAGCAGCAAACTGTCCGCCTGCAGCTCTGGATGTGATCATCTTTTAAAATCATAGAGCTTTCTCCTGGTTTCCATGTATATTGCCTGTGAGATATACAGAGGTAGGAAAGTGATTTAAGTTGCACTGAGCCCTCAGTGTAGTAGGATAAGTTAATAGCAAAGTCTCATTTCTTTAATGCAGAGTGTGTGAAGTCTTGCTTACTTGAACACAGAAAGAATTCAGCAACTAAAATTCTAAGTGCTTTTCTGATGCAAAATTCTCCCTAAAAATTCTCTTAGGACTGTGTTCCAAAGCCTACTTAAATGCGTTTACATCAATTTCTCCTCCTTTTTATATCTCCCTCCATTTTATTAACCTTTCAGGACTTTTGAAGTAGTGAAATTCTCAAATTTGATGAATTGACATGAGTTGACTGTCTGTATTTTGATTTCACAAGCATATCTCTTTTGATGCTAATGATATTAATTTATCAGCCGTAAGGGTCTAGCTCTTAGTGCTTTTATGTAAATTGTAGACTTTTCCAGACTCACTTTAAGAAACATGAAACTTGGAGGAAATACATGCTTTCATCTGATCTACCCTTCTTGTCCTCTTTTGCAGGCTCATTCCGAAATGATGGCTTAAAAGCTGCTGATGTCCTTCCTATACTGAAGGAGAAAGTGGCCTTCGTATCAGGTGAGCGCATCCTTCCTGGTTCCCTCTATCCCAGCACAAGCACTGGCTGCTGCATGCTGGTCCTTATGGTGCACAAGTTTGTTTGTGCACCATATGGTTCATGTTTGGATGGCAGTACTTAAATTAGCTCTTCTGCTAAAAAAAATAAGGGCTATATGCAGAACAGGGCTACCCAGTAACACCCAGAGAGCAGGAAATTGGCCCATGGTGGTCTTCTTCATATTCTGAGAAACAGGTAAATGGGCAGGACAGGAGGCATAAAATACAGATTTTTAGCTCCAACCCAGACCTGGGCTGTTTCAGGACTCAGAATGGTTCAGGTCAGGGATCCAGCCTGAGTTCAGGGTCTTTGAATCATCAGTGTTTGTCTTGCTATCCCAGTCTGCAGTAGAAGTACCACTGATGCTATATTCACAGGGGAAGAGAACACGTGAACCAATTGCAAACTTGCATGAAGTCATTCAAACTGCGTTATAAAAAGTGAGTATTTCCAGTGCCAGCATTTTTGCCAAGGGCAAGCCATTCAATCAGCTTTTGGTGATCTTGCCTAATGCAAGAAGAAAGTTAGCATCAAGCAGTTATCCTGCTCTTCCCTTTTTGCTTTCACTGCTCCAAAGAGAGGGGTGTCATAATAAAAGCAGTGTACCTGAAGATCTGCTTGTGACATGAAGCTGAACTGGGTGCTCTGTAGAAGCAAAAGATAGGATGGCTTCAGATGGAATATTTAATAAGAACAGCTTGTCTGTATTGTTTATGTAGCCCTTCCCTTATGGTGCCTGAGTTCATCTCAGAGCCAAGGCATCTCACATCAACCCATCAACTCATTACATGCTGTTCTGGTCCATACTTGCCTTGTATGTGTGGAGGAGGGCTGAATGAGCTGTGCCAACACACCTCAGGGTTTTCTTACCATGATCTGCAGCAGATGCAGGTTCTCATAGACTCACCATGCTCAAAATATTCCTGTTCCTGGCCCAGCTCACTAGACAACAGCCCCAGCATTTCTACCTGCTCTCCAAGCTATTCAAATGCAATGGCTATGTGCAACAGGTATCTGGGGCCTTTGAAGACAGAATGTGCTGAGGCTCTAGTGTATTACAGTAGCCCCAGCATCACCCTCCAGCACAGAGTTTAACTGCTCCAACTTTCCCAGGGCTGGTGGAAGCAGATGAAGACAAGAATTGGAGTGCTTCAGCTGATTGCTAGGTTTAATTAAAATGGAATAACTTCCTAGAATATTCTTTGAGCACATCACAGAAATTTTGCCAAAAAGAAAAATCAAATTACTGAACTTTGTGAAAATATATATATATATATATCTCCCAGCTGTAGTTAGCACAGAGTCTGCGAGCACATTGCATTTGCAGTCAGACTTCCTGGAGGAAAAGCAGAGTTTTATTGAGTCTTCTTCAGAGTTTTACACTACAGTTAATTTTAACAATAAGAAAACAGTGAAGTTGTCAAGGAGTTCATCTTGTCCTTACACCAGCAGAATTTATCAGTACACAAAGCATTCTGCTGAACATTTCAGTTGCATGTTTTTGTTGTTTTTTTTTTTTTTCTTTTCTCATCTGCTCTAACTCACCACCTTGTCTTTTCAGCCTTGAAGTGGCAGAGAACAAATGAGCTCAGGATGGCACAGCTGCACTGCTCTGTGTTTCAGCTTTGTGCACACCCCATACTTTAACCATGCAGAACATGAGGACAGCAGGCAGGTCACCTGCCCACACCACTGTGCAACCTCAGGGCCACTCTCAAGCTTGCAGAAGTGCACTTAAATTCCAAATTGAAATACAGCTCTAATTAGCTGGGCACAGATTCACCCAGCCTGAATTATGCCTGGGGCTCAGTGCTGGTGCTTTCTCCTTGCTGGCTCAGCCAGTGGCAGGCACAGAGCTTTGCATCAGCATCACTGTGCCAAGGGAAGATTTAGGGATGGATAATGGTACAGTTTTCTTCCTGGAATTGGTTCTTGACTTCTTCCAGTGACCCTACTGGACTGAACTCAAGCAAAGTTCATATGTCTGTATATCTAAATAGCACCTGAAAATCCCATTCCAACTCTAATAAGTGTGAAGAGAGACTGAGCAGTCACAGTACATCCCAGCCATCACAGTCTAATTGCTTCCGTCAGTGGCCTTGTTGCAGCAGATTAAGCTAGGGGCAGGAGGAGGCTTTGGCCACCTGCTTGTTGCCTAAACCCTGATAAAATCTTGGCTTTGCCTGTATGGTTCACTGTGTCACTTCCAGCAATGGAATGGCTTTGGGAACCATTAGGGAGCCAGCTACAAGCCAAAGGCTGATTGTTATATTCTGGGAAGGAGATGAGCACAGAAGAAAGGAAATAAAACAGGTTGTAGATTATTTTGGTGGATTTTTTTCAGTGAGAGGTGGTGAAAATGATATTTTGGAAGCTGTGGCTTCAGCCTTTCCTGGGAAACACAGATGCTGCTTTGGAAGGAAGGTTAAACTTGGGGTGCTGTTCAGCTGCTTGATTATATTCCTAGCAGATTTTCTGTTGTCAGTGCAGCATAGAAGGAAGTGGATGAGACCCTCAGGAGAGGGAGAGGTACATGTTAAATGTTGGAGCTTCTCATGCACTTAGGCTGTGTAAAGATTTTTAGTTCATTAATGCAGGGGGATATGCTGAAACTATTTGCCCTTTCCTTACATCCCACCCAGAAGAGTTTGCAGGATCTCTCCCAGCACTTTCTGAGAGGATGGTTGAGCATGGAAGAATCAGCAGCAAAAGGCAGAAGGGCGTAATAATTTGGTGATTTGGTGATAGGGGCACAGTGACATCTGAGCCTGAAGGGAAAACAGAGATTTCCCAAAAGGTCCTTCCGAGGGAGAAGTTCAGTGTAAATAGATCAGATGAAAGGACAACTTTGCAATTAGGTTTTGCTAAATTTAGGCTGGCGGGATGAATCCAAATTTCTGAGACTGGAGTCTGGGAAAAGTTTGCTCTGAGGTAAAGACTGTTAGAAGGGGAGACAGTGACCCTCTCAAAAACCACGTCTCAAGTCCCAACAGGTTGCTTAGTGCCAGAAATGCAATCCTAAGGCCCTCTGAATGCTGGAAGAGTTCAGATCCAGGTTTCAGGAGGTCCCCAGTGATGATATGTGGACACTGGAATTTGTATTGGGAATGGAACTAACCAAAATATTTAAATTTTGAATGATGTAAACATTTTGTGTTTGCACAGATAGTTTTGATTCAAATTTTATTAGTTTCTGTTCTCCTCTTCCTCTGGAGTGGAAATTTCAAATGTAGCATCAACAATTCTTCTATATTTTGTTAGAAAAAAACATCTTCTTGTTTATACCATTCCCTGACATAGCTTGGAATCAAGGGAAATTCCAAAGAGAGGAAATATGCTATTAGAAATACATAACATTCCTTGACTATTGAATTCTCCTTGTGGTTTTAGTTCATCATCCTTTCATCTAAAATTTGCTGCTGCATTGATACAGATATTTCTTTGAAAAAGAAAATGAGGCAGTTTAGACTGTAAACTTTCCATGTCTTTTTATGAGATCTGAGGCTGCACGTTTGTTTAGGTTGGTTTTGTTTCTTTTGCTTTTTAAGATGTTAGGTCATTTGTGAGGACAGAGAAGAGCCTTTACCCATGGGGACTGTATAGTTATCATCATCAGGACCCTAAGATTAGAGAAGAAATCAAAAAGTTCTGTGGGATTTCTGATTTCACTTACAGTTGTGATGATACACAGATAACACATTACTAGTATGCAGAATTAGGTGCAGTTATTTTTTCTATAAGTCTTAACTATGGCAATGGACTACATGAAGTGATTTCTGTGGAAAGTGTGTAGTCATTGCAAACACTTACTGTCCTGACTCACCAAGATCCACCACCATCTCCTTACAGCAGGGATATTTCTCCTTTATGTATTTCCTTATAGCATGGGTGAAAGTAGAGATAGTTGCCTCGTGGAGACACAAAACAGTTCAAGTCCCTTACAAAAATAGACAGAAAATCAACCCAATCACAGTATTTATCTGAAAAGGCCCATAAGAACTTATGGGATGTAAATCACACTATGAGGGCAATCCAGACACACTGGACTCCTCACCACGTCCTTGAACAGAGCACGTGGGTCCCTGCATCCAGTCATGTGGGTTTAGCTTTTAAATTAGTGATAAGGACTTTTGAAATAACAATAAGAGGAAGGAACTAAGCCCATGAAGCAAGAAGATCTGTATACATCCCATCCTGTTCCAGCTCACAGGACTTTCTACTCCCAAAAGACACAGTGAACTCCACATGTTTCACAGCAAAGGTCTCTTCTTCATTTACACAGGCAGGTAAGAGATGTTCTTATGCAGAAATGCAGCTTGGGAGTCTATTAAACAACACAAAGAAATAGGGAGACAACTGTAGCATCTGAGATAGTTAATATGATAACAACCAAATGTTTTTGTAATTTTGCAGTAAGGTGTGCACTTGTATCCCACTGATAAGACTCATCTCATCTGAAAACATTCTTATTTCTGTTAAAGTACTTTGGTTCATAGGCTTATGGTGTTATTTTGTGTTTGTTTTTGTTGTTTTTTTTTTTTTTTTTAATTTTTCCCTTAGGAATCAGTTTTAATGTA
Source organism: Lagopus leucura (assembly GCF_019238085.1). Classification (NCBI taxonomy): domain Eukaryota; kingdom Metazoa; phylum Chordata; class Aves; order Galliformes; family Phasianidae; genus Lagopus; species Lagopus leucura. The sequence continues at coordinate 9,258,786 of NW_024962273.1, read as the reverse complement.
CAAGAAGCACTGAAATTCACAACTGGGTATCCCCTCTGTCTTAGAAAATGGCTGGTTTTTTAATGTATCTCTTTGTAGGAAAATATAGACTAATTTAGGTGGAAATATTCTTCTGAAATGTGCCATTTCAGAAACATTTTTGTCTGATGCTGCTTTCCAACTCTAGGTCAAATTTCTTCCTTAAGCCAGAGAGGAAAAAGACTTCCTCGTAGCAACTATTAAGCCTGATATTTTGAACTTTCCCCCAAACTTCCATTAGCTTGCAGGAGCCTCTACTTGACTGTAGCTGCTGAGGACTTCTCTGCTGTGACGTGGCAAACCTAGCAGTCAGTTGTGTTGAATCCATTCATTAAATTATTCAATTTGCTGATGTGACATGAGAAACTTTGCCACTGCTGTGTTTCTGTCCTCACCTCAAACCAGGAAGACAAATACTGTGTGATCAGAGTGAATGCAGCCTGTCTTTGCTTCTTGCTCTGTACTAAAATGATGCTCATGATGTGCTGCTGTCAGCAGTGTGACTGACATGGCCATGAGTTCTTTTGTTCCTTGTTTTTCTCTACAGGAGGAAGAGGTTTTGCAGTGGGGTATTTTTTGGGGCAGATTTGGAGTTTATTTTATTTTGATTCTACATTGCTTTTTTAAATCAATACAGATATTCTTTAACACGTCTGTGATAGAGAGGAAAAAATCTTAGAACTTCTTTGTGTGGGTGTTGAAAGGAATCAATATTTGCATAGGTAAAGGACAGTGTTGAAGAGGTTGGTTCTCTGCTCCCCAGATACTTCACAGTAAATCCACATCTTCCAGGGGAAGAAGTAAGCTCCTCTGGAAGATTTATCTTCCACACAAAGAAGCTCTTCCTTTACGGTAACACATCTCACTTGCCCTTCGTTTTGTTTTATTGGGGCAATAATTTCCTCAGTGGGAAATGAATCAATTTTCCTAGTAGTTTGTTGGCAAGCAATCATTTAAAATGAAAGAATACCTCAAAATACTTGTATTAATAAGAAAAAGTACACTACAAGCCCAAACAAGTCTTTTCAAATCCATGCACCCATAGTTTCCATTGCAGTGGAACAAATCCATCAGGTGAGAAAGGGGTTCATCCAGTGGCTGTGCTGAGCATCCCATCTCCAGCCACTTCTCTGATCTGTTCTGCCAAAAGATCTGGTGGGAACACACAGCGTTGTTTCTTCAGTCATTAATGCAATGTTGCAGATGTTTGCTATTGGGATTTGGTTCATGCTTGATACTTCATACTTGATACTGGGATATAGGATGCTGCAAAGAGGAACATGCCAGTGGATCAGATCCTGGTGACTGCACTGCAGCTGAGTTAATTTGCAAGATGGATATGTTGTGGGAAGTTACTTTTCCTTCACTATTGCACTATAATCACCTGCTTTGAAATCAACTGAATTTGAGTGTGGTCTTACAGATAATCCTATATAGACCCTTAGAATAAATTAGTGCCTCTTGATGCTGGAAAAGTTTTACCACAGAACTCTGTTCACAAGTCTGGTAGCAGACACTCTCTCAGAGCTCAGCTATGGTAGAGAAAGGAAAATAAATATTATTTTAAGTCTGGATATCAATTCCTTGATACTTTCCTTCATAGGAAGTCTGTCAATTAGATTTAAAAGTCCAGAGCATATTGCTTGTCATTTTATAGAGCCGCCTGGCATCAGCTGAGCTTGTTCTTTCTCCTCGTTCTCTTCATTATCATTCATTTTTTCACCATATTTTGGACACAAATAACTTTTGAGGAGTATTTCTGTTTCTCTGGAAAGTCACTTATGGGCTCAGCAGAGTCTGCAGCACCAAGATTGATCAGCATATGATCTGCTATGCTGTGATATGATAGGGGTCAGATGAAACAGCCATTTGAACTGCAGCAGACACCTGAACATATGCCAGAAGTGCTGTGTTCTACTTCTGTCTCCATTGCTGATATGTTGTAGGATCTTAGTCAAGGTACTTGAGAGCCGTTACTTGTATGAGTATTTGTCTTTCTGGTTAATTCTTGTGAATTTCTGCTTATGAAGAGCATATTTGCAAAAGGAAGCAAAGAGTTTGAATAACCTTAAATATAGTTAAACACAATCAGAAAAGCATCAAGGTGGAATGGTTGATATAAGCAGAGTGATGAGGCTTTACAACAGAGCTCTATAAAGTCCTTATCTGTTGTGCACAAGAAGTCTGCATTAAAGAGAACATATGTATTCCGTTCCTAAAAAGGATTCTACAGAGCTGGAATTTTACTTTTTTGTGTGCTATAGGGTATGGATGTTTCACAGGACTTAGAAAGGCCCATACCCACAGTGCACATTAGTAAATTTGGGTTGGCCAACATCTTTCCTTTCCTGAGGTCAGTTTCATGAGCCACCATGGGTAGAAGCATTTCGGCTCACCACTGAAGTAAGAAATATCAGGCAGCTGCTAGGGCAGGAGTCTTGTGTTTGGAAACCCTTAGCTCTCAGTTGAAGTCTTGACCAGAAAAGTGGTTTCCAGTATGTCACTGAGAACTGCCCACGTTTTTTGTTCTCTGTTATATTACCCCTGTTCTCAGATTTTCTGCGTTTTCTTTAATGTTTTCTTTTAATATGTAGAAGTAGTGCTCATCATGCCTTATGACATCACTGGAGTATATCCTGCAGTATTTGTGGAGAAAAAATAAGTGATTCTACTTTGGGGACCAGATACTGAATTTAGCGATCGTTTCTATGCAAGCTAGAAGAAAGTGAGGTGGAAAGACTGGGCAACGCTGTCAACAAAGGATTTTGTAGGAGGAATGCAAGACATATATGGCTAAATATTTGTTTTCAGTGCACTTTTTGCCCTGATGAACATGTGTTTTTCAGACTCCTTTTTCCAGAGCACTAATAACTAGGCCATCTGTTTGTCTCTCTAAATCAGAACAAACTCCATGAAAGCCCACCTTGAAAAACAATTAGGAATTATCAGCTGTTTGTTTTAGCATTTAATAACTGTAATTAGCAAACATAATGACATGTTTGATTATTGCATCCCATGTCTGTGAGCCCAGTGGGAAGCAGAAGATGGGACATATTGATTACAGCAATTGAGCTTCTTCGCTCCCCTCCAATTCTTGAGGCTGTGCATGTAAAATCAGTGTGCAAATCAAGGCTGACTTGAAGCAAGATTAGCCTCTGTGAGTGGGTTGCTTGCAAGAAAGGATGGTTTCTACAAGGGTTTTAATTTAGTACTTTTATCTTAAGTACAGCAAAACCCTAATACAGTGGAAGGTTCAGAAAACCTCATTTCTACTCCTGATCCTTCAGATGTCTTGCTTTGAGATCTGGGGTGAATTTCTTCGCTCTCTGCTCTTTGCTATCACCCTCAGTTAAAAAGGAGATAATAATACAGAAGAGGACAGCTATGTATGAGATGTTAGAACCTCTGTAGAGCCAATGCAAAAAGAATTTCTTCTTTTAATGTTTTTTTTACATTAGGTGGTGTAAATATCCAATTTACACTCTGATAAGGCTGAGGTTTGCAGTTTTAAGGCACCACAGAAAAGCCAATGTTTATTAGTATTTAAAGAGCAGCCACAGTTGCTGAACTCTACAGGTCCTTGAGTGAATTAAACACACTGTGCTCTGGAAGAAACCTGACATTTCTTCATGCAGGCTCTTCAAAAAGTTGTAAATAATGCAAGCATTCATAAAAATTAGGGATTGCTCATGACTAATTGGAAACAAATGAAGGATTTTAATATGCAATGCACTTGTAAGAATAATTTCATCCTATTACTCAAAGCGTAGAGCAGTAATTTTTATCACAAATGAGAAACATTTGTTCCTAAACCTCAGATTTCTTGAGGTTTGCCTCCTGTCTCCTTGTTTAGCCTTGCTACAGGAGGCAATTATTCATCTTTCCACCATCCAGAAAACTCCAACTGGGTCACTATGAAACCTTCCTCCTCCAAAGAGAATTAACCCATTTTCTTCAGTTTGTCCTGGTAACTTCTGACTCCAGAGCCGTATTTATCCTGCTCCCCAAGGGACAGTTCAGCTGAACTGGCAAAGGAGAAGTTTTATCCTGAAGCAAAGACAGCGCAGAAATATTTTGGCCTCTGTTCCCCTTTCTGCAGCTGACAGTCCTTGCATTATTGTTAGCAGAAATATAAATAATTTTCTGACTAAACTTCCAGAAGTCAGATTTTTTTTTTAGAACTCACTTTGGTGGAAATATAATTGGGAAATCAGTCCCTGAACCCAAAACCAATTTTTGATCATGACCAAACTGAGGCAAACAGGAGCATCGTAGTGGTCAGGGCTGTGGGAAGATAGCGACTCTTTTTGGGTGCTTCATATCCTAAGAGAGGATTAGAACTCTGGGCTGGGTTGTCTCCTTCACCTTGTCTCTTAGCACTTTTTCCCTTTGTGGAAATATTTAAATTATTGGGACTGGAGGAGGAGGGGGGAGCCTGACTAAGCAGTGGGCAACATGTTCTTCTGGGATGCAATTCAAGTTCATGTCTCCGCTTCAGTGAATATCTGGAAACTTTTGAAAGCCTTGGTTACATCTTGATATGATGGGAAAGTTTTCAAAACCTTGAAAAGCTTCCCGTGTTGCAAAAAATCTTTCCCACCAACTTCGGTTTCTATATTGGTTTGCCATTCCATAGGCTGGCTTGCTTTTCTGTTGTTCACATCATGCATGATATAATGGTTTTGGCATTGTTATGGTGTGTGAAATAATCCAACAAAGGGAGCATGTGCTTAAAATAAGGATTTTTTAAGGCATGTACGTAGGCCTGAAAATAAAAATGAAGATATTTCCTTGTAAATCACATCCTTGTTACATTACTCCTCCATCCTCATTCTCTCTGGCAGAGGGATGGGACAGCCAGGATGAGATTGAATTCCCTGCATCCTTCTAGCCCTGAATGAGTGTGCTCATTTCAGCAGAGGCACTGGGACTTTGAGAGCAAGAGCCCTATTTGGGCAGGAGTGGAAGGAGCAAGAGGCCTTTCAGGAGTCATTCAGAGAACCAGGACACTGCCCCTTGTGAGCCAAAGGCAAACATTGGGCACATACTGTCAGCAGAGTTTAGACAGGACAGGTTTTGTACTCCATACGTACCCCTGGCTGCAGGGGAACTCAAAATATACATATATATGCTTCTGTGTGACTTGGGTCATATAGAGAGACACATTTTGCTCACCTTTGAGGTGAGCTTGTACCTATCATGGCATCAACAGAATAGACAATCTCAGAGTAAAATGGATGGTGCTGTGCTGTGAGCTGGGAACTGCATCTACAAGTAACCTCTGCCTTGTAATCAGGTAGAAAAACTGTGCCTCGAGGTATGTTCACATATCTCATCAGTTTGATGTCCACCTGCAGGAGATCCTGCAGTGTGAGGCACCTCTGGCTCTAATCTAAATTCTCATCAGAGCAATTCTTCATCCTATGATGAGCTAGTGTTTTTCCAAGGCATGTTTTCTTTCTTTCTTTCCAATCCTACTCCGACAGCAAAGCTTCCTAGGGCTCTTCCTACCAAATCGTGGTGCTTAGGAGCCCTCCAGCAGCCACAGCCCCAAGGAGTGCGTGAGTCCTGTGTCCTATAAGAGGGAACACAAAATGCACGAGTCCTTGCAGAGCTTTTCCTTCTTTTTGGCCAGATAATTTGTTTCAGAGGAAGCATGTGATTTCCCTTTCTCAGAAGTGCTATTTCCCTTAAAGAGATTTAACTTTCAGTTGAAAAGTGCAAATTGATCTGCATTTTTACAGCTTGTTTGCAGGGTTCTAGAAGTTCTGTGCCAGCTTTCTGAACTGTAATTTTGCTATGACTTTTTTTTCCTAGAAAACGATGCTAACACACATCTGACAGCACACAGTTCCTGAAAAAATCGTATGATAATACATGAAGGAATAACTAAACACTGAATGAGGAACCAAATTTCAATTTCAAGCTTATTTAACTTTATTCACTGCAGAGAATAAAACAAGGTGCTATAAAATAGGTTGTATTCACCCCTATGTTTCTGATTGTATATTTCAGGGTAAAGCCACTCTTTGTGGCTGTTCTAAGAATTTCTGTACAACATTAAGTGTCAGACACTGTTTTGAAGGAGTGGATTTTAAGATAGGAAAGTCACAGGGGAAAAATAAAAAACATAATTCAAATTGCCAACATTCTAAATGGAAAGCACAGTAGGCATGAGCTTCTAATCAGAACTTCAGTTTCTAATGAATTGCCAGATAGATTAGCATGTCTGACTGCATAAACATGACTGGAGTATGCTGCATCCAACTGGTGGAACTTTACAAAATGCCTGCCAATGACAGATGCCACCCATGGGTAACAGTGAGAAATACTTAACTACTTTCACTGTCTTGCTGTTGGCCAGCCTCAAACTAGCCACACAGGAGCATTTTTGTAGCACTGCCTGCCTGGAGAAGCATTGGATTGGATTGATGGGATTAGGCGAAAGGCAGAAGAAATGCTAGTAATAATTTTCTTTGTTGTTGTTTTTTTTTCTTTTTCCCTTTCCTTTGGAGCTCCAGCAAATGCAAGCATGTCTTCCTCAATTAGGCAAGCCTGAAAGCTACAAAGAGTGCACAGGCTCTTGAATGTGCCTTAATTTATGTTTATCAATTCAGTGCACATAGTTTTTTTGACGTGTGCTTCCTGCCTGATTTTCTAACAACCCTTTATTTTCCACAGGTGGCCGTGATAAACGAGGTGGTCCTGTCTTGACCTTCCCAGCCCGCAGCAATCATGACAGAATAAGACAGGAAGACCTTCGGAAACTTGTGACTTATTTGGCCAGCGTGCCAAGGTAAAGCTAGAAAGAAAACACTTCAAAGCTCAGTGTGGATGGATGGGTGGGGAACTTGTTCTTGGCAGTTGCTGATTTCCAAGTATTAACCTTTAGTACCTTCAGTTCTTGGGACAGAGTGCTCCTTCCTCCTCCTGCATTTGCTCTAGTGGATTTTATCGTGCAAGCAGTGGTGCAAAGTCCCCGAAAGCAGAGGCAGTGCTCCCAAACCTGGCCTTCAGGCTCAGAAAGCCAGCTCACAGCAGCAGTGAGGAGACACTCTCATTTCCAATGTTTCTGTGCAGCTCCTGGAGGATGGGAAAGGGAGGAGTGCTTGGAGGCTCTGACACTTTCCTGAGTTTTCTCCAAGCTTGAGAAGGAAAGTGGGTGGACTGAAGGGGCAGTTTGCAAAGAGAATTGCTTCAGATGGCTCTGCATGCAGGCCAGCTCTGCTAGAAAGTGCCTTTCTCTATGTTAGTGCCCATGGCTCTTCAACAGGTCTCCATCTCTTTCCCAGGGATGCTGGAAAACAGTTCTATTGCCAGTGCATATTTATCTTTGCATGCTTTAGGAGACAGTTTGTAGGGCTCAGTGCCCTGGTAGGTGTTTCTGAGCCAATGTTTAATGCCTCAGAGAGTACAAGGCAGTGTACAGTCCAAAATCCTTTCCCTATTTTCAAGCCTGTCCACTATCCTCACCCAGTAATCATCACAGTAGGTGAGGGGTACCCCAGGTGAGTGGAGCTGAGAAGGGCTCTTCAGATTTGCAATGATGCACCTTCAGGAATGCTTCCTTTTTCATCCTGGGATACAGCCCATTCAATAATGTTTACGTTATGGCAAAAAGTGAAAAGTCACCCTCTGAAATGGGAGGGGCTGATTGTATCTGGATATCAAGAGGTAAGTGACTAAGAAGTGCACTCAGTTCCTTAAACACTTGATGTGCAGAGAAAATTCTGCATTTGTTACAGAAGAGAAATGAGGGCTTGCAATGGGCAGCAAAGACTTAGGGGCAAAAGAAGGCACATCTACCAACTCTGCCAGTATCATCTCCTGCTGACAGGACTTCACATGGCCGTGGGCAGTGCATTTCTTGCTGCATTGGACTTTTGCTCATCAAGCTTTTACTGATTTGATTTTTCTTTCTAATTTTTTCTGTTCCTTCTCTTTTCCTCTGGGCATCTCTATTTGCAACCATATTGTAAGGAGATTACAGACATGCTGTGAGGTTGGGAGAGCAGTAGGTTACTCCCTGACTGTGTGTCCCAGGGTTTGGCAGTGCCCCTCCTACTGCTCCAGTAATGAAACTGCATCTTACCATCCTTTGCATGGCTGCAGGTAGAAAGATATGAAGTTGTCTGTTTTCCCTCAGAGATGGGTGTTGTGAGCAATTGCATAGTTAAAATGATCTCCTACCATGTCAAACTTCTCTGTTAATTGCTCTTCTTACATGGAGGTGGTAGTAACAGAAAGATGCATCCATTCTGTTCCCTATTCACACAACTGAAGAGGTACCTTTTGCTGCCTTTACTTGCCTCACTGTTAAGAACTAGAGTAAGCCATCTCACGTCTTCTTAAAAACCTCCTCAACTCCATATGCAAACATTTGGCATGGGCATAAATGTTAGGAAGAAGGGATGAACCAGCAGGTGACCTCCTTAGGTTCGTTCTGGTCCTGTTATTCATGGTGCTGCAGCTGAACTTACTGTGGTGGGAGGAAAAAATGATCATAACCTTCAAGGTTTTGGCACATGGCACTATGTAACCTGGGCACTGTGTAGAAACACTGAAAACTCATTTTTCCCTAAACGTTTTGCTCATTGTAGCAAGAGCAACCAGCAGAGCTTTCAAACTTATTTACTTTTTGGAAAAAAATAAATGCAAGGAACAGCCTGAATTCATATCGCTGGCTCCCAGGTCCTATCTATTCCAAGATGACTGCTGTGATGAATAGCTGCATCCGTCATCCACCAGAACTAGCAGTTCCATTAGCTGAGACTCTGGGTATGATGTCGGGAGAAACTACTCTGATGTTTAAAGTGCTGAAAGGGGGAGAAATTCTCTGATAGGTGGAAAAATAGAAATTCTCTTTCAGGAAATGAAAAAAAAAAAAAAAAGAGGGGCTGTAATTTATCTTATTGACACCTGTATAATAACCCTTTCTTTATTCCCACTGCGGTGGTTTTTGAGTGAGACAGATTGCTCTCCACATTGATACTATCTGTCACTTAACCCTGGTTTTATATCTTAATGGAGGGGCAGAGGTGCATATTGCTGGGCGCTGGGCAGAGGCATGAGATTGGTGATGAAACATGATGATAGATTAGGGTAAGTAAAACCTGAGTCTCGCTAGCAGCTCTCAAAGTTTCTGATTCAGCTTTCCATAATTCCTTCTTCAGAAACAGAATAATAATGTGGGTTTTCTGAAAGCAGCAATGTGTGTTTGAGTTAGAGCAGAATAGTGAGTGCTTTCATTGCGCTTGGAGCAGCGGTCAGGCGGGTGCCCGAAGTCAGTGGGGTTTCTCACCCAGCTGAGGTCTGCTGTGTGGGGGTAAGGCTTCATGTCTAGGAACTTCTGATCCTGATCTGGTGCTCCTGGGTACGAAGAGGGGGAGGTGAAGGGCTGGCTGGTTAGCAGCTGTTCACTGATTCTTGTACTGATTCTTGTAGGCATACTGGAAGGTCCTTTTCTCCAAACTGCTGCAGTACAATTAGTTACTAAGAAACTAAAATGCTTTTCATTAGAAGTGAAGATAATTGCCGTGGATGGCAGGTTCCTACTGTTCTGCTGTTTTTAGCTTGTTTCATGTTTTCACAAATGCTTTCTAGATAAGCAAAGTTGTATATCTTGCGAATCAGGACAGCTCCCATTTACATGCAAATTTAAATGGGATGCAATGTTTAGAAATTTGGAGGGCTTATCTGAATCTAGGGTAACATCATGTTTATAATTAGGGGAGCTGAGCTGGTTCAGTAAGGGGGAATTTTCTGGCCTTGCTGAGGATTTTATATCTTAAGACCGATGTAGAACCATCTATTCCTGTAGAGTGAGTTTTGATTTATATGTGTGTAAATGCAACTAGCACCAGGCCAGTCCCTGCTGTGAGCCCTTTGGAATTAAGAATTAAGTTATGCACAGGCTATAGGAGGATAACAAAGAGACAGAATATTATTAGCTTGAGTTATCTCTCTGCGTGGCAAAGCAATACGATGAAGGAAATGTTCTTTGTCAGCTACAGTGAATCTTCCGGCTGAACACATCAATCTGTTTCAGAGCCAAGATAAGCAGTCTTTTGAGCCCTCTGCAGAGGGGGAAACCCAAGATGCTTCAGAGGCCTGTTTTAAAGATATCCACTTTTATTTGTCCTCTGTTTAAAAGCAGCTCAAACATTTCCCAGTTCTGGGGGGCATCCAGGACTCGTAATGGTAGCAAAGTGTTTCCAAGAGGCAGCCCCACATATTTGAGCAGCTTCTCAGAGCTGCCTGAGCCAGATTAAAGCTGCTAGGATCAGTAGAACAACAGAAGCGCTGCTAAAAATGAGTTTAATGATTGGGGCTTTTTAAAATTGAAAGAATAACATGGGTTGGCAAAATGTGGCAATACTCAACGCTCTTGGATTTACTTTAAGCTCTTCTCTGATCACCTGTGGTACTGTGTGTATTAGCTTCTCTGGCCAGTAGTGTGAAACTCATTTTGCTCATTGATAGGAATTAAATCCTACAGCTCTACTTTCACTGACGTGATCCTAGCACAAAAGAAGGTTTTGAGGATTGTTTTTGCTGGAAGCTGTTGTGGACCTACAAACATATTCATGTATTTTAAAAATAATAACAAGGACCTCATAATAATTTGGGTAACTAAATATCTGGTGACAAGTGTGAGATAATTATTCCACTGTACAGTTGCACCAAAATACCACATTAACAAATGAACTGAAGCTAATCAGGCTAATGGAGGTTTAATATTTGCTTCAGACATAAATTGATTTTTTTAGAAAAAGGTAAGCATTTTGGAGAAAGAAGCTTATTAGAAGTATATAGCTGACTTGAATGCTTGTGGATTTTAGAGCCTTTCACCACTTGATAGCCAATTCAAATCCAGTTTTCATTGTACATGGCATAGGTATGTGATGCTGCTACATACCACCGTCTGCTAGGGACTGGAAAGCTTCTGTGGAAGTGACAGCAGCCTCATCCCTCTGAAAGGGCCTCTGACTGTATCACTCTTTTGTACCCTAAGCCACTTACTGACCACATAATGACCAGGTTACGCATTCAGCGCCAAGTTACATCTTTGCCTCTGGTTGTAAGTCAGTTCTCCAAAGTGGTTCTCTGATCTCTTACCAGCTGTGCTAATGACCTGATGAGAACTGCATGTGACATTTTATTCCTAGATATCTGGACGATGTAATTGATGTCAATATTCTGTAGTAAGTCTCTACAGTTCCAGCCTGTAACCAAAAGCTAGCAGAAAATGTAGACTTTCTAGAAATGCGGAGAGAGCAACAACAGCATCAATCAACTTGAAAAAGAGGGAGAGAGTTATGTGATAATAATCCAACATGCAAAACTGAGTGAATGGGGCAAAAATAAATGAGTTAAAATCACAGATAGAAGAAATGAAGCATGCAGCATGTTCCTGTAGCATCTCCAGCTCTGGAGCCCCTGTTGGAAGGGGTATGGGGAATGATCCAAGTATTGTCGCTCCTGTTTTTCAGCAGAGGGATAATAGACTCTCGAGCTCTCTTCTGACAGTGTTTTGTCCAAACCTAGGGTAAATGGGGACTTTCCATATCAATTTCCAAGTTATTTCCTGCCTTCATTTCCTGCTGCTGGTTTCTGGATAGCATAAGGACTGATCCTGCAAAGCTCTGAATCTCAAGCAAATGTCCTCTATTAACTCTGCCTTTTGTGGGAGATACGACCACTCTCAGAGTAGCTCTAGCTCTGTTTGCTGCTGAGAATAGCTCTGCCTTCCAGCTGGGTAGCTGTACAAGTGTTTTCAGACTGGTTTTCTGATGAACAACTCAAATAGCATGATGCTGAGCTTTGTAGGTAATGTACTGTGAATTGCACAGCTCACATAGCATTTTTCTTCTGAAGATTAATGAAAGGCAGGACAAGCTGAGCTCTGCTTATCGCTTCTACCAGAGATCATCCAATACATTCCGTTTGGTCTAGCAGAAGTGTCTCTTATCCTTCTGATGGAAATATCTTGTGAAATAAAGGCTAATAAGAGTAACATAATGTCAATATTGAGACAAACCCATGGAGATTCTATTGCATCGTTTCAGAACATAAATTCAGAGACTGAAAATTTTTAAAAAATAAGTCAATGCTATTTCAAGACTGGATCTTTTATTGGTAAAAAACAAAACAAACCAAACACCTTAATGAACATAGAAAATACTCTACATATTTTGAAGATCTTAAAACCTATAATTTTTTCATACTAAAGTCTCCAACATTTCTGTATTTGTATATAGTAGCTAGCCCCATTTTATTTTTTATTAATTGTATTTCAGTAAATAATTGAAATTATTTATTACCACATACAGAGAAAGTAGGATTACAACTTGCCATTGTGTTTTCATCATCTGCTTAATTTTTTACTATGAACCTGCAATTGAAAACAGATAATATCATTGTCATTTATTGTCTCTGATTTATTTCCAAGGCAATTGTTCTTTTTTACAGTAGGGAGGGGGGTGTCCACTTCTCTCTTACCATGTAGGCACCTGCTGAGATTCCACATTGGGTTCTTTCTGGTTTGTCTGATATCTCCAACATAAAGATTCTTTAGCAGCTTGCTGATTTGAAGATTTTGGATTGCAGAGGTTAGCCCTGCTGGCTATGTTTATCACACAAAGCAAATGCACGAGTCTTGAAGAGAAACTCCTTTTCCCGGTGCTGTGCTGCTTTTCCAGCTCAGTGGGAGCTCAGTCATGCCTTCCTCAGCCGACTCAGCAGATCAGGCTCCAAGGGGAGCAAATCCCATGAAATAAAAGGTTGCTGTTTTACTTTGTGCTCCTCCTAAATGGCAAAGGAAGCATCTTTAGCCTGTTTGTGTCCAGTGCCTTTTGGTGCTATTGGTCTGGCTCTCCCTGCAGGCAGCATATTCAAACATTCAAAGCAGCCAGGACAGCAGCAAGCCCTTCTTCTCTGTCCCCATCTTCCCATGATCATTGAGCAAGAAATGGTAAGCCCATGGGCTGCAGCTCCACAGCATCACCACACCTGACTTCACTTTCTCAGAAAAGGCCCTTTACCAACCCCATGAATGAGAGCACATTTGAAGCAGTGCATTTCCTTTGAACTGTCTGAACCCAAACCAGGTGCAGACAAAGCTTTTCACTGCTCTGTCTGTGGCAGGTGCTGCCCTACCTGTGCACCCTAAGGTGCTTCCAGCCCCAGAGTCTGGAGCCACTGCAACCCAGTGACGCCAGCAGGGTCTCAGCCCAACCTCAGCCCTGAGCTGCCTCACGTAGAGCTGTGCTGCCTTGCTCTGCTTTTTGAGCTCCATCCAAGCCCTCGATCTGGGGATTAGATCAGCATTGTTTCTCTTTGCTAAATGGCTTTTGCATGTTGATCATATTGGCGTTTGCTGCCTAGAGGAGGGAGCAGAGGTGATGGAGACAAGCGAGAAAACTCCTTGTAAGATGGCATATAATTCACTGCTGAGGAAGCTGGTGGCCACCACAGCCCATTGTAATTTTAGGTAGAGCATAATTTTCTCCATCTTCTTCTTCAACAGCTGACAAGCAGTTTGGGATACTTGCAGTACGCTTCACTGCACTGCCCATTCCCCACACTAGTGCTGATTTAACACTGTTGTGTACTCCCCAAGGGCTTCTGTGGCTCCGTAGCACTTAGAGAGGTGCAGGCAAAGAGACCTGGAGACTCCATGAAGTAGGCAGCTCTGCGCCAATGCGAGCAGTAATTCAGAAATGCTAAAATTAGCAGACAGAGACCTTTTGTGGGAGCAACATGCTGGCAGTAGAGCTGCACCAGTTCTCTTCCCTGTGGTTCCCTGGTGAAGCTGTCAGCAGAATATGCAGCAGTTCAGCCAATCCTAACTTTTCTTCTCGGTGATCTCTTTCCTACGGCGTTTACAGAGACTATAAAACAATTTTGTCTCATTCCAGCATGGGTGCTTGTGTTCCTCATCAGTAACTGCAGTACGTGCTACATCCTTTTCACTCTCAGAAATTATTATAATTTTGAAGTCTTGTACGCCACCCTCTTCAAGGATGTCTGTAGGAGCAGGAAAACCACCACTGTGCTTTGTAGTCTGCTTTGTAACAGGAATATTGTTAAAGATGTTTTAACATCAATGGAAAGTTCTTCCAAGTCCCATGGAGAATGGATGCAACTCTGTGCAGAAAATGGGAGACAGAGAAGCAGAGCCAGACTGCCTTGTCCTTATCCTCACGGGATGGATGGAGGTGTTGTGGATGCTGATGACGCCTGGATTCCCTGATGCACAGCTTTTGAGGAGGTCTGATGATGTATTTTTAGTCTTCTCTCCAAGTGATGCAATGCTTATGCAAACATGCTGTCTGTCAGTCACTGTCTAAACCAAATCTGTCAGAGAAGAGTTTCAAGAAAATTAAATTCTTACAAGCTTAATGAGATTGGAACACTGGGTCAAGGAAAGGAGACCTAATTTGTGTTCACTGAGAAGGAAAGGTGGGCACAAATTAGGACTTCACTCCTTCTTAGAGAATGGAGGTAGAGGGGATATCTCCAGAACCCAAGAGCTCTAGAAGAGGGAAGTTATTTGTCATTAGAGAGTCAGTGCTCAAGCTGCCACCAAAAGCTTGGCAGTTTCATTGCTCCTGAAAGGTCTTAGAAAATCAGATCATACTAAAATAGAACAACGACTGGTTCATGGTAGCTTGTGGCATTGAGCAGGCTGATGCTCTTACAGCATGGAAAGTATGGGTTGAGACTGGCAAAATTTGTCTGAGAGGCTGACATGTTCAATGCTTTGCTGTTTCCAAAGGGAGTCAGTATCCAAGAGTTTGGTAGGCAGTTGTAAATCTCATCAGTGGTTTCTTCTCCTTTTCCACAAGGTGGTCTTAACCAAGTCAGTCTGCAGAGTTTAATGTTTTCCTTGTGGATCCTGGCACTGCTCTGGAGCTCCCTATGGATTCTGTAACACTGTGTGCAGCAAAATATAATTGTAACTATGTGGTGTGAGGCCACTAGGCTTCTTTGAAAAATAAAGAAAAAGAAAGGAAAAAGAAAAAGAGAAATACTTTAATCCAGAGTAAAACCATACGTGAGAAAAATAATTCTAGAAAGTTCTCCCCATGCTCCCCAAAAGGTGGAGAAGTGTAATTCAAACCTGCTTTTGGCTCAGCACATATTGTCTGGTCTGCAATATTTACCACAGTGTACTTTTCTACTATTAGGAAGAAAGCATTGGTTTCCCTGTGTGTGTACACAGGGCTTTATTTTATGTCCAACGTTAGCCTCTGGAGAATTTTCCAGTGATGTAATTTTAGCAGGTTCCTTTATGGTACTTTTCTACAAAAAGCCAAACCATAAGAACAGCTTTCCCTTCTCCTGCAGTTGCATTCATAGAAGCCTCTACATTGCATTCATAGAAGCCTCTCGTACTTCCTTGCTCTTCCACGTAGCCCCAAGTCCCCACTGCAAAGCAAGCAAAGGAAAATAGGATCCTACTGTAGGGCTAGTGTAGTATTTTCAAGAGGCTTCTTCTCTGGATGATCCTTTCTGTTGAATGTTAAGCTCATTGAGTAGAGATTGAAGCAAAGCATTGGCTGTGTAGAGTAAGTTCATCTCTCTGAAAGTTAGCCGAAGCAGCAGTTCATCACTAGGTAAATTTAGGCTGCTTTCACATGCATTTTCTGTGCACTACTTCATGGTGTATATGATGTGAATATGATGCAGCTCTCCTCTTTCACTCCGTTTCCCATGGGAGTACAAGAAGATAATCTCTTAGTCTTTTAATAAAAGGGTTAGTAAGCTTCAGTTTTAATTTATTTATTTGAGCATCTGGATGGCCAGATGCTTCTGCTATTGATGTTGTCATTGGGGATCAAATAAATATTACTTTGAAATTCAGTTTGAAAGATCTACTCATTAAAAACCTTTGACCACTAAGTATCAGCCTTTTTACCTCCCCTAGTCCTAACCAAGGCCAAGGAGGCAAGAAGGTATTAAATGTATTCGTGTAAGGAATGCAAATAAAAAATATGTTGGCATAGCATTAATAAGGTGATTCTTGGGACACTTAGGCAGCAAAATTAGGCTGTGTTACTTTGGAACTCCAGTTCAAATTATTAATGTTTTTCCAAACAAGGTCATGGCTTCCGTGGTCCTGAAGAATGATAGGCAAAATCAAAATCATAGAAAAATAATTTTCAATACTTTGTTTCATCTCAAGAATGAACACTAAAGAGCTGTTGAATATATTATTTAAGTGTTCACAGAATGGCCAGGGTTGGAAGGTACTTCAAGAATCATGAATCTCCAACCCCCCTGCCACATGCAGGGCCACCACCTCCCCATTTAAGGCCAGACTGGATGGGGCTTTGAGCAACCAAATCTAGAAGATGTCCCTGCCCACAGCAGGAGTATTGGAACTAGATAGTCTTTCAAGGTCCTTTCCAACCCAAACCATTCTGTGATTAAGCAGCTCCATGGACAAACATCACATCCCACTAAGAACAAAAGGCTTTGCCCTTACAGAACTGTAGGTGTGCTTACTGTACATATTTCATCTACTAACCCTTTGTATATCACATGAAAAAGGTATTCAGCATCTCATCATTGGTAATAGTGGATGGAGACTTTTTCATTCCATACTTTCAAATGTTCCTTGAACTATGTTTACATGAACTGTAGATTGATGTACAACATCCCCACCTATGATGATTAAATAGGTTTCTTCTATCTCAGTCTTATTTGATTCAGCATTTGACAGGGATCAAAGTCCTCTGCAATGTCACTTTTCCCTTCCACTGTTTTTATACTGTGTGCCAGTCCTAAATTGAGACTAAAATTGTATTTCCTTTTCAGTAGCCTTAGTAGCTCTACATAGACCACCAACTAAAGATGATGTGTTTCAGCAGCTCTGCTTATGTCTTTTGTGATTTTTGTAGAAGGTAATCAGATGGAATCCTCAGGTTTGATTTAGGCCATCCATTTAGGTCACATTTGCACTAATGTAGGTGCCATCCTGGAACTTCAGGGGAAAGATACAGCCAGAGTTTCCTGAGTTTTAGTTCTGGGGTCAAGTTATCTTCTCTCTTATCTTAACTGCATAGCCTTGAATGTATCACTCCATGAAGTAGGAACTTCACAAAGTTTCAGAAACTGTATTAGCTAATATTTTCATTCCTTAAAGACAGAATTTTTCTTTTAATCATAGTTATGCTACATTAGTCTAAAATATAGATCCATGTAATAGTAAAAACTGATAAGACCTCTCATTTTGGAGGAAATAGCTCTTTAAAGCTGCCATTCCCATTGCTACACTGGGAGCACTGCATAAGAAACTGGCCATATACCATGTCATCTGACCTTAGAAAAAGCACTTGATAAAAGCTCCTCATTATAAATGTACCATTTTGCCATTTAGTGAGTCCAGGAGAAGAACGGTAATTCCAAAACAAAATCTAAATGAAAAGCAAGTACCTGATAAGCTAATAGATGATCTTCAATATAGAAAGAATGGCTGGAAATGCTGCCTTGTTAATGAGCTGTTAGTCTAAGTTTTAATCAAATGCACAGTATGTACTTTTGCTTGAAGACTTCTTTTTAACTCCATTGTCAAGACAGAATTGACTTCTTCCAGAAGTGATTAATCACATCCAATTTTGTGGTTATGTCTCCTTATTTCTCCTTTTTCCTGTTTTTACAACGTTTGTAATTTAGTTCAGAAACTGCATCTGGAGAAGCAAACATCTCTGGGATCACAGATTAGTTTAGATTTTGCTTCCCACTAGAGACTTGTGGAAAGGAGCTGCATGTCCCTTCCAACATCCAATTAAAGAGCAGGTATGTAGGAAAGTAATGAACAACTTTACCCATAGGAAGAATGTCTGGAAGTTCTACTTTGTTAATGAACTGTTAGACTAGGAATCAAATACACTGGCAGTACATGCTCTTTCCTTAGGGTTGCTTTCTTCTCAGGGCAGACCCCAGTTGCTATATCATCTCACACTTACCAGGCTTACTGGAAATCTCAGTTTCTTCTTAAGTTCCAGAACAGTCTCCCCAGCCATTTTGCGGTGTCAGATGGTGTATGGTAGGTGACAGGAAAATAGGATCAGCTGAAAACGTTTCCTGGGGTTTTCATTTAGGAATGAATTCTATAGAAAGCTTCATCTCTGTAGTTTTATGGACTGTTAAATTGCATCTGTGTTATATTAGTATTGGTAACACTTTTCTGATGACTTGTTGGGCGCTACCAATTATAAGAGTAAGGCACGCATTTTCATTAGGTAAAATCAACTCAGTACCCTTCAGAAAGAGGCCACTTGGAGATGTACCTGCTCAAACTTTGACAGCAGGACTGGAAATGCTTCTATTAGTGAATGCAATGCTAATTTTTCTCTTTTTAAAATGCGTCTTTCTGTATTACCCTGGCACTGGCAAATTAAAGAAGGCATGCTTCACTAAGGTGTAGAAAGTGGAGCAATATAAATCAAATAAATGCATCCGATGCATTACTGGTGCAAAGTTGTCTTCATCTCCATTCTTGTACTTATAAAATTGTCAAGCCAGGGTTTCCAGAAGATGAAGTCCATGCTGACAGTATAGTGCTCGCTTTGCCCACTAAGATGTAACTGACTTACAAGTGGTTTTACAAATGAAAACATATTTTTGCCGTTTTTTTTTTGTTTGTTTGTTTGTTTTTGGGGTTTTTTTTTTGTTTCTTTTACTTTTTTTTTTTTTTTTTTGTGGGAAGACATACATGCACAAAAGATCTTCAACTATGTTCATGCTGCCATGAAAAAATGCCAAAAATCAGATGTGTAATTAGAGATTCTGTTAAATGTCTAATTCCCTCACCTGTGAACATTTTTTGGCACAATAGTCCTTGCTTTTTTTCTTCTTTTTCTCATTTTCCTGGCCAGGAATTAAGTTCCATTTCAAAGGAAATTGTCAAAGATATTTTGCGGTGTTTTTTGTTCTTTGTCTAAGTCCAGCATAAAAAAGCAGTTCCTTCTGCTTTTGTTGTTGTGTGAAATATTTTAAAGCATCATATTAGAAACTGGTTCATTTAACATCTAATTAACCATGGCAAAACTCTTTAAGATCTTTCAGGACGAAAGATGGTGTAACCGGTTATGGCAGTACTGTTATAAAGTAGGTTTGTTCTTCTAGTCTGAAAATTAGTGGATGGGGCAAATTATGTTTTATATCAGGGAGATACAAATGTTGTTCAAGTTCTAACAAAGCTGATGATAAACTGTATTAGTTAAATGGGGTAGAATGAAGAGCAAAGTATGAAATAACAGGATGTTTTTGGTGTAGTTAAAATAATTGGAAATATATCTATCTGGTCATTTTATCAGTGATCTGAATTGATTTGTGAAGCTGTTAGTTCTTCCTTACTTATAGATGCCTTCTGTGAGAATGGTAGGGTGTCATCTGTGGCTTCTTCCAGGCTACAGATGACTTCAGCAGAGTCTGAATGTACTGGCAATACACATCTGTTCTGCAAACAGACTCAATCAAGAAATTTATCTCAAAACAGAAAACTACAGCAGAATACTACTCTGTCTATGGATCTATTCACTTTTCCATAAGACTTTTCCATAACTCTCTGACTTCAAAGAACATCTTATTACAGAACAAAGAGATTTATGCATTATGTAAATCATCAGGGACTTAAGAAGGAAATCGTTAAGGTGGAAATGTGCATTCACTGTATCTGCTGTTACTCACAAATGAAAGGCAGATATCAGCGTCTTAATTCACTACAGTAACCTTGGAAAGAGATGCTAGAGGTCAACTGGAGCAGGAAAAGGCCTGCCTGGCCTGCAGGCTGCTGCTTCACACATCCTTTCCTAGTTCTTGTTTAAGGATTGCGATCCTCCTCCAGCAAATCAGTCAAGTGTACACGTATCTCTATCTGCATCCAACAAGTGTAAGCATGTGCTTCATGCACCATCATAATTGCTTAATCAAGCTCCTTATATTGTGAGGAACAGCTATAAAAACAGGAACCAGATGGAAGATATTTTTATCAGGCAGTCCGTAAGATTAAAGAAACACAGTCACTGTGTGTTGACGTCCTTTAAAAACACAGCACCAGGATATGGCTGCATCCATGCAGCATCCTCACAGTATGGTAGCATAGGCAGCACCCACTGTCAGAAACTC
This sequence comes from Lagopus leucura, assembly GCF_019238085.1. Lineage (NCBI taxonomy): Eukaryota > Metazoa > Chordata > Aves > Galliformes > Phasianidae > Lagopus > Lagopus leucura. The sequence goes on along the minus strand of NW_024962273.1, from coordinate 9,238,629 downwards.
CGTATCAATCTCACCTCTTTATTTTCTGACATCAGTAGCCAATGTAAACTTGCTTGACTGACAAAAACACATCATCAGTGATTTTAAGATAGCATCAGGAGCACTGCAACAGTAAGTTAAGAATCTGTAATTACAGAAAACGTAGGAATAGTCAGTTATTTTAAGAGTTGTGAACTTTGTGGGTGATTTTAATGTGCTTTGAGTTGGCAGTGTCATTCTTTTAGGCTCCCAGTGTAATATTCTTATTACCTTCAAATGGTAGGAAAAAGTCTGAGTCTGTGTGAGCTTTGTTTTGTATACTGTTTGTAAAGCATGCCATAGCAACAGACATCTTTTAATCTGTTTTCCTTAGTTATAACATAAAGCATTTAAAACTATTTATTAGGCTATTGCTCCTGTGAGTTCTGTATCAAATCCAAAATAATTGTGAGTTTGCAAACTTCCCCACTCTAGGCTTCTAGTACAAGTTGTCTGATTATGCTGTGATCAGTGCTTTTAACCCACACATTAACAAAAGATAAAAAATACGTTATTATAATTGAAATCTTATAGATTTGGTCAGGTACCTCTCTTGTCCTGATTGACAGCCTGAGTTGTACAGCAGAGTCATCAAAATGGATGCGAGGTTTTATGAATAATTTAAGGCTTTGACAAATATTTTATCCACAGGCTAGGTGGCAAAATGAACAGCAAGGAAATAGTTAAAAATCCTGATATTTAGGCAGTCAGAACTGGCTTTTTATTTAATACCCCAGTAAGATAGAGGGGACAAGTTCACTGTTCTAGGCTCATTGTTTCTTTCCACTGGCTGCAGACTCAGCAAGACAAATGTGCATTGGTTTATATTGTCAAGGCTATCTTTGCAAGCAGATGGGCTGGAAATCTAATTAAAAAACCAAAAGCTTTGATTCTGGCAAAAATAGCAAAATCTGTGGGACAACCCTAAATCCTCTGAATTAAATGGATGTTCTATGTCAATGCAGTTCTATTGTCTCACTTTATAAATAAAATATGAAGGCTCTACTTTCACATAGACTCATAAACGTGCTCATTTATGAGTTTAGTAAAGCATGTGTATTCAGTGCAATTAGATAAGCGTATGTATAAAGTAATAAATGCCCCCCTGTAAAATCAGCACACGTGTAATGGAGAATATAGCCCAGCATGGACAAATCAGCACATGCTTAGATTATTAAGTGCTCTGAAGCTTCTGTGAATTAACCATGAAGCAGCTCTGACTATTTTCAGCTTATAATTCTCCTGCAATTATTTATCCTATCCGTGCCTGAAAATGTCATAAATATTATTCAACAGGATAATTCATTTTTCTCAGTAAGGAAAAAATATTGTAAGAAACATTTTACAGCTGAAAAAGCTAAGGCAGAGTTGAGCTACAACATAGAGATACTAGCGGGTGGCAGTCAACCCCAAACTAGGACCCTTGTCCAGGACTGCAGTGCTCTAGCTGGATATTAAAAAGGAATAAACAGTGAAGTGATAACTGTAAGGAAGCTACCTGCAGTTCTTTGTCTTTTCTTAATGTGTTGGAGTTACACTAGGCAGGCTTTTCTTGTAGTGGGTGTTGTGTCCCTTGTGAGCATCAGCTACAGTCTTGTGGAGTGGCTGTGAAATGCTTTCTGCTCTTTCTTAACACTTGTTACCCCGAGGCTGTGACAATGGCTGTGCATCTTGCTACAGAAACCTGCTATTTTATGCCCATTCTTACACACAGTGTTATATTGCATTGGCTTAACGTACAGATAGGGAAACCATTAGGCTGGTGGGGAAAGGTGGCTTGTGACAAACCTTTGATGCATCTCTTCCAGACCAAACAAGCCAGTCGATACTAGGACAAATATCTGCAGGTGCAGTGCTCCGTGAATCTACTCTGCAATTTTTATTGTCATGGGCTAATATCTACAGTAAAGAGTTTTCTGACTAGTAGACTCCCATCATTCCTAACCTGGCATACATTACTTTGTCAATATAATTTTCAGGTCTGGCAGCAGGAAAGTCACCACATGGTGTATGCAGTTTCTGACAAGAGTAGGATGGTGCACATTTACATGTGGCACTTGATGGATTTGCCTGTGGATTTTTATTCTGCTTTTGACCGAGAAGCAATATAGCTTAATAGTGGGCATGCAGCTAAAATGGAGCAATTACTTTTCAGAACATTTATCTGAACCTACTTTAGTTGATAAAACAGTTGTTCAGGGGTTTTTCCAACTAGGGGTGACTGATAGGAAGAGGTGTTGGTGGAGAACAGAAATTATTAAGGGTTATGGTGGAAATTCATGATAATAAGGAGCATTTTCATAGAGAGCTGCATGGAACAGCCTTGAAACTATGCTGCTGTGATGTCAACATGGGAGTTCCCATCAGGATGAGAAAGTGCCTTATCACAATAGACTGTAAAATTTTGGGGAAAGCACACAGGCATCTATGGCACACGGCATCCTACAGTCTGAGGCCTGATAAATGAAAAAAATACCTCATGTGCTCTTGGGAAGATGACAGACTGTTAGCTCAGAAATTCAGGTGAGGCCTGTAAGACACATAGCCAAGACACACTGCTAATTTTTGGCTTTGTTATTCAGCTGCTGGATTCTTCTGCGCTTTCCAGAAGATTTTTGGATGCAGCTTTCACACTGTGGGGGCCAACAGTGTCTTTTGGGTGTCCTACTCCTTTTGAAGTACTGAGCTATCAATTTGTTTGTGCTCAGTTAGCATCATTTCGATCTATTTATGTCACCACTCAAGTAATAAATGATGCCTCATGTCAAGTAGCTTCATTATCAAGGCTTAGTCCTTCTTGCTAAGAAACTCAGAAAAAATCAGACCTGAGCTAGATGGTTTGAAGTTGCGCTGTAAATAACATATAAGTATCCACTGTCTCTTGAGAGCTCTGCAAAATTGACTTTTTATTCTCTGTGCCATTGTAGTTGTTATTGGAAAGAATGTGTAAAGTCTGCTGTGTAGAGGAGTGCACACATTTTGATTTTACAAGCATAGCTTTTCACACAGGTTGATTCTGCAGCCTCAAAGCAAACCCTTCTACATGTAATACCCCATGCACCCAATCCTCACCCAGTCTGGCACAGCAGGAAGTATCTATCTGATAAGTGAACTATTTTGGTATAAATCACTGTGACTACAAAGATTTGCTTTGTTCGTATGCGGGTGGAGCTCAAAAGAAATGAGTGCCACTAGATTTATTGGTCATGGCAACTCCCCATTGTGCAACCTGGGGAAAATGGAGACATCAACTTTTAACCATACGTTTCCAGAAAGACCTCAAATTCTCACGTACTGTACTGGCAAAGCAGACTCATTGCAGGGACCACAAAGTTTGTGGGTTCTAGCATTCAACCTTTCCTCTTAAGGGATGCACCTGAATTCAGCACGTGCCCTTAAATAAAACAAGTACATGGACTCTGGCCAAAATCCTGTAACCCTCAAACAATGGCTGTATCATTTCTGTTAGGCAATTCGTGGGCTGAACTCTGCAAATAGGTAGAAGCTAGATACTTACTTCTAGAAGAATCTGTCTGCTCTTTGAAACTGCAGGTTTTAAAAGAGAAAAAAATCTCAAGGCATCAGAAATTTCTCAACAAAAAATACCTCCAAAATATTTGATTGACAAAGATTTTTTTTTTTTTTTTTTTTTTTTTTTTTTTTTTTTAGGAAATTCTGTTTTTTTTCTATTTATGGTCTGTTTGGAAGCTGTGGAACAAAAAGAAAAATAAGACGTTTCACCTGAAAAGGCCCAAACAGAATATAAAACCCTGTTATACATTTTAAGCACACTTTCATGAGAACGTACAACCTTAATGAAACATCTTATTTTGGATCAAAGTGTATTTTCTCACCTCACCCTCATTCCTTACTTCAGTCACAGCTCTTCACTACATGGATGTACATTGCTCTCCTGTAGTGCCAGGAGCAGCACACGGTGTCTGATGAGTGCTTTACTGCACAAAATGTCAATACTACTTAGAGACAGTGATTTTAGTATCTTTGAAGAGCATTTTTTCCTATTCTCATCTGTGAGCTCAATTGAGCCCTGGATCAAGTATGTTATTCCCAGAGTGCTTATACCTGCTGACTTCAGTACAGAACTTGGCACGGTGTCTGTCTATGGACATATATTGGATTTCACCAGGTGCTGCTGTCTGTTGCCTAAATCTACATTAATCATTCTTTGAACATAATACACATGAATCAAACATGCTTGCAGGCTTGTTTGTACTATAAGAGGTCTTTCCACTGTGGGTAACTCTGCCTTCCACATGTTTCAATGAAATGTATGTATTTGCAATCTGGACACTTTCCATTCTGGGGTAACTATGTTTTACTGTGGTGACAAATTCCTGGAGCTGCTGCTGCTGCTCTCCATTAACTTACTTTTTAAGTAACTGATGTCTTGAAATGATAAATCAGGAACTTAAGTCAAAGAGCCCTGAGTACTCATCACCCAGTTTGAGTGTACTTTACCTTATATAAAAATCTGGCAGTGTTGTACACTAAATGTTATAGTGACTGTACATGAAGTGGACTTTATGGTCTCCTTACCTTAACTATGAAAGTACTTAAAATACCGGCATAAAGTTGTTGTTTTTTTTTTTTGTTGTTGTTGTTGTTTTTTTTTAATTAAATCTGACTCATTTGGCTGCACCAAGCATAACCACATATTTATTTCTCACCAGGAGTCCAATGAATTTGAATCTCCAAATATATTCTTCAATAGATCTGTTTGCCCAAACCTTTTAAAAAATAGTGTATTTATCTTTCAGTGCAACTATAATATTTTTTTCCAGCAGATAACATATCATTTTCATTTAGTAAATCATTTTTTGTTTTGTTTCTGATAACCCAAATATAAGACTTCAAAAGGCTCAAGAGAGAGCTGAGTGGTACTTACTTTCTGAATATTTCTTTGTTGTAGTAACAAATCTTTAAATGTAGCCCAGCATCAACAAAACCAAAGCCTTGATTAATTTTGTATTTATCTCAGCAGCTGTTTCATGGAAGGCCTGCCAAATATTGATCCAAATGTAGTAGACATGCAACAACAAAAGGGGAAGGGGGTAAAAATGGGTTTGTATGCAGGCATCATTTATTAGCAGAAAGTTAATAGGAATGTGAAAAATCCTAATATTCATCCTCCAGCTTTGGCTTTAATAGCTGCAATCATGTATTCTTGGACACAGCTGTGTTTTGTATCTTTGCTATTTGAATAAAGATGGAAAACTTCTCAAATAATATTTATTTGCTCAATTAAATAAGAATATGAATGCCTGCAGAGATCTGGTCCAGTCTGTGATGACAGAGATGTACATTTTTGATTTCTGCCTGGATAGGAAACAACACAGGGTGACCCTGCTGAATCCTGACAGATTCTCCTGGCAGAGGACCTGAACCTGTTGTAGAGACACTGGATCTTATATAATCACAGTTAAATATTGGGAAAAGATTGTCTTGCATCAAGGTGTGTTTCCCAGCTTACAGCATTATACAGAAGAATCATTCTGACTTCAGAACTGTTCCTTTAGAAGGAAAAAAACAAAATACCAGCATGTTACTCTCAAGCTACTTGCTTGAGAATAGCAGAAGCACTCTTTCTGGCACCAGTAAGCTTCTGCCAAAATATTTTTTTTCTGCTTTTCTATTCCCTCCTGTTGACAAGTGTCCAAAACTAGGGGTTGAATGTGGACATTGTGCAGCCCAGGCATCTGCATTCTAGTGCCATTTGCAGTCACATCTCATGTCCCCTAAGAGCAATGGCTGGAAACCAGAGACAGGAGCTTTGTCTCTGACCGGACCTCACCGGCTCCAAGTCTCTTTACAAGATGTCACTGAAATTTCTCTGCGATGCTGCTTTATGTCCAGCTTCAGCCAATGTGAAACTGCCTTTTTTGAAAAAGAGAGTGAGCATTTCCTTTTTGAAGCTGCAAGAGGAGAAACAAATTTAGGTCACAGTAAGGAACAAAGGATTGATTGGAAATGGGGGCTGGATTAATGTTTCTCTTCTAGTTACAAAAAAAGCGTTGTGAAACCAAGTAAGAAAACATAAAAGGAAAAATTTAGGCTGAAGCCTGTCTACCTACAGACTTCTAGGTAGCTGAACTTGTCTGGTGGGAGCTTTCCTGGAATTGCTATCCAGAGTAATGGTGCTCTCAGGATGTGCCTTTCCCCACTGCTGGTTGATGCACCAGCATGTAAGAGGATGTGAGGATCAGCAGGCATCCTGGGATCTGTATGCAGATGGACTGCTCCAGCATACCCGACAGCAACAGCCACTGGGGGATGTGGGACACCACTGGTGGCAGTGTGAGCGCACAGGAGCTAATTGGAATGATAACTGGAAAGCTAATTGGAATGATGAGCATGATACAATTTTTTGAGAAGTATTAAATGTCCAATATTTTAATAAATAATGCGGGTTCAAGAGTGCTTCATAAATAAGTCTATAAAAAAGGACTATCTTGTCCTCCAAATTCACTGGAAAGCATATTAACAAAGCAGATAACTATTTCTGTTGGCAAGATGATCTTCAGGCTCAACTTGGTAGTGAAGAACCAAACAATTACAGCCAGTAAGTGACACTGATTACAAACGTCCCCAGCCAGCTTCATTTTCAAGCTGTGTAAACAAACCGCAGACAAGATGGATAAACAATTGCAGTAGATAAAACATGTTAACACTTTAGTTACTGAAGTGATCCTCAGCATACTGAAACTAGCCAGGAGAGTTAGTTTGGTCCCAGTATGAGATGAGGCCTCAGAGAGGTTGTCACATACTAATTTTTCTCCTCTTCCTCTCCCTTTTCCACCCTCAGCTAGTGAATCAATTGACTGATTACAGCCACATTTGTCAACAGAATGTTGATCTCAAAAATAATTAAGCTCCTGCAGATTTTGTACTTACAAACTGATGCTTGTCGAGCTACTTGTAATGCTGAGAGTGTCCCCTGACAAGGTTACACTGACCCTCCTTTAAGGAGATCTCACTCTCACTGTTAACAAATCATATTCTCAATGAGATGCCATATATGTCAGATCTGTGGTTTCAGTGGCCCAACAGGCGTGCTAAATGTGTTGCTTTTTCATTAACTCGTGACTGCAAAATGGGAATGGAGATACTGTGTTATTTCAGCTAATCAAGTGCTGAAGCTTCTAAATGCCAGAAGCTTTGGCCAAATTGCAAGGATGAAAAATACATATAATCAATGATAGTTTTTTCAAAGATTAATCAGAAAGCATGAAGTGCTCAATATTGTTTGGTACCCAAGCAAGCCAGCTCTTGCCAAAGAAAACACAATTTAGAATGTGCCTGAATTAAAGAGGAAATTTGAGAAAATAACCTTGTGAAAGCACCCTAGAAACCAAAATAGAGGGGTTTATTTTGACAAAATTATCACATCTACTTTTGAGTTTTGGATTTATTCTTTTAAAAAATTTTAAAAAACCAAACACACACACACACAAAAACACCAACAAACATATCATAAGTATTGTTTTTACAAATATTCCCAGATATTTTTAGTAAACTTGGAAGGTAGTCTCAGTCTTTGTTTAAAAGCAGTGTAGCAATTGAAATGACTCATCACCTATCAGATTTTTTGTGCTCACTGCTGCAAATCAAGTCCAGATGAGCACAGTCAAAAGGCTGATGGATTGTCCAAATACCTTCATCTGAGCGTTTTCTCCAGTTTCTGGTCAAATATCGATACCGGAAAAAATTAAACACCACAATCAACATTAATTGCCATCCTGAAATGATTGCTTGTGCATAATAGATATGTGGATTGCTGCAGCCTCCTGAGAGTTGGGGATAAGGCGTGCCTTGCTTGGACAGTGCAAAGGAAGTTTGATTGCTGCTGATGCTTTTCCCGATCAATTGCTAAACTAGGGAGGGTTTCAGTTGTTGCTTTTAAACAATAAATTTAATAAGCATGGCTAGACTATTCAAAAGGAACCTAGGGTCATTTCCTCTACATATTGAGGTAACTGATGAAAAATAACTGACTGTCAAGGATGACAAATGTTCACAGATTACCCTGACTCTCCAGAATTTATGGATGTTTTGTTGTCTACAAATGAGGCTTGTTTTAGAGCCCTGTCAATGGCTGTCGGTACTGGGGTACTACGACTTGAATATTGTCATTTTCAATGTGTGTTTTTTTAAAACTGCAAGATGTCCCCACATTTATGTAAGCCTTTCACATCCACATTCAGTTGTGCTTTTACAAATTGTTTTTAAATATTTTATGGAATTATTTGGATTTGCACGACTACTTTCTCAAAACATATTTTTTTTCAAATTAATGCTAAGCAGCTGAAGTCTGTGTAGGTACCTGGAGGCAAACTCTTTAGAAAAACACAGCATGGTAGATGATTTCTGCCCTAAGGAGCTTACTATCTAAATAAATACTTAAACACTTATCTCCTTTTTCTTTGTTTGCCTACTGGATCTCTGTGTCAAATGTTTGAAGAAAAATCAGTCATTCAGTATAACAAGGTTCGGTGAATTGGCAGAAGTAGCTGAAGACCCCATAAAACTCTGCAAGAAAAAAACAACACAGAACCCCTATTCAGGTCCTTTCTGATTCGGTTCTTTGTCTCCGCTGTAGTTCCAAAGGGCAAGAGGTAGTAGCAACACCAACAAAGCTTCTTTGACAGCATTTTTTGGCATTAGTTATGGCAGGATCAGATGTCTGACCTTTCAGCACTAGGTAAAAGGAGAATAAAAAGATCTGTATTCCTAACAGTGTTTGGAGGTGCCTGGTCTGCCTCATGTTTCTTTGCACAGAGTGTTGTATGTAGCATGCCTTGAGTGTGCCAATAAGGTGGAGGACCAAGTACACTGGCTGTGACCGCTTGCTCCTGGCACTGAATGGAGGCTGCAGAATTTAGGGACTTCCCTTAACATGGAAAAAAACCCTTTGCTGTGAGGCAGTCAGTGCAGAAATGTTTTTACATCTCAGTGAGCTCACCAAGGGCTTTCATTTTAGATGTTAATCTAAATGTTAATCTAGTGTGCCTCCTATGAAAAATACTCCATCTTTGACTTAGAGAGCTTTACAGAGTTGTTTTAGTGAGATACGTGTAATCTAGATTGTACCAGCAGGAAGTGTTCAAGGATTCAAAGAGGTAGAATATAGTGAAAATATGTGTGTGCACTGAGAGTCTTCATAGAGTCTAAACAGAGTATTATGATTGTGCATTATAAGCATGCTTAATAATATCTGTCTTCAGCATATTTTGGACTCTCTCTAATGATATCCATATCAACATTTGCTATTTTTAAGTATCTGACATAAGCCTTTATGTCTACGTATACCTTTATGAAGCTATTTGTAATGACGGCCAGTTTGCAGAAAGGCCAAGTGTGCTTTATTCATGTGCTGAAGAGAATCTCTTGTTCTGTACCTCCCTGTTACATTCATTATACAAAATAGATTCATGTTCTGCCATGCTCCTCTTCTTTGGTTTGTATCGTCCTTTCTTCTTTCTGCAGTTCTTTTCTTTCTGCATCTTCTTGTTACGGCTGTGTTGTGACTGGATTGTGATCAGCAATTAGGCCATGCTGTCTTTTTTTAGTGCTTTGACAGTGACTTTTAGTCATTAACATCCCAATAATATTAGTGGGGGTTGAGACTTTGTGTTTTATGCAATTGCACAGGGCCCACAGGAGACACCTTGGCTCTCTGAGCTCAGTGCCATGCATAGCAGGTGTATTGGCTGGGCATTCAGAGGAGTCAACACTGGCCAGTTCTAATCTAATGTTTGGATGCTGCAGATGGAGGATGACACTTTTAAGCCATACCCCTTTTTCTGAGAAACTGTACTATGTGCCTGGAAAAGCTATTCAGAAAGCTGCCCAGATTTGACTTGAATCTACATGTTCTTTCATCTTTTCTCTTCTCTTGTGAATAAAAAAGGAAAGGCATGTGGCAAGATGGTGCTGTGGTGCTCTTGTTCCATGCACATTGTTAAGGATGAGGCTAGACAGCCATCTTTAATGTTTGAGAAGCAAGGAGAACAGACTGGCAGAAAATTAAGGCGGCAGACATAAAAAGCCCAGCAACGTTTGGAAGATCGATCAGAAGGGAAAAGGGCCTCAATTTCAGCAGTGCACATAGTGAGTCACAAGGACCTTCCTTTCACAGAATGATTGGCAAGCACTTTTCTGGAAATTGCACATTTTTAAAAAGCCCATAGTGGGGCCTCTAAAAATGAAAGCACCCAAATATATGAGCAGTCAGCAATGTTAAGGCACAGGATACTGCTTGCTGGCTTTGATTGTGAATTAAATTCAACAGATTGAAAGCAAAATCTCTTGCACACATATATATTCAGGTACTATATAGATAGATTTGATTCTGATTTGGATTGTGTGAAACTACAGGTGATTTTGGTGAAAATTTGAATTGCCTGTTCTTAGGAAATATGAGATTAAAATGTATACACTTCATGTAGATTAGATTATGGCAAAACTCTTAAAAGTGATAACCTCAGTGCTGTACACTTTTGCATTTTATTTTGAAGTATATCATCCCTTGCTTTGCTCTGCAGCACTGAATGATAGCAAGATAAGTTAAACCTCATTGTGACTGCCCTCAGTATTAATTATGTTGACATGCTTTTATTCCTACAGCGAAGATGTCTGTAAACGAGGATTCACTGTTATTATTGATATGCGGGGATCAAAATGGGATTTGATCAAGCCTCTCCTAAAGACCCTTCAAGAAGCCTTTCCTGCCGAGATTCATGTTGCCCTGATTATAAAACCTGATAATTTCTGGCAGAAGCAGAAGACAAACTTTGGCAGTTCCAAGTTCATCTTTGAGGTGAGAGCCATGTGAGGGATGTATGGCAAAGCATTATTCCTCATAAAAAATGAGTGGGGTGCTTGTTTCACTTTGGTGATGTTCACATCTATGGGTCACATTGGTGAGGATTTTTCTGTGAGTTTTATTTTTGATAGTGTTGCATTTAGCCTTTCGTGTGCTTATTTTAGGAAAAACAAACAATAAACAAACAAAAAACTCCAAACAAACAAGCACCAAATGAATTAAAATAGTGAAGACAAAGTTCTCTAGTTGATAATGTATGGGTATGAGTTTGTTAGCTGATCTCAATGCAACTTCAGTTAAAAGCTCTTTTAATAAAAAACATTGAGATTAAATTTGTCTATATATTGTCACCACTTTAGTTTAATTGAGATTTACAGTTCAGGGCTAACAAAAACAATTCTTATTAATGATAAGTTGCCTCAGGCAGGCTCTCTGATAGGTAACCAATATACAACACTGCATAATTAAAGAGTTTTTTACTCACTTTGCCATTGATGAAGACAAACCAGCTATATTCTCTTAATGCTTTTTAGCATTCTGGGAACTTCAGCTTCTTACCCAAAGAAAAGCAAAGCTCAGGCATGTGAAGAGCTTATATGTCAATCATGCCCAGCTATTAATTAATCATGTTTGTTTTTTTTATTTTGCTGATAAACAAGTATATATTTGGCTCTCTTACTCAGACCCTGAATATGCAGCTCTGAAGCTCAGTCCTGCAGATCCACTGCAATACAGCCTCCACTATCCATGAGCTTCTGTTTTAAAGGGTTCCTGTGGTTGCTATTGCTTATCAGTAAGCCCTATGGCAGCTCTTGCTCTCTACATAAGAACTGTGAATACCAAATAAGCATCACAGGTTAATATGACTCCCATTTATTTAATTTGTGTGGGGCAGCACACATGCACCCTCTTTTCACAATCCTGGTACTTTCCCACAGCTCTGATCAAACACAAGGTACTCAGCAGGAGGTGAGTGCAGTGGAAGGCAATGGAAGTCTCTGTTGAATCACCCCATCTACAAACTAAACAGTTGCCAGTGTCTGTTTTTTTAGCCAACTTCTGCTTCTGAGCTTAATGAAAGCATTATGCCTGTGCCAGGACAGAGCATGGCCATGGTGGAGGCTAATGATCTGGACACTGCATTGTGAACCTCTGGCAGAATGATTCTGTGTTACAGTCTGGAAAGAGAAACATGCCCTGCAGTTCATCAGACACGGAATAATAAGAAAAAAAGGACAAGGTTTGGTTCACCTATGCAGATTCCAGAATGCCCTGCCATTTTGAGGAATGGGTCGGGCTCCTTAGTTAGCATTAATCCAGGAGTGCTTTCAAGATTCTTTTATTTCTCTTGCCATAGGCTTTAATAGTGGGCAGTGCTCTTTAAAGTGAATTTTAGAAGAAAGATGGGTGATCCCTGAGTTACTTTTACTTTGTCTTACCACTTACCTGCCTAACTAAGATTGTTTTCATGAGAATCTCCTCAGAGAAACAAATCTGAGTGAAGAAATGTGCTACAGAAATCTCCTAATGGAAAGCCTTTCTGCTCTATTGTCATGCCAAATTCTCAGCATGGTAAGAGCAATGCTTGCATTAGCTTGAAGAACTGCAGGGGAAATGCCAGGTACTGGCCACAGAGAGATACTTTTCTTGTCAGGCAGTTAAAATCTAAGCTTAATTCTTTTCAAGGAGTTAGTGTCTGGAGGTTTAGAATTTTGAGATCCCTCTGAAGCTGCATGTTTACTTTTCCATAGTTTGGCTCCTCCCTTTTCACCAAACCAAAGAACATTGAAAGCTTTTTCTAAAATAATCTTTCTGCTGAGCATGTATTCAATAGAATTCTAGAATTCCCATCTTAATACATTGCAGAATGCCTGATAGTTTCAGATGGATAAAAATTGGAAGAAAACCCTATTATTAACTTAAAACCAGTGGGAAGTCTGTTCTTTTGGACACAGTTCAGGATAATGGACAGACATTAAGTATTTTTCTTTACAGATGACATTTACAAGATTTCTGTGATTATTGGGTGCATCCGCCTCTGAAGAGCACAAACTCTGACATTTCTTAGAGGCCTGATTTTGTGGGAGTAGATGTGCAGCCACTGGTGAATACTGCAGTTCTTTAAGGGCTACCAACTTGGGTGTTAAATGACAGCACAGAAAATCTATAATAACATTTGAAACTTTATGCTCATATTTCAGAAAAAAAAAATTGATTTGTCTAAAATAAATGGGAACGAACAACAGTTGTTAGATCCTTAAACTGAAAGTTGTTTTCCCGACACCCATTGCATTTCTTTATCTCTGATTACTGAGTCTAAATGAATTAAAACCATCTCTCATTGATTGTGTATGATTCATGGACTCATGAGCCATTCTTTCTATTAGCAATAAATTCTAATTGTTAATACTTCGGTGACATTTCACTTTTGCATTGATTTTGGCTTAATTGAATTAGAAATTACTAATGTGAAAGAGCTCTGCCTGTGGCAAAAGCGAACTGGAATGATTTGGAAGAGAAAAAAAAAAGCCAGCATATTGTGTGTTTTGGCAGTTCACAATACCTACTTTAAGTGCCCAAAATGTTTGCTGCAGTACAGCCGCTAGCCTGAATGCAACGTAAGCCACAGAACCATTTAATACCATTTACCTGTTTTATAAACAGGTAATTAATGGGAACATTTTCAATCCGTTCATTCTTTAAAGTTAAACATAGTCCACAGTATCTTTTGCAATGTTGTTGCAATTATGTATTGATGAGGAAAATAATCCTCTCATGCTATTTGTGGGTTACACCATTATTTCTGGTCACGGTCACTAATTCAAATGCTGTCGTTTTCTCTTCCTTAGACAAGTATGGTATCTGTTGAAGGCCTGGCAAAACTTGTAGATCCATCACAACTGACAGATGAGTTTGAAGGATCCTTGGATTACAACCACGATGAATGGATAGAGCTGCGTGTCTCCTTGGAAGAGTTTTTCAACAGTGCCATCCATTTATTATCAAGGCTGGAGGACCTCCAGGAAATGTTGGCTAGGAAGGAGTTTCCAGTTGACGTTGAGGGCTCCAGGAGGCTGATTGATGAGCACACACAGCTTAAGAAAAAAGTGATTAAGGCTCCTGTGGAGGAACTGGACCGTGAGGGTCAGAGGTTGTTACAGTGCATAAGGTGCAGTGATGGTTTTTCCGGTAGGAACTGCATTCCTGGAAGTGCGGATTTTCAAAGTCTTGTGCCAAAGATTACCAGCCTTTTAGACAAGCTGCATTCTACCCGGCAACACTTACATCAGATGTGGCATGTCCGCAAGTTGAAACTAGACCAGTGCTTTCAACTTCGACTTTTTGAACAAGATGCTGAGAAGGTAGGGAATATGTTTTTCCTTCTTACTTTTACCTAAACAATCACAACTGCGCTGTGACCATTTTTTCTATAATTAGCCACATGAGGTATTGATCACAGGTGTAAATCTCGTGTCGCTAGCAGATGTACTTCATATGACTCGTAAACCAAATTGACTGAACTAATTGTTGGATGTAGCATGCATAATGACATCCATAAAATAACCTGTCTATATCACTTCTGATGAAAATTAATCTGCTTTTTTTTTTTTGTGCCACAGTGGGTACATTTGGTACACATCAGTACAAGAATCAGTATTTTTTAAGTTTCTGTTACTAAATTTATGAATATATTTACCTACGTTACAGCGCCTAATGAAGAATGATTTTAAGGTTTGATTCGTTATGATTATTGCTTGCATTTCTTGTGAGTCTGTAGGAAATTTGTCATTTAAATCCTCCTAATTGTTATCCCAAACTACGTGTTCAGTTTCCCTTTGCTAGGAAGCCGCATCATGTTGCAACTGGTAAAATCTTTACCAATGGAACTGAGTACCAAGGACATGGCCACTTAGTTCCTGCCGCAGGAGATCTGAGAATGTGTTTGCATTGAACGTATAAACAGACCAAGAGAAAGCGTTCTGAAATGATGATAGGATTCAAAACTCACTGTGGCTGTTTTGCATTAAACAGCACATAAGGATGGCATTTCAGTTCATATCTGACACTGAATCAGTGGCCAAGATTTCTGTTCATCATCACAAGACCTAACTTGAAAACTGTTGAACATTAAATTATCCACAGAGATTGCAATGTGACTTGGTCATTCTTAGACATTTGTAATGCAGTGTATCAGCCTGGAAAGCACATAGTTGGTTGCAAAATGAAATACGGTGCACAAAAGAACATAGAGCAGAACCACTGGTGAATAACATGGCTTTAGGAAGCTGTACTTTAGCAAGTGTTCTGTATTGCTGCAGCTACCTCCCCATCCCCTCTCTCCTTAGGAGATACTCATTTGGGAACCTGTAGCAGATAGGAAGTTCTCTACAAGCAAAACATAGAAATTTGCCTCACTTGTTGGAAAGACTGGATGAAAAACAGAGTTCCATAACAAGGTTTCATACACAACAACCCCTTCAAATTTCAGCAATGCACAATAACACAATCTTTCTACTACTGTTCATCTTCTCTTTGCCACTGGAAGCATTTGTAGGTACCAGTTTCAGTGAATTTATTTTAGAAAACTATGTCATGCTGGAATCTTGGCAGTTTCTCCTTTTCAACACAGAAGTACTTGGCATCCTATTAGGTGGTTTGGGAGAAGTCCTTACTTCACATTTGAAATTCTAGGCCACAGAACTAGGATATTCTTAGCGAAAGGTATTGAGCTCTTGGACTCTTGTTTATCTAGTCTGTACGTCCATCACAAGTCCCAGTCTCTACATCTTCACTTAATGTATGAGCCTATCATTTTACTGTTGTGTCTGTCCGGGCCCAGGAGGGACAGCAAAAGAAATGCAGATATCATCTGATGGCACATTCTGTAGAGTATGATCTGTTTAATCAATTTATATTAATATTAATTGTAAATTAATATTATTTTTAAATGTCAGGGATAAGAACATTGTGGAAGCAAATACAATCCTCAGTAGCACAGAGAAAGGCACAGGTCACTGGTTTTCAAAGCATCTGTGAAATATTTCTAAGGGATTCTGTGGCTGAAAAGGCTCCATCATTGTGTAATCAATCCTCCTATTGGGAAAACCTTGAATTCAGATGAGACTCTAAAATCAGAATCACTGTAGTACCACTCAAGAATGCATAATAGTAGTTTTTCTTCAAAATGCTACAATTTCTTTTTCCTCTCCCTTTTCATTGCACATGACTTGCTATAAGCAGATTGCTCATGACTATACTGTCTTTCCCGGTGGTGGCTGCAGTTCAGTCAGCTTGGATTTGTAATTTCTTTGGGATTCTTCAGATGACGAGTGCTTATTAACAGAAGTTTTTATTCTTCTAATGATGATTTCTTGCTGATATTATTAACCTTTTCAGCTGAAAGCTCTTGGATAGAAACAGTTTTCATGAAGTTCTTGTTGCCCAGCAGCAGCTGTTGTTGAAGTTTCCAAAATACTTTTTCCTGTCTCCTGAACAAGGACAAATGGTTGGTGTGATACAAGCCTGAGCAGTGCGACAGCTGGGTTCACTGTGTATCTTATTGGAAGGTTATGTGTAAGGTTTAGGCGAGTCAGAAGGTAGGTGAGACTTCTGAGGTAAGGACAGAAGCAGTGAGAACATGATTCCTGCTTTCTTCATACTGGCTGTCTCGAGCAATTCCCAATTGACGAAACTGGCATTTTGGTCTTCTAGATACCTCTCATTCACCTGCCTCTCATAATTAAACATACTATTACTTTGGCCTTTCTTAATAGCTCACTTTTTCTTTCCTTGTCTACTTCTGCTGTTGCTTTATACTCTCAAATCAGTATTTTTAATCTTTCCAGTTTGTGAAATTCACCCTAACATTCTTGCAGAGAAGGCTGCAGACCCTTTTACTTTGCATTTCACATAGGTAGACTGTTATGTAGGTAAAATATTAATGTACTTGTTTTCCTTTCGCAGATCTCTTTGAAGTAGTCTGACCATCTGAGACTGGAAAGTACACGTCTCATAAAAAGTTCAGAGCAAAATCCAGACTGAGAGCTGTCTCCACTGTATAAATATCCACCACAGTCTGTCCGTATTGAATTTTAAAGTTTCCTGGTACCTCCATTTTCTCACTTGAACTCTCTACAGAGCCAGGATGGTCTTCGTCTCCTGGGGAGAGGCACAGCTCTCACCCTTCAGCCTGGATATGTCATTTAGTGCTAATCAAATGACAACTCTAATACTCCATAAAAGCTCAAACTCCAACATAAAATTCTGAATATAAATAAGGTTTTAAGGCCTTTTAAAATATTCTGTATACTCACTGGGTGTTATTTTAGGAAACCAGTCCCAGTAAGGTGAAAATGGACAAGGACTTTCCATTTTCTGGACACCTCTGATTTTAAAAATTTCAGCTGTCCTCATTGCCTGAAGAATTCTTAAAAATAAGATGGAAAAAAAGGGGGGAGGAGGGAGCACAAGATGGAAAAACACACAGCATGTTCATGTAGGCTCCTTCTTAAACCATGATGTTCACAGCAAATCAGTTCACTTTTTTTTTTTTTCTTCTCTGTAGAGCCTCTCTGTAGGAACTTTTATAAATGACAGGCAGTGGCTGGACAAATGGATTATTCAAACTACAAGTATTACAGCTTACAGAAGGTCTATCAGTAAATAAAAGGAGGGGGCAGCAGCAGTCACACTCTAGGCTTCTCCCACTCAAACCAGTGGGAGAGAGACACCTTTGGCATTTTCTTATCTTGTGCTAGGGCAGAAGGAAAGGCAAAGCTGGGTTCCGCGACAGGCACAGGCAGCACAGAAATGGAATCACCAGCTGGAGGCTGGGAGCTCCCTGAAGCTCAAGCCAGCAAGCAGGTCAGCCATGGGGAGCTTTGGCAGAGTGGTGCAAGGAAGTTCACATGCTGTGCAGTGCTGACTGTGAAGATCTGCTGATAAATAACACATTTCAGCTGTGAGTGTAGCTCCAACCCTCACTGCTCAACAAATTCATTCCCCACCAGATAATATACGTACATACATATATATGTACATAATTTTGAAACTAGAACTGAGCCTTCACTGTGTTTTTACTGGGTTACAAGGAAAATATTTTAGTAATCAGTAATATGAATAAATGTAGTCCAGTCCAAACTGATTACTGCATAAAACAAAAAACCACAATGAACGTAGATCCAACTATTGTAACTATCTGAGAAATGTTAATTGGTTGGTTGAAATTTGGACAGGGAGAAGAATTCAGGCAACAGTCCACATGTTTTGTGCTTGAATAAATACCAAAAAAAGACAAAAAATTATTTCTACAATCTGGGCTTTCCAGCCCTTCTGGAAATCATTTGTAACTGGCATCCAAATTCACTTTTGTAGGAATTTCCCCATCATTTTGAGTTTGTTCCATATCAATTTTACTACCCCTGCATGTATGTGAATGAAAAACAGTTATGGTATAATCAGCATTGTCCACATTAAATATGTGCAACGTTGTCATGAGTTGGACTGAACTTAGGATCTCTATGGCAAACCTGTAACACTAACACTAGAGCAAAGAAAGAGCAGGCTGTTCTTTCTGATCAGGGTCAGCCTCTAACGAGCACCAGAGAAGAACCTGCATGGTTGTGTGTACCCCATCTCCTCTTCTCCTTGCTGCCTTCCCGCAGAATCCATAGAACAGACTCCAATGGGAGTCTGGCAATGGGGGTGGAAAATGCAATGAGTGAATTTCACTGGAAGCTTGTGGTGGGAGAAACATTTTGTTTGGATAGGGCCAGCTTTTTGGAAAGTCTAGTGGCAAACCACTGGCCACATCAAGTCTTCAGTGGGCAGCAAAGCAGCAGGCTTGCACTCAAAACCTTCAGCCTCATCCATATTAAATCTTTCTTTGAAAAGCACAGCCCTGCCTATCGCACCACGGCTGTTGCACCCATTTTGCAGAATTTGTGACCAATATTGGAGGATGGGAATTTTTTAGTGAGTATCAGAGTGATTAGAATGTGATAAAATTCCTCACAAGCAGTGCTTTTTTAAGGCTTTCCCTCTGACCAGTCTGCTTAAATAAGGGAATAGTAAGAGCTGCTCTACCAGATTGTCTCTATTCGACTCAGTCTCCATGCAATCAAATAAATAATGGGGCATTTGGTTCCTGAAGGAGAAAACACCGCTGAGCAGGATATTCATTTGCAGTTAATCTGAAGTACTAGGTAAAGTTCCTGGTTCAAAGTCAAACTTAACACCATACAGAATCTAAAAAAACACAGAGAACCTCCAGCTCCATGATGAAGCTAATGAGAGACTATCCAGTGAGTATCTGATCTGAGTATTTGAACCATGCTTACACCATTATTGGACTATTGCACCTACTAAAAGTTTACGTTTCTCAGAATGAATGAAAGCTCAAAAAGCTGCTTGTTGTCTAAAAAGATGCAGGATAATTTTAATGGAAAAACAGAATGCAAAATGTATAAACTATCCATTCGGTTAGGTAAAGAAAAGTGGTAGTAAGAAAGCAACGTGGATATTTTGCTGTTTTAGAGAAGTGTATTTGTGACTGCATGATACATATTGACATTAACTGTTTCATATATTACTTCTTTTTATACTCTCTCCAAAATTATGATGCTACATATTCTGTAATAAAATGCATTACAAATCTGATGATATGATCCTTCTAGCTAATAGGATGCAGTTTATTTTATTACAGTCCATTAAGCAGAGGAATTGTAACTGCTCCTTTAGTCAAGTGACTCTGTTTGGGGAAGTATTTCTAAAAAAATTGTCTTAGCTGACTTTATGGAAGAGCAGCATTAGAAGGATTAGAAAGATCAATATTTTCACCTCCTTCCTTATAGCCTTTCATCTCTTTTTTTCCTTCTTCTAAACACTCTGAACTGATCCAGAAGTAGATGGCAGAACTTTCCTATTTATACTATGTCACATTAACTCTTATGGATTTATGTAATGCAAAAAGGTACAGCACCTGGGACAGACTGCTTGAACTGACATAAAATCCACTCAGTGAAGGACCATTTCACCTCTCATCTCACTGCTGGAAGCACTTGCTTTCTTTGATCTCTGCTACGTGCCTTAAACACAATTACCTCAAAGATTTTGTGTGAAATGGTGGTTTAGAAATTACTGGAAAGAAGATGTGTCCCGGGGAGTGAGAGTGGGAAACCAATGAGGAAAGTACTGAGAAGCTGTTGGAGGGATCTGCCATGTGAAATTAATGCAAAGTGAGTTCTGGGAGGTGGGTAATTAGGGCTGAGGAGAAGGCGTATTAAGAGGGGGAAAAATCAGAATCAGGATAATAACGAGAGCATGTCCTTAGCTTTTCACACCAAGGAGAAATATATCTGCCTCTGTGCTGTTTCACGGGAAAGGATTTGTTATTGAATGAACGGTATTTAACTGTTAACAGTAATAATCATGCTGGTATAATAAGCATGGATTAGCAATGGATTTTTGTGTAGGATTTAGATTTCATTGAAGTTACACGAACACCGCGCTGGTGTACAGAACTCAGCGTGCCCTGGATTTTCCATCTAAGTACTTATACCATGGATATCACAACAGCGCAGTAAGTGAGCATCACAGCAAGGAGCTTTCCAGGAGATTTTGAACACGGGGGGTGTTGTTAGACCTGAGGCAAGCTCCCTAAGACTTCCTTAATAAAAGGAGTCGATAAGCTTAGTGTCTTCTGCAGAAACACTTGACTGAGAGTCTATGTCAGGCTCATTGGAGCATGCTACTTTCATTCTTAGCCCATCCTGAATGCCGGTACAAAGGATGGTGGCTTGAGGTACAGATGCTGCCTCAGAGAGGCACAAACCTGGAGTCTGCGTTTGTAAAGATGCATGTGTTTACAGGGAGCTTTGTTAGAAGAGTAATCAAGCTAAACACAAATGAAATCCCTTACATATAGCTCCATATAAAGAGTTCTCAGATATCAAAAGGGCTGACTTGTTGATACGTAGCCCTTTCAGCCCAAAGCAGCTGCTTCCCTTTTTATCAGGTGTAGCCACTCACTTACAGGCTAGTTTTATTTGCATCCCCTGACCTGATAGCATTTTGAGGTCTTCTTGTGGTGTCTGCTAAGGAAGCAGAGGCCCAATCTTGTAAAGCACAGTCAGTCTTATCTTCCTTTGGTGTTAAAGGAAGACCCTCATGGTCTCTCTGAGAGTTCTACTGTTAGCTATACAGAAAGTGTGTGCTCTTAGAGCCCCATTTGCAGGAGCCACGTGCTTTCGAACTACTCTAGAATCTGTGTAGCCACTTTTCTAGCTGTCGTCTCTGGCACCAGACTTACTGATGTCTGGATTGGCAGCTTTGCCACCCACTTACAGAAGTTGGACCCTACTTCCAGCTGTCTGTGCTGGTGCCCTCTGCAATATTCCAGTTATGTAAGTGCACATTTGCAACACTATGGGCACCCTGATTTGCCTGCACTTGTAATACTCCTCATGGAAGAAAAACAGATTTTGAACATGTTCGTGACACAACAGGTTTTATTTTTAAGCCCTAGAAGAAATATACAGATTTCTGTATTTATGGATCTGAAACGGAATAGTTGTCTACATGAACAGAACTTGCTTAATTGCAGCATTTAGTAGTAACTTAACCTATTTTAAATTACTTATCTTCTTTTTCTCTACCTTTTCTCTTACATATGTACTCTTGTGGAGAGCACATAGTGTCTGATCTCTCCCAGAACCTTGTTTCTGTATCTGGTGTCTACTTCCTTGTACTGCTGGTTAAAAAAACAAACAACAAACACCTTTATTCTATATCCTGAAGTTTCCCTTGGTATATGGTACCATTTATAGTGTAGAAATTCTTATTGGATGACTTTCCTTGTCTTTCGTACAATCAGGCTTAGGATGTCAGTGTGGAGATAGAAAGTCAACTTTCAGTCCAAATAATCTGCCATGTGCATAGAAGATTGTTGAGGATTTACCATCATTCCTGTTATTCTTGTGCCATCCTTTGTATTTAAACTCACTCTGAAATGAAAATGACAACAGAGAGGACAAGTCCCATGTTCAACATGAAGTATTTGCTCTGGCAGAATTGATAATATCAGGCTGCACACAGAAAATGCAGGTGCAGGTGCAGGTAACTCCCTAAATTGTTGAACTGGCAGACACTGTCTTGCAGTATCAAATCCTAAAACACTGAAAGATTAATTATATGGATGATGTACAAACATGGGACTGAGCTGGGTGCACAAGCAATAGTTAAATGCACATTTTTGCTGAACCTAGCACAGAAACATACTGAATCTGTCTACAGTGTTGGGTGTTTACAGCAAAGAAATGCAGTTTTTCAGCTGAAAAAATGCCCTTGCAGTTGTAAAGCTATGGGAGCATTCCTGCTGAATACAGA
The DNA here is from genome assembly GCF_019238085.1 of Lagopus leucura. Lineage (NCBI taxonomy): Eukaryota > Metazoa > Chordata > Aves > Galliformes > Phasianidae > Lagopus > Lagopus leucura. Next base: position 9,216,383 of record NW_024962273.1, on the reverse strand, counting down.
TATACATCCATGCATGCTTTGAATTGCTTTAGTATAGTACTGTGAATATGCTACTTCATTTATGATGTTTTATGTAAAATATTTCTAATAATGTCAAGGACAAAGGACCAACACAGGAAATTGCTATCAAAGGGAGATCCTGTATATCTGTTCTTAAAATTTTGTGTTCCCCAAAATTAACCTCTGCCAACTTTAATCACATATATCACACATTTTAGAAAAAAGGTTGAGCAACAGGTGAGCATTGAAAGTATGCAGCCATAACTCTCGTGACAGCAGTTTTTCATTAATTTTTAGTGTGCTTATTCAAATGTGTCCTCTATTATGTGTTCTTTCTGGGGTTTTTGTTTTTGTTTTTGTTTTGTGTGTGTGTGTTTTTGTTTGTTTGTTTTTTTCTTTTGCATTTTAAAATAATTGAATTCTTGCTATTGAGTACCTCTCCTGCTCTGTCTTGAGGTGCTTCAGTGCTGTCTGTCTTGGATAAGCCGACATTAGGTGCTCTGATGCAGCCGAATAAGCAGCATGATGTTCTGAATATATCCTTTCTGGGTACTTGTTGCTTGTTTATTTTTTCTAAACATCAGAATAGGGCATAGGCTCACGGCCCACATAGGCCCACAACCCAAACCACTGGGTTTGCCTGGCTTCAGACTTTTTTTTTTTTTAAGAAACAGAAAAATAACAAGGGGTGGTTGCACACAGAGTGTGCGTTGACAGTCACTGCAGTGCTGTGAGCACAAATGTCATGTGCTAAAAGGATTTTGGAGTAGGGTCGACACCTTCCACTGTAGTAGAATCTGAGGATGCAGCTAAGCTGTATATAATCTGCAGTCACCCTCACCAAGTCATGGACATGATGAAGGAATTGTTGGGGAACTGTGGGGAAATATCTCTTTGGGATAAATTATTTTCAGAGACCTTCATTTATAAAAGAAAGATGAATCCTGTGTATCCTGTATGTCTCCTTTCAGAAACTTGCATGCTGGGACTTGCAATCCGTGCAGGCTATAGCTCTGAATTAAAGATGTAGCTAGCTGACATCTGCTCTGTTTAATATGAAGTAGACTTCTGTCAGGTTGCTGATGCCATCCTCAATTTGTTGCCCCCAATCTAAAGAGAAGAGTTGCCAGAGTGGGAAGTAATCATGTTGGGCTCTGTGGGAACTGTTCATTACTTTGACCACTGCTGGTCACGCTTAATAAGATCCTGTCCTTGATATCTGTAGGAAAGAACAGATTTTGCAAGATCAGGACATCATTATAGAAGTTTTTAACTCCCCTCAAAGCACAAACAGAGCTCATTTATGCTAATTGGATTGTAAAATCAAAATGTCCTCTTTATTAGCGATGTTCCAAAGGAGCTTCCAGCTCTTTCACAGTGTCAAGCCTCGATCCTGCTATTTTCTTTTCTATCAGGAAAGGATGCAGGGGGTCTTCCTCTGTACACCAATTGCACAATGAACATTTGCTTTTCTGCCCTTCCATCCACGAGCAGAAAGTTTGGGGACAAAGCTAATAACAACAGAATGAATTCACAAGTACGCACCAACTGCGCTGTGTGGCTCCTACAACTGAAAGTAACTACCAACCCGTTTTTGCCATCTGGTTTGAGGAGGTGTGGGATTGCCTTGCCTGCTGAGCGGAGCAGTAGAGGTAATTAGATAAATATTCATCAGCAATCTTCCCAGTGGAAGTTGTTCTAATGGTGAATGTTGCAACCATCATTTCCTTCCTTGTGGAGGAAGTGACAGTACACCTTTTGGAGCCTTTGAAGCCTTCTGCTTCTGCTGCAGTGAGTCTGTTACTGGTTTGACAGATCAGAGGATGTAACCTTCTTTCCATAGCAGTTTCATGACTGGATCGAGTACAGCCTCCACAAGCAAAGAGCATAAGAATGTTCTGAAGGCATTTGTGGCGCTGATTTTTTAGATAAGGACAGCTGCCCATTAAGAGGGGCAATCATCTGCGAGAGATGGACTACTGGATCAGCTTTGGAGTACAACGAAAGTACAAGGAATGCAAAGTTCAAAGCAAAAAACAGGGAATTACAAACCACAGGTGTTAACTGCCTTCCCTCCTGCCACACCACAGTGCTGTCCTAAAGTGGGAGTCCTGATCTGATGTGTGAAATACATATTTCAGTGCTTTCCATCTTTTTGTGTTAATTCATACTGCCTTGTGCCAGGAAATCCATGTTATTATTATTATCTTTTTCTTTGTGGGCAGCTGAAAATGCTGCCATCAAGGCACTTGGAAATGAACCTGATCTTTTTGATGAGAATATAAAAACAATAACAACTCATCGTCTCCACTGCACAGCTAGGGATGAGGAAGGCCTGTGTACTTCCTTTATGCTAAGTGCACCCTATAACACAGTTATAGCAGTCTATAGCACTTACTATCCAACTTGCAGTGGATCATCCAGCACGACTGTGACCTTTCAGAACAAGAGAGCAGAATTAGCCGAGTGATGGCGTAGTTCCTGCTTTGTTTCCTAACTCTGGCAGCAATCACCTCGCCGTGTGTCCATGCCTCACTGTAAGGAAACAGTTCTGAAGCTGCTGCTGCTGGAACTGGAACATGGTGTGCTGTACTATTTGTAGTTTCCTGCTGCTGACATTGGATATGCAGTTGCTATTCCTCTTGCTTCCTCCATGAGCATTAGAATGGATCCAAAAATAATTGGAGGCAGTATGTTCTGATAGAATTTTTTTTTTTGCATTTGCACAAATTTCCTCTTTAATTTCTGTTGCCAATTTTGATATAGAGCATTTTGAGGCAGTTTCAGCTTCCCTAACTTGGCTCCACTAGGAGGCACAGGAATGCTCCCGTAATCAGTATGGCAAGAGAAAGAGTTTTGGCATCTGAATACAGACTTAAAACTCATTTTTAAGGATGAATGTAGGATATTATAACCAAGAAGTTCTTCTTTAACTAAAGAAGGCAAGAAAACCCCAATGCTCTAAAGGGCAAGAAAGCCTATGCATATAGAAAAAAGAGGGGAAGGCAACGTATATAGGACAAAAAAAAAAAAAAAAAAAAAAAAAAGAAAGCAGCTGTTTTATTTACTGCTTTGAACCTCAAGTAGGTTAGGTGCTAAGAGCCTAGCTGTCAGGAAATAATGCAATTACACTGTGCATGAGGTTAACAGACTACTGTGAAGCATCTTTTAGATGTTCATATGTGATTATTATTAAATGAATTTCTTTCTGGCCTGGATAAAATGCTTTAAATAGTCCATGCTTGGCAGAACTTGGGATCTTTGAAAGTATATCGTATGTTAGCCACGTCTCCACATCCATCAGTGCCACATCTCCACATTTCTTGAACACCTCCAGGTATGGTGATTCCACCACCTCCCTGGGTAGCCTGTTTGTCATGGTTTATAATATGTCATCAAAATACTTCTGGTGATGTGGCAGGCAGCTGAGGAGGTCAGTGATAATGTATGCACAAATTTCTTTCTGCCACTGATACACTACACTTTGATTCTTGACATCTTCCTGCTGTGTTCCTGCCCCAGCACAGGTCACCCATGATCCCTTAGGTGTGTCCCTGCCCCCATGCCATAGAAGCACCCAACAGAGAGTATCTCCAGCCATCAACAGCTGCCATTTTCTTTCCCAGGTGCTGTGTAGGTGTTTCTGTGGCTGACATTTTGATGTGATGATTGGGCTCTGCTGTGTGGTGGTTTTCCCAGGTGGGGACATCTCGCAGCCTCCTCCTCCCACCCTGCTGCACAGCCACACATGGGCACAGGCAAGCACGACTGTTAGAAGCCCCTACACCCTGTACAGAGGTGCCAGCTGCATCCCCAGCATTTCATGACTTGTTGGAAGTTAAACATATGATTATCCGACAGCTGTATCTCTGGTCCTTAGACATGGGTACTTCCATAAGGGAAATGCCATGCTTCTGATGCAAAGCACTAAACATCTGCCTGGCTGCTCCGGTTGTAGAGGCAGCTATTTGGAGTCACAGAAATGTCACACACAATGCAGGGAACCAGAACCAGAGCCTATAAAGTCACTCAGCTCATACAGCTTTTTCACCTGAGTTGTGTTTACTAAGTATTTCCCAGAACATTGATAGGAAGATTTCCTCATCTGGGGGACCCACTCTGAATTCCTCATAATTTGTATTGGGTTTTTTTTTCTGTTCGTCTGAGTGCTGTTTATTTTTCGATATTACATTTCCTACCCAGCCAGTGCATTAATGTGCACCTAGACAGTTTCTATTCTGAGGAACAGAAAATTCTTTCCAAGAATGCCTGAGTGTTTGGTGCCTCTTAATGTGATGGAAAGGCACAGTAGTTCTAAAAAGTGATGCAAACACATGGATGCATGATATACACCCAGATTAGTCATATTTACATATTCAGTATCTGTAATTTTCTCCCATTTTCAGCAATAAAATTATTGCTTCTCTAGTCAGTGTTATAGAAATCTCATGCCTTAGTTTGTGCATGACTGTGGCTTGGTATCTGTCAGGAGATAAACACATCACTCTTTTGCTGGTATTTGGTAGGAAAACTCATTGTGAGTGTGTTAGAAATGGTGCTCTGCTATTAGTACAATGCTATTTGTCACATCACACATCTCACTAATTTTCTAGTGGGGATGACAGTTGTGCCTATTGTCTGGAATAGTTCAGTGTGCCATAGCTTAAGCTTACAGTACTCTATGAATCATATATACAGATATTCATAATGGAAAAACTGTGTTCATGCAGCATTGAGGTTACACAAATACAGCTGCAGGTCTGAATCTTCAGCTGGTATAAATTGGCCCCATTGGCAGAATACCAGTTTGCCCTGGCTGTTACTGTTCAGAACATACGCGAAAAAGAAAGATGTGGTGGAAATATTGGCTTGTCCTTCACTGCCTGTAAACAAGAGGCAAACACAACTTTGCATTTAGGCCCTGATTTAGCAAAGCGCTTACAAGCGTGCTGAGTGCTATTTTAAACCTTCAGGCATTTTGATTTAATCAAGACTTTTTTTTAATAGAAATTTCATTGATGGAATTTTTTTGGTTGTTTGTTGAAGTAGCTTTCATTAAGAGTTTCATCAGAAATTCTCAAAAAATTACTCTGGGCCAGCACAGTCCTGCTAAGGGATGGCCCATTCTTTTAGTAGCCCCTCTTCTCAGTAGCCTTGATTTACTAATGGACATTAATAGCCCTAATCAGCTTCACCTGGGCCTTTCCAAACCCTGCCCATCAGCTAGGAATCCTATTTCATCTCAGCTTGTTTTCTAGATAAAGGGGATGGTCTGATGGACTGCAGACTCTTTTACAGTGGAAGACTAACATCTATTCTCATGTGTGTGATTCTTAGCCTTTTCCAGGTGTACAGGAGACCTGTTGTGATGAAACTGTAAGATCCTTCTTTGGAGTCACTAAGGCATACTTTTGATTGCTTGTCTTTTACCAAGGTAGCCGATGTGAATCTTTACAGGACTATCTCCCTCTGCATCATTATAGGTTGTGTACATATCAGACATACGTTGCCTGGTACTCTTTTTTGTTCAAATACTCGCTAAATTTAATTGGAAAGGATGTGAGGGATATGACTTGATTTATCTTCAGTTGCGTTGTTGTGAATTCACTTAATGACATAAGCATAGACCCTGCAGTTGGAAACTTTGTAAACTCAATACAGTGGTTCTGGCATTTACTGCTCTCTGTGTGTGTTATTTCTTTATTTATGTTGTGGATGTATATGAAAATGAGCTTGCTTAGCCTTAAATGGCCTTAGAATGGAACTTTCCACTTTCTGTTGTAGATTAGTCAATTTAAAACTGGCTGAGTAATTTTGAAAATCCAAAATTCATACGAGCTCACATATGGATGTTTCTGTAATAACCAGTACAGGCTAATCTCCAGTAGTTTCTCACTTGGATATGAAATTTCTCAGTAGATCACATTCAATAAAGTGGGTTTATTGTTCACAGATATTGATTTGCTAAGCATTTGCCTTGAAAAACTTTACAACGTTTACAAACTGGAAACAGATCAAAAAGCACTGTTATGGTGGAGTATGTTATTTGTTTTTTTTGCGTGGCATGTAATTAATCTGTCACTTACTCAAATACAGACACTCTTATTTTTAATTTTTTAAGATTAGTGACATGTTTTTTTTCTTTGTTAGCAGCATATGGAAGCATAGTGTGAGAATATTTTTATGCCTGTTGCTTTACATGACTAACTGGAGTTTATTAACTCTGTTTGTATTTCTTTCTGAGTGGTTTTGAATTTGCTCTTCTGATTTGGAACATAGCTTGAGTTGTTCTCAAGTTGTTGAATTGTTCTTTGACAACACTTATGCAGGAGGTGATCAAGAATAAAAGCCAGGCAATGCAGGAAGTACTGATGTTGATTCAGTAGCTGTTGATGTTCTTTTCTAAAACTGAGGTCAGAAGCACTGCACAGGTAAGCCTAGATGGCACCAACTGGACTATTTCTGTTGGAAAAAAAATTAACATCCTATTAGTACCTTACCTTGCATCAGAAGATGGCCATCAACTAGAACAAATGCTGTGAGAAGATGTGTAACTTCTTAGGAAAGGCTAAAAGAGTGGGATTTGTTCACTCTATTTATAGTGAAGAAAAACAGGGAAGAATACTGCCCTTCCTTGTTCACAATAGAAAAGGTTTAATCTGTGGGAGGAGAATTTTTAAATTTAAAGGCCAATGTTGACGTAAAAACAAACATGTATGAACTACTCTTGAGTCTGAGAGCATTCAAAGAGCTCAGTAATGGAGGCAGAATGTTTCTGATTCGCTTTCTTACCAGGGGAGCTGAGGTGGGATGCTTCGCTCATTTTTTTTTTCCCACGTTTTTTTCCACAATGAGCTCTGTCAAAAGCTGGAGAGCCGAGGTTATTATTTGAAACATAATAAATCTCATTTTATAGGAGGTAGGGCAGGGCAGCACACAATCTGCAGACATGCTGTTTGGTATTCGTGTGTTTCTTCTATGTTCCCAAACAGCTGTTCTTACACTGTTCTCACTAGCCTGCCAGATGTTACAAATCCAGGGAAAGTATGTGGTCCCCTTCTTTCTCCATAGGACTTGCTCTTGACCAGCTGGAGACCTGCTGTTTGGTCTAACGCTTAACCTGGATTTTCTAGTAACTCGTCAACCTGATGACAAAAAGTGAGGTTAAGAATTCATTGTTGCCAGCACAACTGAAGCTAGAGTTAAAATGTGGTATCTGACTCTCAGGAGAAGTGGCCGTGAGACTATGTGTAATACTTACTGGTGCATGTATAATCATTAACGACAGTTGGGGTAGATGCTTTAGTAAAGCTTTAGAAGATGACCCTCTGGACCATTCTTGGCTCTTCTGACTCTAATAATTGAGTTAAATGTAGGGTGGTATTCTTTTTAGCGCTTAATGCTTGTTGGCATATGCATTCTCTTTCCTTTATATACTGTTAGAGACAGGGATTGCAAGAGATAATCACACAGAAGTTTATCTTCTGTTTTAAGTGTGCTTAAGTCCTGCTCTCAGCTAGGCAGTCACTAGGAAACTCCAACAGCTTAATGGGTCTCCAGGTTATCTACAGCAGTGTAGAGAAGTGCCAAGCAGGGAGACATTGAGTACTGCTGGTATGCAGGTCTTAAGTGATCCTGTTTAGTGTGAATTCATGACTGTAGAAATGATTAGCAGACTTAAGAGAAGAATTAGCTTACTGGCAATCTGTACCGCTCCAACTAGGAAGCAAGTCATAGAATTGTTTGAGTTGAAAAGGACCTTTATAGGTCATCAAGTCCAACTCCCCTGCAAGGAACAGGGACACCTACACCTGGATCAGGTGCTCGGAAACTGGTCAAAGAATAACTAAAGATTTATTAATTTTATAATGATTAATTGGCGAGGTTTGTAAGAACCCTTTTTAAATGAATGGGTTGAAATTAATTGTTTATAATGCTGTTTAGCAACATTATAATGACATGGAAAACATCAGGTAGCTGAGACACCGTGTCTGGTCTAAACTGATCTCTCAGGGCACATTCTCTGGATTCTGCTGTTTACTGCATTAAAAATGCATTCTTTTGACAGGGAAACTAACTTATCAAAGGATGTTGAACGTTTTTCCAGGAGCCCATTAGGCCCTTGATGCTAGAGCAATCTTTGCAGAGTTGAGTAAAACAGCAATTGTTGGGTCTTTGCCACACTCACGTTCTTAATGGTGTGCTTTAATTAAGCAAACTGACCAACTCATTTCAGGAACACAGGAAGCATCAATGTTTTTCATGTGGAAAACAAGTTTAACTAGAAAGCTTTCAGGAAATATTGCTGGTAATATGGGCAGGTCAGACAATGTTGTCAGGCCTTTCTATTGAACCCACCAGCCACACGTTAGCAGCTCTCATAACTTCACTGCGAGTCACACAGCATCTGGTAGATTCACAGAAGCCTCCGCTTCCAATTTTATTATCATGAGAAACTTTTTATTTTGGTCCATTTGTAGACTTTATGGTTGAAGAGAAAAGTTTGAAAACACAATTTTTAGATCTCACAAGCAAACAACCTCATTATTTACTTATTTAAATCCCATGTTTGTTAAGTAAATCCTGTGGTCTGTGGGACTGTGTGGTACTTATTCCTGTGCATCTTTGATTAGGAGAGTAAAAGAACAAAGTTTTCCTTGTTGCTATAGATGAACAATAAAGAAAACCCAAACCATTCTTAAAGATACTTTAAAAATGTCTACAATTTGGTGAGCATTAAACAGAAATGCTTGAGAAGTCTCTGAACAAGCCCTGGCAACAAAACCAACAGTCAAATCAAAGTAGTACCATGCCCAGGCTGTTCTGGTTTTGGGCAGCAGACTTATATTTCCACACAGCACTGGCCTAAGCCATGTAGAGGTACCAATTTATCTTGAAATTATTTGGATATTTAAGATAGTGATGTACTGCATAAGGTAGATGTGCCTGCAGTTTTGCAAAGCCATAACTAGTGCTTAAAGTAAGAGTAATGGTGGAGACTGCTTATCATTTATTTTTTTTACTGAGCAAAGAATCATTAACCTTACTTTAGAGTGTTATGAATCTGCCCTTTTTTTTTTTTTTTTTTTTTTCTGCACTCATTCCTGGTTATCTTGATGGTTGTCTTCCTGCTTCAAACCACATGAAGCAACTTTTGGTCTCTGAGCTTTCAAGTCAGAGAAGTTTGCAGCAATTAAAGGGAGAGACTCCAGACAACGTTGATGGGGGGATAGTTTGCTATAGACATAGGCTGGCTGAAAACAAGGTGTTTTTTTCTTTTTTTTTTCTTTGAAGAATATGATAGAAAGATTGAAGGTCTAAACTGGCGACTCTTCCAAAATCTGCTGCTGTCCATGAATAGAAGTTTTAAAAACGTACCCTTTTGAAAGGTGATATGACATTGTCGGTAACGCATTGGCACAGGCTGCCCAAGGAGGTGGTGGAGTCACCATCCCTGGAGGTGGACCGTGGGGATGTGACACTGAGGGATGTGGTCAGTGGCCATGGTGGGGATGGGTTGATGGCTGGTCTTGATAGTCTTCATGGTCTCTTCTAACCTTAATGATTCTATGATCTTTGTGCATTGCTCAAAATTCATGAAGGCTATCCTTTCAACTGATAGTGTGTATTTCAGTTGACTAAAGTAGACAAAATGATTAATCTTCTTTTAAATTTTGTTGTTTTTTCCATTATAATCTATTATTGCACTTTAAAGGGCAGAGGCATGGTTTAAAATAACCTATATTCTCATCCAGTAATATATGTATAGATTAGATGGAGGAAATGCTTCCTATCCACAGAATAATAGATACTTAGTTTAAATTACTCGTTCTAAAAAGTTCCCAATTTGGCCTCACTAAGCATAAAATATTAGATTTACTGTTTGTTTTCAGTGGATTGCTGCCAATTTCCTTCTTCCTGTACATCTTTAGATTGTTAAAAACATTAAGAAATATTCAGATTGAATGCATATCTACTTACAAAAAGTCTGTTTCTAAATAGAGATTTAAAGTCTTGTTTGGACATAAATTCCTTAGCAGCACAGTTCTTGCTTTAGGTAGCTCTTCAGGTTATAGTAGGGTGTTTCATTCTGTTTAATTGGCAATAATATTTGAAACTGCTGAACTCATCCTTGCATAAAATCTTATTTACGCTATCGGAAAGAAAAGTGTGGTAGGCTTTATTTTTATCATCTCCATTACAAAACAGAAAATGGATAAGCCAAGATGTTGGTTTGATCTTGCATCATTGTAACTTGAATCAAATTTGTTCTTTAAGAAAACTCATAAATGTAAAATTTGAGATTGTGTAAACTCTGTAGTTTCAAGTGTATTTTCATAAATAAAAGTTTAAGAAGTCAGGCATAAGTGACAGGCTTTTTAGGACCATGTCATTACAGTGTGTCCAGTGATGCTGGAGTGCTTGCAATGTTTATTTTCTTCCTAGTGAAGGGGATAATCAGTATTATTTCTGCAAATTCCCTGCATGGAACAATACACTGCTGTGCTGAATCGAGTGCTGAGCGCAAAATGCTGAGTTTATTGCAGGAGTCTAAGCTGACCCATGCAGGCCTTTTCTCTGTTCTTGGGATCACCTTCTCTTTAGGGAAAAGATAATGGACCCTGAGAAGCTATTGCAATGTGCAGTGCCAGAGCAGTGCTCTTCAGCTGTCAGAGGTCAAAATCTGTTCTTCAGTACTGAAGCAAAAAACAGTTACTGACTGGAGAATGCAATGATGCTATAACAAAGATGTAGACTGATCCTTTGATGGCTGCTTAAAAGATGTATCTCTTACCTTTTCACCTGAAGGCTCTCTTTAACATCTGAGACTGTATTGGCCAGACCTTCACTGCCTCTACAGTAATGAATTTTAATTCATTAGTAAGCAGTGTGGGGAGGGTTTGTTTGTTTGTTTTTTAACTGTGACAGAGTTCTTATCAATGGACATGTCACCAGTTTTCTGGGATGGAGATGGAGGCAAAGTTTTCTGGGATGGAGATGAGTGAATGAAGTTTGAAGGGATTTTGTAACAGAAAATGTTTGTTACAAGATTATAATGCCTGTACAGCTTTAGTAAGGCATAAAGAATGAAAGGTTCCTACTTGGAAAATGTTTAATCTCAACTCAGAAGAAGCCAAAGCACAAACACACCATTTCCAGGCTGACTTGTGACAACTTATAACTAATGAACATGCAAGTGATAGAAGTGTTACATTGAAGTGCTACAAAATAAGGAATGAGTTTCATCAGCTTTATTAAACATATTTCTATCTGAAGTACTGAACTACCCATTTTGCTTGGAAATACATTTGGAAGTGGAAGAAGTTGAAATGTGTACTCTTTATAGATATTAATAAAATACATTTTTTCCTCTTCATCCCAAAAATAATAAGTGGAAGATAGAGTGCTTTTTGGCACTAGAACTGGAAAGATCTAGGAAATAAAAGAGTAGGAAGTCAACTTGCTATTTGGATACAACATTTGGAAAATTTTATGTATAGACTAAAGAAAATGGGGTGAGAAAATCTCATCAATATTATTTATGACATTTTTGGTCCATTTTTGGATTTAAGGTTCTTTATGAACTGTTAAGAGCCTTGGTAAATGAAGCAACCTCTGATTTAGGTCCCTCTGCTGCCATCTTTTTATATATACAATTACTATTATGTATAAGAAAAGACTACTGCATCAGTTTACTTAGGAACATGCTTTATGAATTATGCTTCCTGACCTATCATTTTGTTCTTATCATGACAACTTAAGTGTGGCCATTGCTTGAGAAGCTTATCTTGGTAAGGAACGTTTCTGAAGGGATAGGCAAGTAAGGGGAGTCAGTGGGGTGGTCCTCAATGTTAAGGAGTGTTGTGATGTTGTAGAGCTCAGTGCTGGGAATAATAAAGTTGGCTCCCTGTTTAATATCCTTATTGATGATCTGGATGAGGGGGATTGAGTGCAACTTCAGAATGTTTTCAGATGAACAATTTCAATTTCTTCACCAAGCTGTGAGGAAATGCGGATCTGCCAGAGTATAGTAAAGCTCTACAGAGAGATCTGGACAGGCTGAATCAATGGGCTGAGGCCAGCTGTATGAAGTTCAACAAGACTAAGTGCTGTGCCCTGCACTTTGGTCGTAGCAACCCCATGTAATGCTACAGGCTTGGGGCAGAGTGGCTGGGAGGCTGTGTGGTGGAAAAGTATCTGTGGTTGTTAATTAACAGCCAGCTGAACGTGAGCCAGCTGTGTGCCCAGGTGGCCAAGAAGGTCAGCAGCATCCTGACTTGTATCAGCAATAGTGCAGCCAGCAGGAGCAGAGAGGTGATCACTTGGCAGTGGTGGGGCCACACCTTGAGTATTGTGTTTGGTTTGGGATCACTCACAACACAAAGGTATTGAGGTGCTGGAGCATGTCCAGAGAAGAGCAACAAAGCTGGTAAAGGATCTGGAGCGCAAGTTTCATAAGGAGTGGTTGAGGGTACTTGGATTTTTCAGTCTGGGGACGAGGGGACGCAGAGGAGACCTTATCTGTGGCCAAGGTATCTTATCTGACCTGATCTGTGATAAGGTCTCCCTCTACAATGAAAGGAGATTGTAGTGAGGTGGGGTTTGGCCACAGGTAACAATGATAGAATGAGAGGTGATGGCCTCAAATTGCACTAGGTGAGATTCATGTTAAATACTAGGAAAAATTTTTTCTCAGAAAGAGTGGTAATGCAGGCTGGCCAGGGGGGTGGTGGAGAAACCATCCCTGGAGATGTTCAAGAAACTTGTAGATGTGGCACTGCAGGACATGGTTAGTGAGCAGAGTGGAGATGAGCTGACAATTTGTCTAGATGAGCTTACAGGTCTTTTCCAACCTTTATGATTCTATGAAGCAAAATACAGAAGAGTTGCTGAGGTTTTTTTTGTCCATGTTACATATAAATCTGTCTGAGAACTGTGAGGTTTTATATTCTGCACAGTCTAAAATTTTTTTCATCCCTCTCTAATACTTTTTTTTTTCTGTCCTGTGTGAATATTTCTAGATGTTTGACTGGATCAGCCACAACAAAGAATTGTTCCTACAGAGTCACACGGAGATTGGTGTGAGCTACCAACATGCCCTTGACCTGCAGACGCAGCACAATCACTTTGCCATGAATTCAATGGTGAGTTTGGAGGCATACTGTGATCTAATGGGTCTGTGTGTGTGATTGAGGTGAGTGTGTAATGTGCGAGGCTGCCTTCATTTCAAAGTGCAAGGAACCCGTGAGAAGTGGAGAAAAGTCAGGCTGTGCTGTGGCAGCAGCCCTCTTTCTGGGAAGCAGTTTTGCTCTGTCCACCCAGATACTGATATGATTATTTCCTTGACTTAAGATCAGCATGTCTTTTACATTTTGGAGAGCAAATACCATTATTTTCTAAGTTTGTGACATTTCTTTGACTGGTTATTAATGATATCTGTGTGTAGTCCTTGAATAATTTATGCTTTTTCTTCCACACCCTGGTAAGGTACTTCTCCAAACCTTGAGGCACTAATCAAGCTGTCAGTTGTGGCCACAGCGAGATTTTGGCTTTTTCAATAGTTAATTAGTTTGTTCGATTCCATTTACTTTACTATGGTTTTTTTTTAACTGTTACTATTTAAAAAAGAAAAAAAAAAAAAAGTATAATTATCCATTGAAAAGTGCTTTGCTCTCTTTCTTATTCTTACCTTGCATGAAGCATTTATTCTGGACAAAGCATATTGATGTTTTGATTGTTGTGGTGGGTTAGAAAAATGAACACAGGCATCCTGCTTCAATCATACAATGCAGAGATAAGCCCTCTTCAAATGCTGTCACTACACAAAAGCTCACCCTGACTCAGCCAACTGCTTCATACTGTGTGTGGTCTGACTATAGTTACACTGGGGATGAGGCCTTGAAGGTGGGGGTTGGTGTTTAAATTTGTGGTTTACATCACTAGAGAGTCGCACCTGACTATTTTACCAAAGGTTAAGGTGTTCTCTGAACTGTGAAAAAGAGATCCTGACCACCCAATGTTGTTAAACTGCCCACTCCTTTCATAAAGGCATGTTAACCCTTTTCCTCTGATTACATTTCTGCTCAGGTAATTCAATTTTCTGACCTAAATTCTACCCACCACTTCCACCTATCTGTTCCTCACTAAGCCCTGTGAGAAATGTTTATAATATGTCTATTAATATGTTTATTGTGATTATAATTGAAATGAGCACTGAAAAAATTAGGCTCTAGGCACTTTATAAGCTTGCCATCACGTTGCCATCCAGCAAAATGTAGAATAGCATGGCTTCTGTATAGCACTGCTGTTTGCAGAATCCTAACAAATAAGTTTGTCCTGGAGGTTAATACATTAAAAGTCATTTGGATTATGATATAAACTCAGTCGTAATCCTTCAGAAGGCATTGTCAGAAGAGTCAAACTGAAAGACCTCCCTTTATCCTTTTGTGGTGCTGCCTGGCATTATTTTCTAAAAATAACTGGCAATTGAACTTGGAAAGAGGTTATTAATGTTAATAGAAAATTAATGAATGACAGGGAGGGTGCCACCTAATGGAAGAAAAACAAAGCTTCTCCATTCTTCTGTCAGTCTCCAAATGAACTTTTGGGAATGAAAAATGCCAGAAGGTGTGGCATTTTCAAAGATTCTTGGGAACCTGCTGAGCATAGGGACCTCTCAGTGGCTCTGGTTCCTAGCAGTGCCCTCTCACCACTGCCCAACTTCTGTATCATAGAGCTGCCCAGAAACCTTTTCTGCTGTGGGGGAATAGTGGGACAGGTGTCATAACTCCCATTTTGCTCCATCTCTGATGTAAACTGCATAAATGTTTAATCGTGGGGTTTCATGTGGTTAGCATGAGTGATACTGCAAAGAGGATTGTCTTCTTCATCTCTAACACACACAACACTTATGTGGAAGGGCATCAGTACTGAACACATTCAACTTTCACCCTCTAAAGTGAGGGATGACACTCCATTCTGGACTAATTAAATGAGCTGAAATATATGAGTGTGTGCAAGAACCCCTTGCTGAAGGACCTGTACGTCAGTGATGTGTCTGCCCAGTGGCCTTTCCAGAGGGGATTTCAATTCCCAGGTTGCATAGGCTGGCTGGTGAATGGGGTTTTACAGCATGGTGACATTGGCTTGTGGCATTAAAGAGGGCTGTAGTCTTGCTGAAGGCTGGGCATCCTGCTTCTGGAATAGCAGACATGAGGGTGACTATATCAGTCTGGGTAATGACCTTAAGCTTCAGCTACTTGAACTAACCTGGAGCTGCTGGTCTCATGTCACTGTAGTTCTGCTGTCAACAGTGATACTGGTCTTTAAATTAAGTTACTTGCTTTAAAAAAAAAAAAAGAGCAATTTTTGTTATCCCCAAGAATCAGTATTGTGAACGTGAGTATGTTAGCATGCAGAAAACATCAGTTTGCTGCATAAGGGTGTTGGGCTGCATACTAGTCATCCTGACTGAGAGAAAGAATGCAGGAAGACCAAGAAGAGATTGAAATTAAAGCAACCCTTTCCTGGCCACAGCTCAGCTCCTGTGACAGGCAGTATCTGTGTCTCTTGGCAAGCATGGGAACTTTGTTAGCATATAGGAAGACAAAATGTAGTAAGGATGAAGCCTTTGTGGTAGTTCACAACAAGAGCCAGCCATGGTCAACAACAAAGTTGGGACTGAGACTTACTTGAGCAAAGCAAATACAGAGGAAGTTGGGTGGTGATTCCGGAGGATAGTGGTAGGACCTTATATGCCCCAAGCCTACCCAACAATATGAGCTGTACTTTGATGGGGAAATGAGGCTGGAAATATGCATCAGGTCTGTCTGATGCATAACGCCACTGGAAGACATGAGAATCTTGCTGGTGAGCAAGAAAACTGTAGGAAAGCATGACCACAGGTAGCCAAAATTTTTTAAGGCAAGATTTTATTTTTTTATTTTATTTTTTACCATATACAGCTTTTTGAAAGGAAATTAGTAGCAGTGATGTTACAAATATGTAATCATGCAATTGCTACTACAAAACTTTCATGCAACTATCTTTCTTGGTTCAGTTGTTGTGCCGCTGTTTGATCTCTGCTAGAGACTGTCAGATAATGACTAATGTGTATGTGCCTATTTAATGATATTTATAGGGCATTAAGAGGCACTTTGGTCACTCTGTGAAGTGTGCAGATCTCTGCCTTGCAGTGTCTGTTTCTAAAAGCTCTGCTCCTGATGTGTTTGTGTATACTGCTTTCATGCATCTAGAAGCTTCTTGCATTAAATTACCCACTGATAAACACTTGTTAATTTAAGGATTAGGATTAAATAACAATGCAGAATATGTGAGATAGAAAACTGTAGCTCTGGAGAATTTAATACTAAGCATGTATTCATTTGCATTTGCAATTATTTCTCAGTATCTTTCTTTCTGCAAAGAGAAAATGCCAGAAATCCTTTCCTGTTCCATTACTATAAATGGTAATGTAGGTAGTTGTATCCCTCACAACTCTTTGCCATCCCAGATGTGATAAACTGATCCACCCAAGTCTGAAAAATTAAGAGTCAGTGGGTTTTAATAGACACAAACATTCATACCTGATGAACTTTTGAGCTTTCTCATGCTAATTACAATACTCAAATATTTAGCTATTGTGCTCAAGACCCAAGATGTGGAGATTGGTTCAAGAACAATGACATTTTAAATGGCACAGCGTCTTTTTAAATTTGAGCCTTTTAATTTCCAAGTCTTTAGACAAAGTAGATTACACGATTCTGTTGTTTTTGTTTTTTTTTTTCTGGAGATTTACTGTAGCTTTGGTAGGAATTTGCTTTATAATTTTGCTGGATCTTTTCTAAGCAGACATGTCAGTCTCAGCAACTGTTAGGTTGCAAATAAGTTAGCTATCATGAATCTGAATAACAAGATCTTAAAAGACTCTTATTGTGTGAGATTTTGGATTTTGTGATGTTTTTGTTTTGGTTTTGGCTTCTTTTCCTCAATATATTAAAATCAGTCTCGAGAGAAGACTAGAAGAGGAGCATATAGATTAGGATGGCTACATGTTTTGTAGGGGGAGAAATGTACAGACTTTAGCAGAAGTTGGATCAGATCTTGGATCTTTAAGGTATTTTGTTTTTCTTTCTGTTCGATCCTAATGTTCTTTTGGCCTGTCATAACTAACAGGAGTTACAACGCTTTTCTCAGTTCCTCTGGTGTTATTTGGTCATGTCTTTTGTCACGTGCTCTTCCTTATAGACCCTTACAGGCATTCTGTGACCAAAGCTCCCTTATGGAAAAACAGTTTTACTCTAACCAATAATAATTCTTCCTTTTAAGTGAACAATATGGCATGTGGAATGTGGAAAAGTCGTATATTTGAGGTAATGAACTGTAGTGTGGTATTTTTCTTTCAAATAAAGACCATAGATATTCTTCCTGTAATTCAAGGCAATGCTTGTTTTCACTTCAGTTTCAAGATAAATTATGTTAGTCTTTATCACAGCTGTATAATGTTTATACTGAAGCAATACTGCTTCTCATGAAGATGAATATTTGGCTTCACTATTTTGTGAAGAATCTCATCAATCTAGTCAATTTGATTGAGTTACACTGAAGCACCAGAGCTTTTCTCTTACCACTCTGATCACAGCTCTGTACTTGGATAGATGGCATACATATTACTTGTTCTAACTGAGGTTGCTCATATTTCCTTTGCCAGGACTTTTTTTATGCCTGGATCTGTTAACCTCCTTAGAGTGAATTATCACTTTCCATGGAGCGTACATAAATATGGTGCTGCTCAGTGTTGGCAGTGCTGCCCATCCAGCTGTCGGGGAGTTAGTTGTCTAACACTAGATGGTGATGTATATCATCTTAAGAAAGTCACAATATATTTCATACAAATTACAATTATTTTGTAAAGGCTAATGAGGTCTTTTGGAAAAAAAATTCCTATCATTGATATTAAAAGAACAATATATTTTTGTGTGTAGGCTGAGCTAAAATGCCATCCAACGTTATTCTGCAACATGCTAAATGTAATTGGTCTTCTTATAGAAACTTAAAGGTCTTAAAGATATCTCATGAGATTATTTTATCACTGAAACATTCTGCTTTGGATTTATGTGTTAGGTTCACTTCACAGATGGTTTCTAAACTTGTGGTGTGAGCTTTCTTTTTCTTCCTCAACAATCAAATTTTGCCTTCAATTAATCTGCAGTTCCCCATGTTCACTCAGCCATCGCAGTATGTCAACCGTTTCTCTAGGAAAGGAGATGAACACAGCCAAGTTTCTTGCAAATTTAATGTTTCTTACTGCTCGTTTTTCTTTCCAGAGTGCAAGGTGTTCTCTATATATGTGTAATAGAAGAAAGCATCACTCCAGCTAGAGTTGGAGGGCTTAATTTAGAGGGAAAGTCTCTCAGCATGCCCTTTAGATGATCAGGTCTGAATTAGTGCTTTGTTTCCCTGTGGGAGATCATTCCACAACTGAATTGCCACTACTGTCTGTGCTTATTGGCAAAGGCTGTCATCCTAACTAGTGTTAGGGACTTGAGTGATGATAACAAACACTGGAAGGAACAGCTATGTTTTAGACATTAATTATAAGAATCAAGGCCTTGTTTAGGCTACAGGAGTGGACTAAGACTTGGTGGACAAAATGAGGTGTTCTACGCTGGAAAGGCATTGCACATGAGAAATATTCATGCATATTATGCTACTGATGCACATGTGAAGGAATCTTTGTTGTTGTTGTTGTTGTGTTTTTTTGTCAAATGTTCCTTAGGAGCAAAAAGTCCCCTTTGTTGCCCTAAATTTCACAGGTGAAAGAAATGAAGGAAAAATTAAAATTTAAGATAGTGACTGCTTTTGGAAACTGCAAATAACTGTAAAATAATGTTTTCTCAATGATAAAGAAAAGATTAGCCAAAACTTGGTTTTCCCCCGGTTTCAATACAACAGAATGTCAACTGTAGTGCTTTTGCCCTTGCTTCTAGACATTAATATATTGTTTTCTCATAGTTTACCTACTGTACTTCTGTGTAGCCATAAATCAGTATACCCTTGCATTACTCTTTGGGGACAATTCTCTTCTATGAAGAAAAACACCAGGAAGGGAAGAAAAAAAAAAAAAAAGAGCTTGGACTTAGGTTATATTTAAAGTGAAACTCTCTATGAACCTGCTAACTGTGGATTTTTCCATCCTAAAGGAAAAATAAAGTCACAGACATTAGTTGCTCTATCTAACTTGCTCTCTTTTAGGATCAAAAGATCCATGTAACTGTAATACAGAAATTCCCCTTCCTTCAGTTTTTAGAGATGAGCAAATCAGAGGGAAAAGAAGTTGTAACTCTGAAATGTCACAGTTAAATTTTGGCATTTTCGATTTTTTTTTGTTCCATTTTACTTGGAACATTACACATTGGCTGATAAAGATGAAAGCAACTTGCTTACAATTTTACTCTATTCCATGATGGGAAAATAAGTGTCTTGCAATTTCTGTGGATTGTGGTCTGTTAAATGTTTTTTGTTGTTTTTCTCCCAAAACTAAATTCTGGAGTGCTTTGAAGCCATATTGGATTTTGTTTCAACCCACAACAGCAATCCAATTCTCCTTCACAATCTTGACTCCATTTTTTCCCAGTAATGGTGACAGTGTTCTGAGATAAGAAATAAAATGTCTGATAGAATGTGCTAATTGAGATTTTTAGTCAAACGTTGGGTTTCTTTGAGACCTTGGACTGATATTGTATGTCCAAGCCCCGCTTCAGTGTCACTGAATCACTGAGATATGAGAGACAGTGGATGAAAGGGGGTACCTATGTCATAGAGTAGGAGGTATCCACATGGTACTACCAACTGGAACTGTAGAGAAGAGCACATCACATCTGAGTCTGCGCTTGGATCCGTTTATCATTCAGGAAGCAACTGAGGAAACTTTGGATCCTCTGTTTTCTGAGCCAGTTCCACTTGGTGCATTGAGAACAGAGGTGACACCCACACAGCTCCTTGCATTCTGTTGGAAGTGCGATGGAGTCGGTAGGTTGGTTACAGCACAGGTTGGTACTCTGCCGTTAAAAAGCCTCATCTAGGAAAATGAAATTTCCTCAGTGAAAATCTTCATCTCTGTGTAAACATATAACAAAGAGACATAAGGATATAGAAATCTCCCTAACTTGAAAAACAGACTCTAGGAACATCTGCCGTATTTAATCTAAGCTTACTTCTACCTTCTACTAGTTAGTTGGTGCATCTATATGCTGTAGCTGCAGAGAAATGAGGAATTCACAGTTTTTCTCCTGTTGGATGATGCCCACTGCATTGCA
This sequence comes from Lagopus leucura, assembly GCF_019238085.1. NCBI lineage: Eukaryota > Metazoa > Chordata > Aves > Galliformes > Phasianidae > Lagopus > Lagopus leucura. The sequence goes on along the minus strand of NW_024962273.1, from coordinate 9,196,065 downwards.
ATATCCAAAATAATTCTGGGGGGCGGGGGGGGGGGGAAGAGAAAAAAAGAGG